>NC_057712.1:105150610-105192084 GCF_004010195.1 Chiloscyllium plagiosum | reverse complement strand
TTTGTAGCTTGGGTGCTCGTTGCTGTGGTTCTGTTCGCTGGAAGTTTTTGTTGCAAACGTTTCGTCCCCTGTCTTAGGTGACATCCTCAGTGCTTGGGAGCCTCCTGTGAAGCGCTTCTGTGGTGTTTCCTCCAGCCTTTATAGTGGCCTGTCCCTGCCGCTTCCGGTTGTCAGTTTCAGCTGTCCACTGTGGTGGCCGGTATATTGGGTCCAGGTCAACAAACACATCGACCTGGACCCAATATACCGGCCACTACAGCCAATATACCGGACACCACAGAAGCGCTTCACAGGAGGCTCCCAAGCACTGAGGATGTCACCTAGACAGGGGACGAAACGTTTGCAACAAAAACTTCCAGCTCGGCGAACAGAACCACAGCATGGTCTCTGAAGGAAATGGTTTCTTTGGAGAAAGAAAAATTTTAGCGTGATGGGGAGAGTGGATGGATCACACTGATAAAGGATTTCCTCAAACAGATGTAAACCACAGACTTATTTCATGTCAATACTGTGTTTCCTTGTTTAACCTTAAGTTTCCTTCATGTTTATCAATGCCAGATGCCATTGCAGTAAAAATTCCTTGCCTCATGATCTTTGGACCATCTGTGTGTACAAATCTTGTGTTGTAGTTAAATTCCCCATGTTCGCCAACTGTTTTAGGTCTCAGACACATTGCCTTTCCTCTTTAAAAGAAAAGGAGCATCATATCAATATTAGTGTAAAGAGAAAAAAAGACATTGAATATAGCTCTGGTGGTTTACAATATTTTTCCAGCTAGGAGAGGCAAAGTGCATGAATCCTTTATGAAGAAAGCCTTTAAAGAGAAAAAGAACTCTCCAAGTTCTCTTGGTTGTATTTTTCTTCATGTATGTGAAGGACATCAGAACGAAGACGCATGTGAATGATGGTGGCTTATAATTGCATGAAGCCAGGTAACATTTCTAATTTATTTTTTTCTCATTTCTCTGTTGCTTACAGGAATATTAGACAGGTGTCACCCTGAGTCTGTAGATTAGCTATCAATCCTTGTTGACATGTATAAACATGGCAAGCTTCCAAACTAACTGTATTAACTGCTCTGAGTTCCCCTTTTGGTTTTTCTGAGTGTCCCTTCTGCTTAAGGTTGAATGTTAATTGAACTAGTAATCAAGTGCATCAGCATTCAATGGATTCAGCTTCAGAGCTATGCAAACAAGTAGATTAATATTCAAATGGTGTTTGTTGAAGACAAATGTTACTGGAATGGTAATGGCATAATTATAAATTAGGTGAGTTAACTGCTTAGTTACAGGAGGCAGTGATGAAATATAAATTACAATGCATTTTGCATTTTATTGGTGGTTTGCAATTTCTTGAGTTATATGTGATGCAAATTTCTTAAAACGTCTTTCTCTTTAAAGAGTAACTTCGGAAAGGTTGTGAATAGCTTTTGACAAAAATAATTCAAAATTTGAAATTTACTAGCTTTGAGAATGAAAAGGAAGAAGATATATTCTTGGAGGGACATTTCTTGATGACCAGCTAAATATTTATTTAAATACCAGCAACAATATTATTTTTGAAAATCAGAATTCCTCATTTATTTTTTTGAGGATGGTCCGATAATCGTGAGATAAATTACAGATGAAGGAGATCCACGAGTATTTAAATTAATTCATTTAGTGGAATTCTTCAGTGCCTTCCTCTTTGCAGCATTCAACTGCTTCTTAGATGTTTCCAGTATTTTTCATCCATTACCTTGCACAGCAGCACATTGATCATTTTGGGTTTTTTTTTCCGCATTGGAATTTTCAAGGAGAAAAGGGCCTCAAACTGGTGTCAGACGCCTTACAGCAACTATAGCTAGCTGGAGACCCAGGCTCTATATTGAAAGGATGTAATTTGGTATTAGAAGTGGCCAGCTTCTTTTTGGTGGCAGGCCCCGTTTTAATATACAAATCCTATGATGAAAACAGTACCCGATTTCCATTGTGCAATGGAATGGTTTGAAGTCACTGATGCAGATCCACTTTGGAGCCAATCCTGAAGTAATGCCAGTCACTTATTTTTCAGAAAAACCACATTCAGATCAAAATCAGATCTTATTTTTCAGATCAAAACCACATTCTCACTGTGCACTCCCCTCTCCAAAGTTCGCTTTATTTGCAGTCAACAAAGCCTTTTACTGTACTTATTGGCCTTAACCGAGCGAGATGAACAAGCAGGCTTTTTTGTCACTGAACCACTTGCTGGTCCTCAGCTCAGGCACTGTTTTACTGATTGGTTGTCAAAAATCACAGTTAATCATTTTGTGTATGGATAAACCACCTGATATCTATCTTAAATTTGTCTAGCTGTTCACTGGTTTGAGTCTATAAACTCCTGCCTTCCTAAACAGGATCCCAAAGCAGGGCAGAGCTAACATGAGAGATGCTAGAAATAAAAACAGAAAATGCTGGAAAGACTCAGGTAGCTTCTCTGTAGACAAAGACAACTAAGCTAACTGTTCAAGTTTGATGACCATTAACAATGTTTCTTTCTCTACACACAACCTGCTGCAATTTTTACAGCCTTTTCTGTTGTTCCCTCTGATTTCCAGCATTCACAATATTCTGCTTCTCGATGAAGGCAAAAATGGAATGTTTTTGATGCCTTATTTGCTGGCTGCTGAGATGACAAAAGACCTGTACTCTGTCTTTCAGGAAAAGCTGCCAAATAGGGCAGTGGCAAGACCACTAGTGTGCTTTCCTCTAGAATCAAAACCCTGGCAGGGCTGAAGAGGGCATTGGATGATTATTTAGAAAGATACAGTGTGCAAGGCTATGGGGGAGAAAGTAGGAGATTGGCACTGGCAGGGACAATGGCACAAATGGCCCTCTTCTGCATCATAACAATTCTAAAATTCTGTGATATTCTTGGTACTTTGAATTCTGGTCGTCTGGTCCTTTGTGCTCAGCAGTGCCACCAGGGAGGCAGTGGTTGCTGCAGGAAGTACACCTGTTGACGTACAAGGTTTGTTGAGTGAACCAGTCCACAGTTCAGTAATTTACAAGGTGGGAGTCACAGGGAAAGAGGCGTGTAGAGGGGTCAGCAGCAAAGGTAAGGAATGGCTCCCAATGCCATCCTGTTCCCGATGTCCAGGTCCTCTATCAGGTAAAGCATTCTTTGGAAAACACAGAAAATGCTGAAGAAACTTGACAATGCTGGAGAAACTCAGCAGATCCCGCAGCATCTGTGGAGAGAGAATTGGAGTTAAGGTTCTGAGTCCAGCATGATGCTTCTTCAGACTGACTGAGGTGAGTTAAAGGAGAAGTTGTATACAATGAGCTCAGCCAGGTGAAAGAGACTAGATAGAGTTATACAGCATCGGAACAGACCCTTCGGTCCAACCAGTCCATGCTGAACATCCCAAACTAAACTAGTCCCACCTACCTACCCATTTCCCTCCAAGCCTTTCTATTCATGTACTCACCAAATGTCTTTTACAAGTTATAATTGTGCACACATCCACCACTTCCTCAGAAAGTTCATTCCACATGTGAACCACCCTCTGTGCAAAGAATTCACCCCTCAGGTCTTTTTAAAATCTTTCTCCCCCATCCTAGGGAAAAGACACTACCATTAACCCTATCTAGATGGAGAGTTTGAAGGCCTCTTTTCAAGGAAAAAGTGAAGACACTTCAGACCATCCTGATGGGGAATGAATGTGTCGAGGAACTGCGTGGTGAAAAGGGGGCAGGTATGGTGAGAAAGTTGAAAATTGTGGAACTGACATAAAGCATCAGATGCATCACAAATGTAAGTGTGAAGAGACTGAAAAAGGGGGGAAAAATAGAGTCAAGATAGAAAGAAATAAGTTTACTGGGACAGGAACTGCCTCAAACAATGGGACTGCCATAGACAATCCTGTCTGTGGATGTTGGGAAGAAGGTAGAAGCAAGCTGAAGTCAGTGAATGTCTTGAATGTTCAATGGTTTGGTATGGTTCATCAGCAGAAAGGAAGAAGTGACTGCAAGTTAACACTCATCCTCTGTCAGTTAGATGTCAGCATGATGATAACAGCAGCCTCCTTATCAACAAGTTTGATCATTAAGTCAGGTTGGGCCTGAGAGAGAGTGGAATACAGCGAGCACAGAGGGAGATACGTTACAGTGGGAAAAGGGAGCAGAGAAATTAAGGGAGCTGCTGTCACTTTAGCAGTTATCAATGGAGATAATTTGCAAATTGAAAGTCAGATATGGGGTCCAAATGGAGGGCCATATTGGAGAAAGAATCTGTGTGGCAGGGGGAGGGTGCTGTCCAAAGAAATGGACATGGAGATAAAGATAATGGAAGAACACTTTAGCATCATGTCATGCCCAAAATTTATTGAAATGAGGATGTAAAGGGATAAAGTTAACTCCTTTGCTTAAGCGCACAATGTGACATTAGAGAGGGGAAGGTCAGAGGATATATTGAATTATAATCCTCAGCTTCATTGTTCTACTTTAACCCCATAACCCTTGATTCCCTTACTGATTAGAAGCTGTTTTATCTTGCCTTGAATATATTTAATGACACAGCCTCAACAGCCCACTACAGTAAAGAATTCCACAGATTCACCACCCTCTTACAGAAAGAATTCCTTCATATTCCTGTCTTAAACATGTGGAAAAAACTATAGTTTATGGAGACCACAATCCTATGATTTTCATGGAATGATTTTGGGACAGGAACTTAATAATGTTTTGATGGAGCTTAATTCCCAACCATATAACGTTAAAGCTTGTTCATGTGCCTATAAAAGGAAATGCTGTAGCAGACACTTTAACAAGGGTACATTTGAAGGACATATAATTCTGCAAAGATAGTTGAACAATATTCTAACAAGAATATTGGACAGAATATTTAAAAATAAATGGTGTGGGGGGGAGGAGTTACAGTACAAGTGAAAGTTAGTCAAAAATATTAAAACAGAGGGTAAAATTTCTCCAGATATTTGAAAAGGGTTAACAAATTAAATGTTGGTCCTCTAGAAATTGAACAGATACCGTGTGTCGGTCTTCACTAGAGACGATGCAAGTAGTATCCTGGAATGAGGTGTCCCACACAGAGGCAACTTATTTGTTTTGAAGGTTGAGGCAGACATCTTTGAGTTTATTAGTAATAAATCTTGTTTTTTTATTATGGTGTAACTAGCCAACATTATTCTGATTCTCCATGAAGATATCACAAAGATATGGCATATATTCTGTAATTCTGGAGTGGACTGTAGATTATAAAAGTAAAATTAATTTAACCTGTCATTTGACCCAATTTCCAAAGGACAATTTAGAAAGTGTAGTGCTAAAACTTTCTAAAATGTTTCACATATTTATTCAACTATCATCCTTATCCATGGAGGAGAAAGACAACTGAGCTCTGAATAAAGGAATAATGCCAATTTAATTTCAATGGATAACTTTCATTCTGACCTTCACAACCATAGCTTTCATGCCATTCAATTGGACTGTATCCAAAGGAGAAATGATGGTCCTCGCTGACTTTATCTTCACATTAAGATTATGAAAAGTAAATTGCAAATATTATGTGAAGGGAATACATTTATAGGGGTATTTTAGAGAAGATATACAACTTGAAAAGGTAGAAGACTCCTGTGGTTGTACTTTATCCAGCTTACAAATCACCACCAAAAAAGTAGCACAACCTATATCTCTGTAGTGGCCTATTAATGTGGGGAACTGAGACGTGTAAGATAGCCTTTTGAACCTTACAGGTGGGTTTATTAGGCTCTGATTTTGTCAGACATTTTTTTTAGTAGGAGTGCACAACAAAGATGAGGAGTCCACATATTCCATCAGTCCCCCTGATGCACAGCAAACACAATATTTAAAATAAATAAGAGGTACAATTGAGCCAATTGACCCATATAACATGCTATAACACATTTGATATTGGCAGATGAATAGGATGAGCATTTCTCTATTTTTCAGCAGGTTGTTTAAAAGGAAGAGAGACTCATTATTTGGAGAATGCACAGATCTAGAGATAGCCCACATCCAAACTGAGCAAGACCTAGACAACTTTCAGTCTTGCATTGACAAGTGGCATAAAACATTCACACCACACAAGTGCCAGACAATCTGACAATCTCCAACAAGAGAGAATCTACTTATCGTCTTTTGACATTAACTGGCTTTACCACCACTAGATCCTTCCCTCTCAATATCCTCGAGGTCACCTTTTACCAGAAACTGATCTGAACTGGCCACATGAACACAGTGGCTATGACAGCAGGTCAGAGGATAGGAAAGTAACACACATAGAACATTGCAGCGCAATACAAGACACAAGTCAGAAATGTGCTAAAAATACTCTCCACTTCTATGGATGAGTGAAGCTTGACACCATCCAGGACACCACATTTACTCCTTCCACTGCTGATCTACAGTAACATTAGTGTGTATCATCTGCAAGATACACTGTGGAAATTCACCAAGCCTCCTTAGACAATACCTTCCAAACCCATGATCACGATATTGAGAAGTACAGGACAGCAATTACATGGGAACCTCAACATCTGCAAGTTCCTCTCCAAGCCACTCACCATTCTGACTTGGAAATATATCATTGTTCCTTCAGTGTCATAGGTCAGAATTCTGGAACTCCCTTCCTAACAGCATTATGGAGGCTCTTACACTCCAAGGATTTCGGAGGTCAAAAACAGCAACTAACTACCAACGTCTTAAGGACAATTAGGCATGGGCAATAAATGCTGGCTGAGCCAGCTAAATCCATATTCCGTGAATGAATGACAATAAGAAAACATGGCTCTAGATTACAGCATTCATATTGAAAATATATGTCGTCAAAGCAACTCAGACTCCCATGAGTGTCCTGTGGACAGGCAGTGCATATTAGCTTAGTGCTAACAAAAGCTGTACGCTTCTTGTTCTGGCTGGGACTGATTCTTGGCCTGCCTCTTTGTCCGACTCATGGTGGAGATTGTGGTGCTATGAGTCAGACATGCCATCGGTCAGAGGACTGAGGATGAAAGAATTTATCCCATGAGAGTTAAACCCATGTTCAAAAAGTTACAAATCCACCTTTTCTTTATTTGCTGCCTGGCACAGTCTCAACCCAATGGACCCGTGAAGGTGCAATGTCAGGAGCTGCAGAGAGGGGAGGTGCAAGGTGTAGATAGCAGTTAATCAGGGCTGCTACTGTCAACCTTCCTGCTGTTAAAATTGCATATTTCAGGTCAGAAGATTAACAGGCTTGATGAAGACATAGCTTAAAGTTAATCAACTGTCAACACCCACTGTCCAGGTTCACACATGAATTAAGGGCATACATGTGATGTACCTGGCATGTGACCAGTGTTGGAACCATAGCAGCCAATATATTTTGAGGATGAGAGAAGGGAAAAAATTTGGCAATAATGTCAACGTTTACTTGTACAAAACCTTTAATGCGATGAAATGGATCATGGTGTTTCACAGGAGTGTATTAAACACAATGATGCTGAACCTTACACTAATAATATCATACTAATTCTTCAGTTATATTTGACAGCAGATACCATTAAGGAAGCTGATATCATCATCATGGAAAGTGACCAAATGCAAGTCTCAATCTTATTGAACCCTGTCTTCTTGCAGCATTATATAGTGAGGGATCTATGTTGCATGGCACTGCAATTGTTTTGATTGAGCCCAGATGCACAAGTGCCTATAATTATAATGTGAGTATGTAAATAGCAGAAGCTGTAATAAAACTTCATTAAATTTTACAGTATTACATGACCTACATCTCATATTTATGTTACATACTCTAATGTAAATATCATGTGTTACTATTATTTCATGGTGACAATAAGCATCAGTAACTGATTGTAAAGGATTCCTCACAGAAGATTACACAGAATCATGAGGCATTCAGATGACAAAATGCTGTAGGTTTACAGGAGCACCGATCTCCAACTTACGTAACCAGAAAGCAGACCTTACAACTTTTCTACTTAAAATTCAAGACTTACCAAACTAGAAGCACCTGTATCTCTTCTACAAAAATTAAAAATGAAACAAAGAATTAACCAGTTTCCTGGCATATTAAGTTAAGATAGAACAATAAAAAAAGCTTATGGGTTTAAAAGAAAAATTTGCAATAAAATGTGTCCTTCAGGCTTAAAACTAATATTAGCAGTCAAAAAATACTGTCAGTTTAAATATAGAGCCATCCTGCTTAAACAAAAAATGCATTTTAAGGAATGCAGAAGTAATTTTTTAACCCTCAGAAGCTAACCTAAGTGCAGTGGTCAGATGGTTTCACCATTTTAAATCTTCAAAACGACACCAAAGCTGTTGTGACAGCATCACTCTTTATTTGGCGAGAAGTCACTTTAGGGGCTGAAACCTGTTACTAATGGCCTTTATCTCTTAAAGGCACAGAGTCATACCTAGTAGGATTTCCCAAAATCACTGCAACAATGAAAAAAATTGAAATAGTTGCAAAAGAAGAAAATTTACATGGGCAGAACAGTGAGTTATGTAAAAGAAAGGATCAAACAAGCCCTGCGCTCTATTCCAATAAAACCAAAAAAACACACTTTTGACAGGAAATAGAAGGCAAGTATTTGAATTTAGATTAGACAGCAGGTGACATCTTCACCAAATTATAGCTATTTAAGCAAGCATATTTTATGTACGGTTCCATCAATAAATGATGTAGAAAAGAGATCTCTTAAAATATTACTTGTTATTCACATTATAAATACATCAAATTTTTAAGTCTAGGTCTAATTTTAAATCATTAAAGAGGATGATAAGAAAGATCCATAGAGGATTTGGAGTGCATTTAAGAACCAGTTCAAGGTATGAATCAATATCTGAATTAACAGACTCTAACTTACGTCACATAGAAGGAATTCCCATGAGTCTATGAACAACCTTGTCACCAGATAATGCAGCGCTAAGCTGGATGCCAGAATGAAGCCGTATTTGCACACTAACATCAGTAATATGCTTTGGGGCAGACAGCACTGTTGCTGCAGTCACCAATGTGTACTAAACCAGCAAGATTTGTCACAGATGCAGTTTGTTGCACCCAACCAGAAGTTATCCAGCTTTTCTTCACATCTACAAAGCATGTGGCACCAAAGAACCTTTGACACACGTGCAGAAATTCTGGTTTCAAAGGATAAACCAGATCCTGGAACAAGGTTAACCAATAAGATGGTACAACACCACTGTACTGGTGGCGCAGAAAGTCATCCAATTGATTGGAAATGTATCAATAAAGTGAACAACCAACAAAGTGAAAAGATGACCAAGCCTTGTATGTTAAAACTGAAAGGACTGTGGATTCTGTAGTTGCTGGAAAAGCTCAGCAGGTCCCGCAACATCTGTGAAGAGAAAGCAGAGTTAATGTTTCAGGTACAGTGACCCTTCCTCAAAACCCTTCTGAGGAAGGGTCAGCAGACCTGAAACATTAAACCTTCGATATTGTCAGCCTCATAGATCATGTCCACAGTATAAGATGAGGATAAGGTTGAATGACCATCAAAATGTTATGTCCTCAAAGGGCAGTTGACCTGCTGTGAAAACCAAAAGTGCTACAGGATCTAGTGCCATATGACCACAAAGCATTCTAAAAGACATAAGCCAACAAGTAGTGCTCAATGGTACAACCTACAGAATACTGTCATACAGTGTAGAAACAATCATCAATCTCCGGTAGTGGCATTTTCATAGCAGTCCCAATCTGCAAGTTTACCTTGAATTCCCAAAATATAAACCTGATAGATACAAATTATCCAGCAGCGACACAGATCTCAGTGTTGTAACCATTCATAGGATTCAAAACACACCCATAACAGAGAGAATGAAACAGCCATAGGGCATTTGCCTCAAAGACACAGGAGATTGAACCAGAAACATGATCAGTGAGCAGGTAGAGAACTTTGAGAGTGTGTGAAAACCATTTGCAAATACTCCGATACCAGATATCAGCAATAGTTTCTAAGATACACAATGAGCCCAAGTTACGTGAAGTTATACCTGATCGTGGGGCTACAACGCAAAAGAACAGAAATCTAATCTGACCAAAGTATGACACACCAGTAATGCACATAAAAAGTAAGGAAGAAAACTCTAACAATGATGGTTCTCTGATGATGCTGAGCGCAAGCAACTAGTAGCAAGCCAACCAAGTTGTCAGCCAAGAGCAACCAAAGAGTAACATGTTCCTCTCCTGATTGGTACAGTACAACCTTGGTTATCCGAACATCATTTATCCGAATTTCGGATTATCCAAACAAGATCTCAAGGTCGGGTAAAATGGTATTAGGAAGCTCAGTATTCAGTTATCAGTTAAACGCATTGCCAGATAACCGAGGACTGTTAGATAACCGGCACTCAAACTACTGCTCGTTTATAATCAGAACAATTATCCGAATAAAATACTCCCCACCCGTCTCATTCGGATGATCAAGGTTGTATTGTATTCAATCAATAAATGGCCAGAACATGATAACCAAGTCTGCATTATTAATCTTGTTAACTCATTTTTGCATGTCATTATAATTGTTACATTGACAACATGTGCCTACAAGTAATGGTTTATATTGTAAGGGATTTCTATTCTTTGGGAAAAGGAGGAAGTTGTGTTGAGTCTCGCAGTAGATTTGTGACATACCTTTAAGTGACATGCTCATGATGTCTGCATTATATCATGGCATGTGATCTAACGCTCTCAATCTCCACCTTACTGTGTCCTGTCCTCTTGCAGCATGACATACTGAGGAATACAATACATCTAAATTGTTTAACTTAAGCTCAGACATGCACGTGCCTGTGAATGTTATTTATATATGTAAACGAGCATAAATTTCTTCAGTACTGCAAGACCTATGTCATATATTTATAAAGCAGTAAAAATACAAGTATCAGAGCATGGCAGTTGCAAATCTTCAGCTTTCATGCTTTCCTATTGTGTCAATAAAAATAATGGTATTTTATTCAAAAAATACATGTGCAGTCCAAGCGCTGCATTGCTGTATGATTTATCTTAAAAATTTCGTATCTAATAATCAGGTCAAAAATAAAGTTGTATCACTAACACAGTAACAAAAACAACCAGGTAAGTTGAGAAGGGAACAAGTGGAAAGGATACTAAAAGAAGTGTTTTGTTGAATTAAAATCATATTTAAATTACAAAATAATGTCAATAAATTGGTTTAGATGCCTAAAAGTGTGGTCAAAAAGGTAGGTTTAGAAACAGGAATGCCCTAGAGGCCACATTCAGATTTGCATATAAATCTCAGAGGTTTAAGTAGTTGGAGGAGCTTACAGAGAAAGGGGTAGGCTAGACCATCGAGGGATTTGAAATGTAGGATTTAAAATCAAGACATCGCAAAACCTGGAGGCAAGGTGATAGAGGAATGTGTCTTGGTGTGAGTTAAGACACAGCCAACACAGTTCTGATAATCTCAAGTTTTCAGAGGATAAAAAATGGCAAATCAGTAGAAATGCATTCTAAGAGTCAAGTCCCGAAGAATGAAGGCATGGATTAGGCAACAAGAAGCAGTAGGTTCGAAAAGTGGATAAAAATCCTCCCCATTCAATTTCCCCGAACTCCCCCATCTCCAGCCAAACAACAAACAACACAAACGAGAAAAGGAATATATATTTACTGATAGACTTTTTCTAAAAAAAAAGCTGTTATTCACTTCTGCTGGGAAAAGTTTATTTTTAAAAAAATGTAATTCTATTTGATCCAAATTTCGTCAAGAACTAACTAAAACAGACTGCAAGCAGAGCCTAGTAGGGAAGACAGTAGAGCAAAAATGGCAGGAGTTTGTGGGTATAATTGAGGATACTGTACAGAGGTTCATCCCCAAGAAAAGAAAGATTATCCGGGGAGGGATTAGACAGCCATGGCTGACAAAGGAAGTCAGGAAATGTATTAAAGAAAAAGAGAGATCCTATAAAGTGGCCAAGAGCACTGGGAAATCAGAAGATTGGGAAGGCTACAAAAACAAACAGAGGATAATAAAGAGAGAAATAAGGAAGGAGAGGATCAAATATGAAGGTAGGCTAGCCAGTAATGTTAGAAATGATAGCAAAAGTTTCTTTCAATACACAAGAAACAAACGACAGGCAAAAGTAGACATTGGGCCACTTCAAACTGATGCTGGAAGACTAGTGGTGGGAGATAAGGAAATAGCTGGACAACTTAATAAGTACTTTGCGTCTTCACAGTAGAAGACATGAGTAATATCCCAACAATTAACGGGAGTCAGGGGGCTGAGTTGAGTATGGTTGCCATTACAAAAGAGAAAGTGCTAGAAAAGCTAAAAGGTCTTAAAATTGATAAATCTCCTGGCCCCAATGGGCTACATCCTAGAGTTTTTTTTAGATTACTTACAGTGTGGAAACAGGCCCTTCGGCCCAACAAGTCCACACCGACCCGCCAAAGCGCACCCAACCAGACCCATTCCCCTACATTTACCCCTGCATCTAACACTACAGGCAAGTTAGCGTGGCCAATTCACCTAACCTGCACATTTTTGGACTGTGGGAGGAAACCAGAGCACCCGGAGGAAACCCACGCAGACACGGGGAGAATGTGCAAACTCCACACAGTCAGTCGCCTGAGGCGGGAATTGAACCCGGGTCTCTGGCGCTGTGAGGCAGCAGTGTTAACCATTGTGCCACCGTGCCGCCCGAGTTCTGAGGGAGGTGGCTGAGGAAATAGTAGAGGCGTTGGTTGAGATCTTTCAAAAGTCACTGGAGTCAGGGAAAGTCTCGGATGATTGGAAGAATGCTGTTGTAACCCCCTTGTTCAAGAAAGGATCAAGACAAAAGATGGAAAATCATAGGCCAATTAGCCTAACCTCGGTTTTTGGTAAAATTCTAGAATCCATCATTAAGGATGAGGTTTCTAAATTCTTGGAAGAGAAAGGTCGGATTAGAACAAGTCAACATGAATTTAGTAAGGGGAGGTCGTGCCTGACAAACCTGTTTGAATTCTTTGAAGAGGTGACAAGTAGGTTAGACCAGGAAAACCCAGTGGATGTGGTCTATCTAGACTTCCAAAAGGCTTTTGATAAGGTGCCACACGGGAGGCTGCTGAGCAAGGTGAGGGCCCATGGTGTTCGAGGTGAGCTACTGGTATGGATTGAGGATTGGCTGTCTGACAGAAGGCAGAGAGTTGGAATAAAAGGTTCTTTTTCAGAATGGCAGCTGGTGACAAGCGATGTCCCGCAGGGTTCAGTGTTGGGGCCGCAGCTGTTCACGTTATATATTAATGAGCTGGATGAAGAGACTGGGGGTATTCTAACGAAGTTTGCCAATGATACCAAGTTAGGTGGACAGGCAGGTAGTACTGAGGAAGTAGGGAGGCTGCAGAAGGATCTAGACAGTTTGGGAGAGTGGTCCAGGAAATGGCTGATGGAATTCAATGTGAGCAAATGCGAGGTCTTGCACTTTGGAAAAAAGAATACAAGCATGGACTACTCTCTAAACAGTGAGAAAATTCATTAAGCCAAAGTACAAAGGGATCTGGGAGTGCTAGTCGAGGATTCTCTAAAGATAAACATGCAGGTTGAGTCCGTGATTAAGAAAGCGAATGCAATGTTGTCATTTATCTCAAGAGGGTTGGAATATAAAAGCACCGTTGTGCTACTGAGACTTTATAAAGCTCTGGTTAGGCCCCATTTGGAGTACTATGTCCAGTTTTGGTCCCTACACCTCAGGAAGGACATACTGGCAGTGGAGTGTGTCCAGCGGAGATTCACACGGATGATCCCTGGAATGGTAGGTCTAACATACGAGGAACAGCTGAGGATCCTGGGATTGTATCCATTGGAGATTAGAAAATTAAGGGGAGATCTAATAGAAACTTACAAGATAATATATGGCTTGGAAAGGGTGGATGCTAGGATGGATGCTAGGAAATTGTTTCCGTTAGGCGAGGAGACTAGGACCCGTGGACACAGCCTTAGAATAATTTAGAGGGGGTAAATTCAAAACAGAAATGTGGAGACATTTCTTCAGCCTGAGAGTGGCGGGCCTGTGGAATTCATTGCCGCAGAGTGCAGTGGAGGCCGGGACGCTAAATGTCTTCAAGGCAGAAATTGCTAAATTCTTGATATCACAAGGAATTAAGGGCTACGGGGAGAATGCGGGTAAATGGGGTTGAAATGCCCATCAGCCATGATTGAATGGCGGAGTGGACTCGATGGGCCGAATGGCCTTCCTTCCACTCCTATGTCTTATGGTCTTATGGTCTAAATTAATATTAAATTTAAGCATAGAGCTTTTTAAAAAAAAATTGCAATATTACTTTTTAAAAAAGCATTAAATTGTTCTGCTATTTATATACAAATGATTACAAAATTATTATTAGCTATTCTCAACAGCAATGCTCCCAGGAAGGTTTGAATCTGCTCTGTGCAGTTGGCGCTGCATTCATTATCCCTAAATGAACAGAGCAAACAAACCAATCATACTGACTGCTACAAAAGAAACTAATGGATAGTAAGAGCTCATCATATCCCTAAAGCAACTATCGCATGTTAATATTAGGGTGAATTTAATGAACAGACCGAGTTTTGTATTGGAGTCGAGTAGATGTTGGTCTTGTAATTAGACTGTGTGAAGATTAGCAAAATGGGATCATGCCTCATTTGAAATAGCAGATGAAACAATTTCATGCAAGCATTAACCACACAATATATATCCAAAGCACTCAGGATACCAAAACTGTAGTTAGTTTTGCTGCCTTGAAGAATGCAGTGCATTAAGAAAACCCATTTTAGTCTCTGAACCCTATTACTAAATTTATGGTTATCTAGCAAAAAGAAAATGACTAATGTAGATTTATCCTTTTCAACTGGAAGTGAAGATTTCAAAATGAAAATTGATTGAAATATAAATTATTAATTTGATGCTATAAAATTACCAAAAGCAAAATACCTTGGCAGCCATAAACAGAGGCAAATGAACCAGAAGTACTGCATTCATGGAGAGATCTTGCTGATGGCATGATGGCAGAGCAATTTATCAATTATTGTCTTGCCCTGCAGATACTCAATGACCATACAGATGACACGCATTCATAGTTTCCTCCAGCTGAGAGGTTAGTAAAACCATTGCGGTGGGTGCTGTGTTTAAAAAAATGAAGTCAGAAACTTGATGGTAGATATAACATAATGGATAGAATCACAGACCTGGAGAGAGATGTACTACAAAGGGTTATTTGATTATAAGCGATGCAGTGCTACATGCTCTTGCTCTCTCTTGTAACCTCATGCTAAGGTGAAGCCATTGTAAGATGTTGTTTAAATAAAGCTAATATTTAAATAGAGCTAATTTTTTCCTTCCCTGAGTGGACTATAAATATTTTACAATGACATAACACCAAGAACATAATAATAATGTTAATAGTAATATGAAGAAGAAGCAAAAATTAAGCCCTCTTCAACTTCGATTACTGGATTTCCAGAGATCTGAGATCACTGGGACAGACGTATGGGGTCATGCAAACTTCAGTAGGCGTAAAATGGGTGACACAGCAGACTGGGTTCAAGAAATGGACAATGGAGAGATATATAACAAATAATGCTTCTGCTTTTCTTAGAATCACTCCGTGTGGTCTTTTGCATCCATCAAAGAAACTCAACATAATGTCTTCTCAAAGATGGCTCGTCTGACATTGCAACATTAACTCAGCACAGCAACAATCTGTCAAACTGGATTTTTTGCTCCATTGATTCATGTAGTCATAAAAGGGATACAGCTCAGAAAATGGCCCTTCGGTCTATTGTGTCCATATCGGTCAAAACCAATCACCTAACTATTCTAATCCCATTTTCCAATCTATGGGTTTAGATTTGCACACAACCTTCTAACTCAAAAATGGTACCTCTGGACATTAACTAGTGCAGTTCAAGACTAAAGAGCAACTTTCTGTACTGATGTTGGTGTCATACTCTAAACCAGACCCCAGTACATTACTTATGTATACCTCTGCTGAAGTTAAAATTTCTGCCCATGCTAAAGCACAGTTCAAGTATGAAGTTTTCCTTCTCCATAATCTAAAGTAAGTTGCATATAGTTATTCATCTATGACAACAATAGTTTGTATTATGTCGGTTCTAACACCAAAAACATCCCATAGCCCATCAAGAAGTATTTTATTTCTTAAAAGGAGAGATTAGAAGCTTGGTCAAAATGGGCCATTACAAGGCTTCTCAGAAGTGAGAGAGCTGGAAAAGCAGGGGAGATAGGACAGGGAATTCAAGATCATGGGGTCGCAGCAGCTGAAGATAGGGTAACCAATGCTGAACGAATAGATGGTGGATTCAGGGTGTATCTAAGTTTATTTCCTTACAGTTTATATTTTGCATTTTTAATGTAATGCACAAAGACTCTATAGCAGTTATTGGTGTATTTTTTCTGTGAAACTAACTTTTGCTTCATTTGACTACATCTATCGCTTTGGGTGCAAGTAAAGGTGCAGAACTTGTACTTCAAATGACACAGTTTGGGCGAATCACCAACATACCTTGACATGTAGTAAATATTTAAATATTATTGTGACTATAACTTAAAGAACCACAAATTATAAAATAGCTTGAATTTATACTACAGGCTCAAGAGACATCATAAATTATGCCTGAGGGATTGGTGGATATCATATGAACCACAAGATTCAATTAAAATTGTTCTTTGATAACCATACATTTGTACAATCATTTTACAGTTTTAATTAAATGAAAACACAATGTAATGACATTTAAAGGAGGTGGAGGAATTACACTAATGCAAAACTGTGTGTCTGTTGAGAAACTGTCCGCACAGATTAATGGTGTCAGGAGATTGACAGAAGGACATAATAATGTTAAAACCAAGATTGTAAGGGAGTTGAAGCCTGACATGTATTATTTATGTTTATTCTTTCATGGATTGTAGGCTTCACTGGCAAGGACAAGATTTGTTGCCCATCTCTAACTGACTATGAACTGGGTGGTTTACTAGATTAATTCAGGGGTAAATTAGGGGCAACCATATTGCTGTTGATCTTGTAAATCAGTTTAAGCATTGATGACCGGCAGAAACTCTTCTCTAAAGAGCATTAGCAAAGCAGATTAACAAGCAACAATGACTTCATGTCCACTATTATTATCAATGATTGTATTAAAGCTACTTATGAATTCTAAACACAATCTACCTCTTGTTCGGGGAGATGGTGTTATTGTTGTGATATCACTAGACTAATAATCTCGAGACACAAGTTAGTGCTCCAAAAGCAAGGGTGCAAATCTCATGTGGGAGAATCTCAGTTAAAATGAAATACCACAGTATAGAGCTCGCTGTAATATTGTCAGTGTCACTCACTAAACCAGACCTCACGCGTGATAATCTCAAGATAATTTCTGGAGCCATACATTCCCACCTAAGTTAGCCCCCCCATTGAAGTTGAAATTTTTATCTATCCAAAAATGTTCTCCAAATAAGGATTCCCTTTGCTCTGTAAGAAGTTACATAAATTTAATAATTTAAATAGTTTATATTTCTCTATCAGCTTTAACACCAAAAGTATCCTAAAGCTAAGAACCAGAATTGATTTTTTAACGTAAAGGGAAGGTTATGGGGGTGGTTAAAAATCTTTTTGAAATGTCCCATTTTGATCACTTATGTTGGAGTTGCAGAGGCAGAGGAGTTTAAGCTGGGAATCTCAGTAACCTTTTAAATGTTGTAAATGTATCTGGATAGGTATATGAATAGGAAGAGTTAAGAGGCATATGGGCAAAATACTGGCAAATGGGACTAGAATAATTTACGATATCTGGCTGGCATGGATGAGTTGGACCGAAGGGTCTGCTTCCTTGCTGTACATTGTTCTGACTCTATGACTATAAAACACCCCTCATCAATGCTGGACTAACAGAAGATTCAGGCTGTGACTAAGTTGATTTTTTTTTAATCAATGTTGTTTTTTAAATCTTAGTTATCATTATTAACAGAGCATGTAACAAAACTACACAGGTATTTTAAACATAAAGCACATCCCTCTGAAGAAGATGGTGGTGGTATATTGGTAACGTCTCTGACCTAATAATTTAGAGATCCAGGCGAATGCTCTGGGTCAAATTCACTTAAAAACAATTAACACTCGAAGCATTCATTCCTTAAGGATATCGTGGTAACCCAAACTATCTGTGATTACCATAACTATATAATCTTTCATAATGGAAACAAATTCATGACAGTGTGATGGAATGACTATAGCATTAATAGAATAAAGCATTATTCCTGCGTAGAGATTGTGTTCCACTCAATTGTAGCATCAGGTATGCAAAGCATGTGTTTAATTCAGACAACTTCCTTGCCGTTGATTTTAATGCTATTAAATCAGAAATGCAATGAATCAAATGAACGTGCTTTACACTGGACACTCTACATGGCATTGCTGCAGAGCAATCCCCCAGTTTTGTGACTTATATGTCAAAAACACTTGAGCATCAGAAGAAATAATATAGCTGTTGTGGAAATAGCTTCCCTATCAGCTAGATTGGCTAGCAGCATATACTGGATACAACCAAGGAAGAGGAGATAACTGCCTAAAGATTTACTATAGGCCACCAGTTTTAAACAAAAAAGACAGGTTATTCTATGAAGAGATGAGGAAGGTAAATCCAAAGAGAAAGATCATTCTAAAGATGGAGTTTACCCCGTCTTGTATCCAGCAGGACTGTCAAACCAGTTTATATTCTGAATTAGTGAATGTAACGCAGGTCTACCTTCTAACCCAGAGAATTAGGGGTGCCTTGAGACATAACTCACAGCTCAGCTTGGTAATGAAAGGTGATCCAGATAACATAATAATATAAAGTGATGTTCTAGTGTTGAATGAGTAGTATGTAAAGAGATTTGTTTGCATTAATAGGCGAATGAGACATTAGCTTAATCAACCTTCGAAATGACATAGAAAACAACTCCTACACATTCATTCTGGAGAACTTTCGACCAGTCCTCTTGTTTTAGATTAAAATTTCAGAGAAACTAACATGACAGGCTTAATTACCTTCAATGCCTGCTTTATACATAAAGATCTTACACTCTGGGATGAATAAATATTTAAACCTACTCAGCCCTGCAATTCTAGATGGGTGTCCACAGTTTGAGGGAATACAGTCCAGGTGTCTACGACCTCAGTATTCACAGCCTGGATTTTCACAGTGTCAGAACAGATTGGAGGCTGGCATTGTCGGCCCCTATATTAGCTCCTTACACTGCCCTGACCCCAGCAATTCTTATTGAGATGGAAAGTGGTGGACAGTCAATTTAAATTAATCAATGTGAGGCTCTGTTCACATGCTGACAGACATATACAGTCAGCAATGAGGGGGGTTGTGGGTGCAGGGGATGGTGTGACAATCTATGTCAGTCAACAGCGTGATGAAGCTGCTCTTTTAACAAGGTTATGCTCTCTGTTTTTTCTCAGAGAGATTGCAAATGACACAGATTCTGAAAAATCTGAATTTGGATGGACTTTAGGGCCAATTTGTTTATAGCTAACAGATATTGCTTCAGGCGGAAAGCTTTCAAGTTTAAAAAAACTTGTGCAGTTCTCCCAGCTCAGCTATCCTCTGGTTTGATTTTTTTTAGTAGTATGACATGGGGAGAACATGCAATCTCCACATAACAGTTGTCCAAGGGTGGAATCAAACCAGGGTGCCTGGCACCGTGAGGCAGCAGTGCTAACCACTGAGCTACAAAGTCACCCTAAGTTATTTCAGCCACTTCCCAGGCATTCCAGGATTCTAGTGCTAGCATCATTTTTACAGCCCAGCCATGCATACGGTCAAGCATTACCAGCCAGGAGTTATCTTTGACCTGGCGGAGGACTATTCCCCATAGAATTTGTGACATGGCCAATTGGTTGAAGTACTTGCAATGTGTTTGCTGCACCTGTCGCTGGCGCATGGTCAGGGTGAAATTGATACAGCACATTACCATACAAATATCCATCCCTTAACTGATCACTGTTGTTGACCATTGCAACATAGAACATTACAGTGTATTACAGGTCCTTCGGCCCTCGATGTTGCACCGACTTGTGGAACCAATCTGAAGCCCATCTAATCTATACTATTCCATTCTCGTCCATATGCCTATCCAATGACCATTTAAATGACCTTAAAGTTGGCGAGTTTACTAGTGCTGCAGGCAGTACGTTCCCTACGACTCTCTGAGAAAAGAGCCTACCTCTGACATCTGTCCTATATCTATCACCCCTTAATTTAAAGCTATGGCCCCTCGTGCTAGCCATCACCATCCGAGAAAAAGGGGTCTCACTGTCCAACCGACCTAACCCTCTGATTATCTTATATGTCTCAATTAAGTCACCTCTCAATCTTCTTTGCTCTAATGAAAACAGCCTCAAATCCCTCAGTCTTTCCTCATAAGACCTTCTCTCTATACCAGGCAACATCCCAGTAAGTGTCCTCTGAACCTTTTCCAAAGCTTCCACATCCTTCCTATAATGTGGTGACCAAAACTGTACACAATACTCCGAATGTGGCCACACCAGAGTTTTGTACAGTTGCAGCATGATCTCATGGTTCTGAAACTCAATCCCTCGAAGAATAAAAGCCACAACACCGTATGTCTTCTTACCAACCCTATCAGTCTGGGTGGTATTTCAAGGATCTATGCACCTGGGCACTGAGATCTCTTTGCTTACTTACACTACCAAGAATCTTACCATTAGCCCAGTACACTGCTTTCCTGTTTCTCCTTCCAAAGTGAATCACCTCACACTTTTCCACATTAAACTCCATTTGCTACCTCGCAGCCCATCTCTGCAGTTTATCTATGTGTCTCTGTAACCTACAACATCCTTTATCACTATCCACAACGCCACCAACCTTAGTGTCTTGGTCAAATTTATTAATCCATCAATCTATGCCCTCATCTAGGTCATTTATAAAAATGACAAACAACAGTGGACCCAAAACAGATCCTTATGGTACTCCACTGAACTCCAAGCTGAATATTTTCCATCAACCATCCTCTCTGTCTTCTTTCAACTAGCCAATTGCTGATCCAAACTGTTAAATCACCCTCTAAATGCAAGTTACTACATTTGTGTCTGTGCTAAATAGCAGGGCAAGACAGAAAGTTTAAGCTTTGGCTGAGAATCAAAGTGCAAAAATACAAGGCAGACATGCTATAAGCATCCGAGTAGACGCAGAATGAGTGAGCACTAAGAGAGCAAGCAAGGAACCCTGAGATGAACTCTGGTTCAATCCACAAGGTAGATGCATATCCATGTGCATTGGGTCCTGACAACAATATTACAATAAAAGGTGTTGATGCCTATCAAATTGTAGCATTGAAGTGCAGGATTATATTGTAAGTTTGTCAGAGATCAGCCATGGGAGTGCTAATTGATTGCACATATTAATATCAAATTTCATGGATGGGTGAGGGTGGAGGCATTTGTGCAGCTGTCACTGTCCATGGATTGTGACGTGAGATGTTGGTTACATGTGTCCAAGGTGGAGGCCTGGAGGAACAAGAGTTGTGCTGCAGTCACCAGCTATCCACTCTGATTTTCATGTCAGTAATTGTCACTGTGTAGTTTCCACCTAGCATGTAGGTGAATGGGAAACTGCATATCAATAATAGTGCCATTTTAATGCATGAAAATAGATGCAAATAGACTTTTCACTACTCAACTGCATGATCCTCATCACACCTTCCAACACGTACTTGGAGAATCAGACATTTTCTTCTTGGCATAGAGAATCTCATTTCTGCCAATCTCATCTTATTTTCCAAACCATGATTCATCAATGCCCATGTCATTTAGGATCTGGGAATATTTGGCCCAACAGAACAGAACAAAATAGTGCATACAAAAAGGCACATCCATCATGCATACCTCCATGGTCCACAGTTCAGGAACAGGCCATTCAATTCACAGGTCGATGCCAGTGTTGGTACTCCACATGTCTCCTTTCACCCTTTTTCATTTAACCCCATCACCTATCATTCCATTACTTGCTCCCCCATATGCTGGTTCAGTTTATTTCATGCGGAGGCGATGGTGTAGTACTCATGTCATTATACAAGTCAGCCAGAATCAAAGGCTAATCTCCTGGAGTTCAAAGTCTAAGGTTTAGGAAAACAGTGAGCCTAATCCCAACCATGTAACTATTGCCAATGATTATAAAAATGCAATGACTCATAGTCTTTATGAAAGGAAATATGCTATCCATACCTGGTCTAGCCTAACTCCAGATCTGCTGTAATGTATTTAACTCCTAATTAGGGATTGCCATTAAATGCTGGTCTAGCCAGTGATGTCTACATTCTATGAACATTAAAAAAAATGTTGTTTGCCTCAGTTACTCCTTATGGGATATTTTGACCACTGTTTGGACTTTACTCCTCAATTTCCCATTCAATTTATCAGGGATTATATTTATAGCCTCTAGTCTTGGACTCCACCTGAAGGGAAGATGCTGGTTAGAAGTTAAGGGAAGTTGAGGGTGATATTTGTTGAGTGGTTGACAAATTCTGTAAACCTTCTTGGACAAGATGACACTCTTTGCTGAACCCAAGTTCCTGGAGCACTGTGCCTCCATCATACCCAGGTTCGGTCACTGCTGGAGTATTACAAGCCATTTTCTACACTTCCTGGCTGTTATTGCCTGTTCCACTGCAGTATATTTACCGATTACAACAATCCCTATAATTGTAGAGACGATTCTGCTGATAATTCATTCTTTCTCCGACTAGCATGGCATTGTTTCAAATCTTTCCATTCATTAACTTCACAAACTACCTGGAGAAAAATACTCCACAGCTGCCTAACACTGTAGGAGTTATTCATGATTGATGTTTAATAATCCTTTTCTGTGAATGTTTTGTTAATCCATTTGTAGACAAGTTGCTGTGCTGAAAGCAAGAATGATCTCCTGGTTGCTTTCAACATTATGACAGTCAAAATCAAACAGACAGAAATAGTCGGACCAGTAAGTAGTGAATAAGGGTGTTAGATTAAGAATTTACAGTGAAGGATGAACAAAGAACTGAAGGAGCAGCACAGGGGAACAACTAATAGATAAAAATATTTAAAAGGCAACACTATGGAAAAGGATAAATGCAAGTTAAAATTGGCAGAGTCAGGAATTCTCTCCAGAATACTGACGGAGGTTAATAATGAAATAGAAAATGCTGGCAATGATAATTTTAGAACTAAATGACACCAAGTGACAAAAGACTTCAACACATTATAGTATCTGTTCAAGAAAAGCTAAGTGTAGGTGAGGTCACCTCAAGTCATAGGACTCTGCAATAAGAAGTGACATTAATGAGCACTATAAGGTATGGTTGGTTAAACAAGGGCAGTTACCTCGGAGTTGTAGAAGATGAATAAAGTTTTACCAATTTAATTGAATTCTTTGACAAAACTACCGAGCATATAGAAGCAGGGTATTTTTGAAAGTGCTAAATTTACACTTTCAAAAGGTATTTGATAAAGAGAGTTGTGAAGAAGAAGCTGCATGTTATGACAGTTCAAGTGGTAGAGGAGAGAGCTAAATGGTTCAATACAATAAAAGCAAAAGTCAGAGTATATGGCTGTATAAGTTCAGTTTCTGGCTAATGGTAATTCTCACTGTCAACATCGTGAGTTATCATTGGTTAGAATCTGACCTGCACTAGCCATATAAATAAAATGGCTACAAGATCAGGTCCGATGCTACGAATCTTGACTCCTTAAAGCATGTACACTATCTCCAAGGCACAAGTCAGAGTGTGATGGAATACTTCCCAATTGCCTGGATGGGTGCAGCTCCAGCAACACTCAAGAAGCTTGGCATTATGCCGGGCCAAGCAACTCACTTGATGGCACCAGATCCACAAACATATGTTCCTTCCAGCATCAAGGCTCAGTAACAGCAGTTTGTACCATCTACAAGGTGCATTATAGAAATTCAGTAAAGTTCCTTTAAAGAAACCATCTAAACCCATAATTTCTACCATCAAGCAGGGTAAGGGCTGCAGATACATGGGCTACAGCACCACCTGCAAGTTCCTGTCCAAGCCACTTATCATCCTGACTTGGAAGTGTATCACTGTCCCTTCTGTAATGTTGGTCAAAATCCAAGAATTCCCTCTCTAAAGGCACTGCAGGGACTGCAGAGGTTCACAAAGACAGATCGTCACAACCTCTCAAGGGTGATTTTGACCCAGCCAGTAAAACCCATATTCTAGGAAATAGAAAAAATGTGTGCATTGGATTTGTAATTTACAATTAGTGTGAATATGGGGATTCCATGTTGGAACTTGTTCTGTGATATGATCTAGAGAAAGTAACTTTAACAGTATGAATGTGATGATTTTGTGTGTGACACTGATTAGCCCACAAACAAAGTTCAATGTATATTTTAATGTATTGTATTATTTAAGGTTTTTGAAGCAATGTAAAGATGCAATGTCATCAGAATGACACTAAAAATGAAAGGATGTACTTATAATGAAAGATTGAAAACATCAGAGTTAATCCTACTTGAATAGAAGTTAAGGGATAAACAATGAAATATTGTTTAAAATAGTTAGTAAATCAGTAAATTGGACTATATATTTTGGATTACTATGAGAAATATAAAGATGAGGAAAAAAATAAGAGTTTTCATTTAAAAGTTTTCTTTTGTTGCCTTAAAAAGCTATTGAAGCCTGAACAGTCTAGTCATCAAAGGAGATTAAGCAAATATTTCAACAGTGAATGTATTAAGGAGAGTGAATATCAGAACTGGTGTAAGTAGGACAGTAGTTAATGATTCTGATAGGGGTCAGCGTGATATGGCAACTGATAAAACATTTCACTGCATTTTCTTTTGTAAAAATATACATAATATAATAAATTGTTATTCTATTCTATAGGGATATTTCAACAATTTGTCATCTGTAGAATTCCCATTACAGTATATGGATGTGGAATCTTCAGGAATGCCTTGGAATGTCCCTTGATATGTTTTCAGTTGTTCATGTCTGTTTTTACTGTAAATTATTGACTTGACAGAATCACAGAAGGAATATGGGAAAGAACAAAGCTAGATTCAGTCCATTATTTATTCACTGGCTCTACAAAGGACAAATTCCATGCCACTTACTGCATGAGAAAGATTGCCCTCATATCGCCATTGCTTTTGTTTCAAATTAAAGCCTGTGCTCTCTTCCTTTCAATTCTTAAACCAATGAAATGCTGTTGCCTATCTACTCTGCCCAGACTTCTCAAGATTTTCATCATAATCTGTGTAATATCTACTTTCTTAGGAAAGATAGATACAAAGTATTCATTAAATGCTTTAGCTATGCTCCAGCCTCCATGACTAAATCTCGGTTTTCATCTCTAACTTGGACCTTTTACTATGCCTACAGACAGTGACCAGAAACTTGTCATTACAATGAGAAACTTGTCTTTTTGTTTGAGTTCTGATTTGATAATCTCAATTTCTCTAATTGATGTATGCAACTGAAGTTCTTTATCCCATACCCATGAATCTTTTCTACACTGTCTCTAATACTTTCACATCTTTCCTAAAATGTGTTGCCAGAACTGTACCCAGTACTCCAGCTGAGATTGTACCAGTGTTTTATACATGTTTAACATATTTGTAATTTATGTCCCTATTAATAAACCTCATGTTTTATGAACCATTCTCTCAGCCTGATCTTTCAAATTCAATGCTGAGTGTGTGTATCTTAGCTCCCTGTGCTCATTCAGTCCCAATTTCTAATCAATTTTAAGTACAGACATGCCTTCCAAACCCTCTTCCAAGACTATTGTAAACTCTTCAAGTATCTTTGATGCCTTCTTTTTCATCATAACCTGTGTAATGTCTACTTTCTTGGGAAAAACAGGTACAAAGTATTCATTAAATGCTTCAGCTATGCTCCAATCTCTATGACTAAATCTCGGTTTTCATCTCTAACTTGGACCTTTTACTATGCCTATAGACAGTGACCAGAAACTTGTCATTACAATGAGAATCAGTTATCTCATCCCACAATATTTTCCCTGGTTATAGTAATTCATTGTTAATTCAAATTAACAGTGATGCAGAGATAAATGAAGAAAACATCGGTTTATTTGTACCAGTCTTTAACACGTGAATCTCTTTGCTCAAACAGTTCATTATTAAAAGAAAATATTTCACCTATCAGTTAAGTAACAGAAACTACTCGTGTTCAACTGAAACAGTAACTTTTGATTGGTGAAAAAAATTGACTTGATGCTAAGACTGCTCTGTCTTTAAAGAGAAAAAAACTGTAAAGATGATAACAGAAATTGGCAGGAATGTTAAACGTTAAAAGCTTGCAAAGGTTCCAAACACATCAGCAAGGGACCAATGTCATTTCCTATTTGTAACATGTAGATTATTCAAGAAGAATCATCAATATTTCAGGCATTCTAGTTGCAAGCATATGAAAAAAGGATTCTGCTCAAATACTTGATTTGTAGGGAGATGTACTTCAGGGACTACACTCAATGTTGCCTTTGCCTGACCTCCTTTCATCATGCAAGTACTTTTCTGGAATTTCAGGTAAAGAAGATCTAATATCTATGTACAGTTTCTTCTTCAGTTTTAAGTGCTGGCATTTAAAGCAGTACTGGGAGATAACCAACTCTACTTCCCTTACTCACTAGTGACCACATTTCATATGCCTGTTTTGAAACATGCATTTTTCAACAAGCTGTCATGGGTCTGCTAAGTGTTCAGGTTGAAGATGTGTCTTCAAGAAGATATTTTTAGCTCCATTTTACACAGATAATTAACGCTGACACTGGCACAGTGTTAACAGAATTCATGAAGGCGGCAATGCATTTCCAGGGGGTGCAGTTGGTTTCACTTGATTTCTCCGAAGTGGTCCATTCCTAAGACAGAGTTCCAAAGGATGCACCCAACTCACTTCAAAATGGTTGTGAGTCAGACACACAGAAGGTTTCATACTCCTGAAGGAAGATAGTCTGGAATGCAAAGTCCATGAGATAGATAGGCCTTGGAGATTTTGAATCTCAACATTGTAGATGTCTTAGGCATATTGCCAGGGTGATGTGCTTTTCCATATCCTCAGACTAACATTGTCATGGCTGCCAATGAGTTGATGAAACCAAGTCTGAGCTGGTCAGAAACAACTACTCAGTTGTTCTAATCACATTTTCCAGCATTTGACCCAGAGCCTTGGCATTGCAGGTGTATGTCTAAACACTTCTTTAATGTCATGAGGGTTTCTGCCTCCACCATCCTTATAGGCAGTGAGTTCCAGGTTCCCACCATTCTTTGGATGAAAATAGATTTTTTCACATTCCTTCTAAACCTTCAACTTATACCCCTGGTCTTTGATCCTTACACCAAGGGGAAATGTTATATAACTCAATCATATCTGAGTCTCAATCCCTCTCAATCTCCTCTGCTCCAAGGAAAACAACCCCAGTCGATCTGATCCCTTTTCATAACTCAAATTCTTCAGTCTGGTAAATGTCCTCTGCATCCTCTCCAGTACAATTACATTTCTCCTATAATGTGGATTAGAGAACTGCACACAATATTTTAGCTGTTGCTTAACCAAATTGTGATACAGTTCCAACATAACCTACCTACTGTTAAACTCCAATCCCATCTAATAAAGTCAAGAACCCGATATGTCTTCTTAACCATTTTATCTACCTGTCCTGGTACCTTAAGGGACAAGTGGACATGCACATCAAAGTCCCTGTGATCCTCAGAGCTTTCTAAGATCCTATCATTCATCATGCCTGTGCTGCCTATGCGCATCACAAACACTTCTCCAGACTGAATGGTCAGACAGGGATTGAAATTATTATCAGCACCCCATTATTTCATTCTTTGCATCACTTATCAGTCTGGGATACGTTTCATCCAGCACTAGTGATTTATCTAATCTTTTTAAACTTACTAGACCACTCAGAACCTTCTCTCTGCTAATTTCTTTAAATATATCACAGTCCTTCTCCCTGATCTCTATGTCCACATCATCCCTCTCATTATTGAACACCAACACAAAGTGTTCATTTAGAATCTGACTGACATTGTCTGGCTCCACACACAAATGGGCACTGTGGTCCTTAATGGGCCCTATTCTTTCTACCCAGCTGCAGGTGCTCCTACTCACTTCAGAGAGCTGAGTGGAGGCAGCAGTAGAGGTTCCTGGCAGAACCTAACTCTTTGTTGGGAAAATCAAATTGATGTTTTCGATGGCACTACCCAGTTACCTTTGACATTTCAGTTATTGATATACACGAAAGATGCAAGGTTGATGGACCTGAAAAACCATTGACATTTAACACCTCAACAAGGTAGACAGACTGTAAAATTTGTGATGCCTTCAGATCTAATGGTTGTTATGCACAGCCCATCACTGAATGCATTAATGTACAGCTGCACTTTTCAGCAGGAGTCCCAAGTTCATGCCAGATGAACATAAATACAAACAACCCTATACTATCACAACCTGTACAATGTCTCCGGAATTCAGTGCAACACCTTGAACCCACAGATGCTGAAGGAGCATGCTGGTGCATTCAAACAATTCAAAGCTAGCTTGTCCTATTTAAAGCTCTTAAATGAGAATTGCAATCTGACTGCAGCAGCTGGGCAGAGGTAGTAGCATTCAATTGGCAGGAGATAGGGTTAGGGTTAGGATTAGGGTGTCAAACATGACCTTAAACCAGAGGCAGAGACCATTAGCAAAACAAAGCCATTATAAAATAAAGTTTGACACTAAGCCACACAAAGAGATAACCAAAATCTTGCTCAAAGGGTAAACTTTAAGGAATGCCTTAAATAAGAAAAACAAGGTAGAGAGGCAGAAAAGTCTCGGGAGATAATTCCTCAGCTTGGGTTCGAGGCAATGTAGGCACAGCCACCAAACGTGGAATAATTATCATAAAATTAGAGAAGCACAGATATATCAAAGGGCCTGTGGCTGGAAGAGATTACAGGGATTAGGTGGAAGAAAGGCATGGAGGAATTTGGAAACAAAGATGAACATTTAATCAAGTCAACAAGTGCAGAATGATAAGGGAATGGGAACACCTGTGAGTTAAGACTGAAGCAGCAGAGATAATAAAGGGTAGGATGTGGGAAGAAATGCCTTAGAATGGTTATGTCTAGAGATAATGATGGCCAAGTGGTTTAAATCAGGAGACATTACTGCAGCTGAACCACATTGTTAAAAACAATGATTTTTAAAATATTTAACATCCCATTTAATTAGTTGGTTAGGATTGAGATGTAAAGGTAGGAGATGTGTTGTAGATATAGTATGTGGGAGCTAGAAGATGCAGAAGTGATCCAGTATTAACTTCTGCAGTAAGTGCTTCATGCACAAGGAATTTCTGCTCAGAGCTGCTTGGCTGGTGTCTGTGCAATAGACAAATCAGCAAGTCAGAGGAGTAACTTGACACTGTGAACCAGAAGGCAGTCACACTTCTTAAGTTAATGTTGTCAAATTTGGTCCATGGTCAGGGACAGTAGGGGTGTGTCTGTGAGTCAAGTAGATCTAGAATTTAGCTTTGGGGAAGCCTCAGTTCTCTTGTACCTTGTGTAGACACAGAGTGCAGGGAGGATAAGCAAACTAACAAAGGTATGACAGTACAGACAGCTGCTGTGATGAGGTGTTTGGAGCGTGTGAAATAGGAAGGATTTGCAGATGGATAACTCCAAGCAGACATTCCTGGTTCTGTAATCTTTTCCAACTGCACAACCCTCTGAACTTCTGCATCTTCTGGTTTTGGCATCTTGTGTTCTTGCAAATATAATTACTCTACTACTCATGACCTTTAACTGACTCTCGTCCCATGCTCCAGAATTCCATGCACCCACCCCACACACTCCAACACCTCTCCACTTCCAGACTTCACACCCCTCCTTCTGAACACTCCTGAAAATCAGATTCATCAACCAAGGTTTTGGCCGTGCAAACTAATAGCTCCTGTTTTGTCTTGCTGCCAGACTTTGTTTTATAGTGTGAAACGCATGGGAATGTTTCATGACAGTAATGGTATTATATGAATATGCAATCATTGCTGCTGCCCCTCAGACACTGTTTTTGCCCAAGGTCACAGATATTCCAAAGTCCTGTGACATCCAATTATCTCATGTCTCTGTCATGGCTGGTTAATATACCATTTATTATGTTCAAAGTAATTTTTTGCTGTCAAGCTGAGGACAGAACACACAATTACTACATAAGCTTTCAAATCTGCTCAAGCAGAAAAACTATAACCAGCTTCCAAAAAAGTGGCTCAGAAAGTCAAAGGTCCTTTTTACCATGACCACATTGCAACTTTAATCATACAGGGTCAGTGAATGGGAGCAGGATCTGGTGATAGGTAAGGGTGAAAATAGCAGTTAAAATGGCACCTTTTTGACCTGTATTTGTGTGCAAAATTAAGGCTTCAGCCTTTTTTTGATGAGTGCTCTGGCCAACAGGGTTGAAGTCCACAGAAAGAAGAATAGGTGCCAAATCTACGTTAAGTTGCCAGACCTTCCATTGAGCTTTCACTGTTAACCATTTTCGGATCAACCCATCAAGAAAAAAAACTATCCATATCTTAGAATTTATCTTGAACATATCCCATGTGAAAATCATGAAGGATTAGTAATGGTAGGATGATAGAGAGGTGGCTTAAAGATCCTCAAATTCGCTGGTTGATGTAGATTAAAGTTGATTAAATAGTTCTTTTAACCGACAGAGTTAAAACCTGCTGCAAGCACAGCAGCAGAGAGGAGATAACTGATTACATCTTACTAATTATGCCATTGAAAATGAGTGAGGATTCAGCAAATCTATGGTAAATTAGAGGGAAACATAGCATCAGTTTCCAGGAGGGACTAACTTGGTTTGATTAAATAGGTTCTATTTGGTTTCCATGTCATCAGCAGAGTTCAATGACAACTAGTCAATGTGTGATATGTAAAAGAAGGTGTTCAATTATCATTCCAGAAATATCACCTTTACATCAACAGACACGCAAGATTGGCAGTGGGACTTGACCTTTTACACTAGGCATACTAGACAACATGTTCCCCGGCAGGCAGTACATTTAATTGTAATTCAGTCACCTACAAGTTCTATTTGCTTAAATGTGTAGAAAGCGATTGACAGTTTATTCAATCTTCAGAATGGGCAAAGAAAATGTGCACCTGGTGTGCTTTTGTTTACTTTTTCTTTTGAATTTTAATCTTCAGTTGGCTGCTCATAAGTATGAATTGCCTTTCCTTGTTGCTAATGGTGAAAAGACAGGTAAGTTATTACCATTCAGCTGAATACTAACACAAGGGAATAACATTCTCATCCAACATAATGGGAAAATGAAGAACTGCTGAAGTAAATGAAATCTATATTATATTCCTCTCAAAGTAAATCCATGTAAAAATGCATTTGTTCCATATAATAGAAAATGAAAATGTTACAATGTTTAATAATAATTTGCATTTATCTTAATAACTTTAGCTCAATGACCCATTTTTTTTTAATGTGGAGGCTCCAACTGTAAAAGCAATTAAAGATGCTTAGGGCCGATGGATTCTGCTTGTATTGATTTATCCAGATGAGCTCTTCTTCAGGTGACTGTTGAATTGATTTATTCATCCATGGCTTATCCCAAATTGTAGACAAAGGTGTCAGTGGTAGATCCATGTTATTTTTGCATTGCAACTGTGTTAACACTGAGATCTTTGTCATTTGTCATTTGTCTGACAGAATAAGAAAGAAACAGACTATGAGTGTCACCAGCTCCAAATTGGACAGTGCTGGCAGAAATGAATAATTTGGGTTCAATGTTTACAAAAATTGAAGACGGCGAAAATGTTAAAATTAAGGAACTAAACATCAGACAGAATAAAATAGAAAAGGGAATAGGCAGTCATAAGAGTCTTCTCCTTTGCACCCAGGAAACATTATTTCTTAGAATACAGAAGTAATGAGAGAAAAGGTGTGTGTATGTGTCCTTTTGTGTTGCCCGAGATTTGCTGAGGAATCTGGAAATGGTTTTCACCAGCACCGAGATCCTGTGCTAATGGCACATCGTGATAGCAGAGGTTCTCAATGCTGCTGAAAACCATTTCCAGATTCCTCAGCAAATCTCGGGCAACACAAAAGGACACATACACACACCTTTTCTCTCATTACTTCTGTATTCTAAGAAATAATGTTTCCTGGGTGCAAAGGAGAAGACTCTTATGACTGCCTATTCCCTTTTCTATTTTATTCTGTCTGATGTTTAGTTCCTTAATTTTAACATTTTCGCCGTCTTCAATTTTTGTAAACATTGAACCCAAATTATTCATTTCTGCCAGCACTGTCCAATTTGGAGCTGGTGACACTCATAGTCTGTTTCTTTCTTAGAGTGGTGCGGGAAAATCACAGCAGATCTGGCAGCATCTGAGGACAGGAAAATCGACATTTCGGACAAAAGCCCTTCATCAGGAATCTATTTTCCTGGTCCTCAGATGCTGCCTGACTTGCTGTGCTTTTCCAGCACCACTCTAATCTCTACTATCATGATGTGCCATTAGCATGGGATCTTGATGCTGATGAAACCTATTTCCAGATTCCTCAGCAAATCTCAGGCAACAGAAAAGGACACACACATACCTTTTCTCTCAGTACTTCTATGTTTGTGTGTGTGTGTGTGTGTATGTGTGTCTCTTTTGTGTTGCCTGAGATTTGTTGAGGAATCTGGAGATGGGTTTCGCCGGCATCGAGATCCTATGCTAATGACACATCATGATAGTAGAGATTAGAGTGGTGCTGGAAAAGCACAGCAAGCCAGGCAGCATCTGAGAACCAGGAAAGTAGATTCCTGATGAAGGGCTTTTGCCTGAAATGTCGATTTCCTGTCCTCAGATGCTGCCTGACCTGCTGTGCTTTTCTAGCACCATTCTAATCTCCAGCATCTGCAGTACTCACTTTTGTCTATATCATGATAGTAACCCACACCTCAAGCATCATTGTCCTGCATCATTTCAAACAGACTGACAAACTCAGAACCATTTTGTGGGCTCATTGAGAATTGGTGAACCTCAGACTTTCTGTCCAGCCACATTCAGGTCTGTAAAAAATCAATGGCAAGAACATAGAAAGGCCTAGCGTTACGTGTCTTTTTAACTGATACAATAACGGAACTTAAGGCCGAGAGGCCTTCTGTCTGCCATTTCTAGACAATAACCAGAAGATTGTGCCCGTTGCAGAAGACCTCTCAGGTCCTGATGAAAGAAGCAGATTTTAGAAATACCATGCGTTCAGCTGATATCCTTGTTAATACAACGTGGATAAATTCTGTTTGCTTATTATCCAAGCAAGGTGGAGGGAAGGAGATTCAGCCCTGCAATATGCAAAAATATTTATTAAATGTATTTAAATGAATCACAACAAGTGGTGAGTGGTAAATAGTAATGTGAGTGTTGACAGGAGCCACAAAGCAGCAAGGAAGAATGACTGGGAGAAATGCAGAAAAGGGAACCACAAAGGTGGAAACGAGGAGCCACAATTGTGCAACAAGATTGAGGATCTTGCAGCTTGTATAGGTGATAGCAGGTGCTTCAGGGTGAATGAGCAAACTGACCATGTCTGTGATACAGGAAGGTTTATGAGTGGTGGAATATAGAGATAGAAGTGATACAATCGTCAATTGGATGGACGCTGTTCTCTGCAGCCAAGAGCAAGAGTATAAAAAGCTGTGTTGATTGGCTTGTGCCAGCGGTCAGATTGTCTAAACTGGAACAAGCTTGCACAGGGATAGGGAGAACCCAGTTACCATGATCCATAAAGGTAACAAACACATAGGAAGGAGGTCCTGCTTCTGGAATGTGAGCAGCTAGAGGCTAAATTAACATGCAGAACCACAAAGTTAATCATTTCTAGCATGAGCCATGAATAAATTTGTACAAGATAAATACAATCAGAGAGGTGAATACATTGCTCAAAGATTGGTGTATAAGGTATGGCTTTCAATGTGTGAGACACTGATGTCAGTACTGGGGAGAGTGAGAACTGTACCATGCAATGGTGTTCATCAGAACTTTGCAGGGATCAATGTTCTGGTGAGTCAAATGACCAGAGCAGTTGCAAGGGCTTCAAATGAAATAGGACAGACTAAAAATCAAGTGAAGGAAGATGTGATAAACTAAAGTGAGAGGAGATTGAGGTATCAACATGGATAATAAAATCAGAATATGGCAGGAAGGGACACAGTTGACAAATCCAAAAATGCACTGTAAGATAAGGCTAAAGGTTGCAAACAATGTTAAAAGACAGAATTGAAGACTTTGTATCTGAAAGTTGACAGCATGCGTAACAAAAGGGTAAATTGTCTTCCCAAAATGAAATAAAAAATGCACATGATCTTTAACCATTACAGAGATATGGATGCAAGACAAAGAAAGTTGGGACCTGGATACTCAAAGGAACATGACATTTCAGAAGGACAAGAAGCTAGAAAAAAGGAGTGAAAGAACTGTTAATTAAGGATGACCATATAATAGAGACTTAATTCTAAAGATCAAGAGGTAGAATCAGTTTTTTATAAAATAAGATAGAGCCATATTAAGAATCACATGTGGGAATAATTGATAATCTTGCTAACAGTAATTACACTGCAGGATAAGGTACCTTTTTTTATTCACTCAGGGAATATAGGTGTCAGCATTTATAGCCTGTACCAAGTTGCCTTTTGAGAAGGTGCTGGTAAGCTGCCTGCTTAAATTGCTACAGTTTATATACTGTTGGTAAACCCACAATGCCCTTTACAAGTGAATTCCAGGATTTTGACCCAGAGTCAGTGAAAGAACGGTGATATGTTTCCAGGTCAGTGGCTTGGAGAAGAGCTTTCAAGTAGCAGTGTTCCCATGTACCTGCTGCTCTTGTCCTTCTAGATGGAAGTAATCATGGGTTTGGAAGGTGCTGGCTGAGGATCTTTGGTGAATTTCTGCAGTGCATTTTGTAGATAGTACACACTGCTGCTGGGAGCATCAATGGTGGGTGGAGTGGATGCTTGTGGATATGGTATAATCAAGTGGGCTACGTTGTCCTGGATGGTATTGAGCTTCTTGAATGTTGTTGGAGCTGCACCCATCCAGGTTAGTGGGAATTATTCGATCACACTCCTGACTTGAACTTGCTGAGTATTCCTAGCTCCTGATCTACTCTTGTAGGCACTGAAGTTATGTGACATGTCCATTTGAATTTCTGGTTAATAGCAACCCCAGGATCTGATTCCATGATGATAATACTATTGAATATTAAGGGCTACTGATTAGATTGTCACTTATTGGACATGGTCTTTGCTTGATATTTATGTAATGTGAATGTTACTTGCCACTTGCCAACTCAAGCCCAGACATTGTCCAGATCTTGTTACGTTTGAACATAAAGTACTTCAGTAACTGAGGAGTCTCAAATGGTGTTGAAGAAATTAGTGGTATAGTCAACAATGAAGAAGGTTATCTAAGACTACAAAGAGATCTTGATCATTTGGGCCAATGGGCTGATGAGATGTAGACTGAGTTTAATTTGGATTAATGCAAAGTATTACAATTTATAAAATAAACAAGGGCAGGACTTATACAGTTAATACTAGGGTCCTGAGTAGTGTTGTAGAACAGAGACTTCGGGGTTCAGGTAGATAGTTCTTTGAAAGTTGCATCACAGGTAGACAGGGTAATTAAGAAAGCATTTAACATGCTTTCTTTCATTGCTTAGATCATTGAATATAGGGGTTGGGACATCATGTTGAGTTTGTACAAGATGTTAGTGAGGCCACTTTTGGAGGGACTGTGGACAGTTCTGGTTGCCTGCTATAGAAAGCATGTTATTAAATTGGAGAGGGTTCAGAAAAGATGTACACAATGTTGCCATAACTGGAGGGTTTGAGTTATAAGGAGAGGCTGGATAGGCTGGAGCTTTTTTTACTGGACCATAGGAGGCTTAGGGGTGATCTTATCGAGGTTTATAATATCATGAGGGGCATTGATAAGGTGAATAGCAAAGGTCTTTCCCCTCTGGTTAGACTAATAAATTAAACTGCATTTATTTCGATGCAAGAGGCCTGACAGGTAAAATAGATTAACTTAGGGCATGGTTGGGAACATAGGACTGGATTATTATAGTTATTACAGAACTGTGGCTTGAAGAGGGGGCAGGACTGGCAGCTTAATGTTCCATGGTATAGATGCTATAGGAAGGATAGAAAGGGGGAAAAGAGAAGAAGGAGAGTCATGTTTTTGGTTAAAGATAACATTACGGTTGTAGTTAGGGAGAGTTTTCCTGAGAGATCATTCAGTGAAGTTGTATAGATGGAACTGAGAAATAAGAAAGAGATGATCATTTTACTGGAATTGTACTATTGGGCTCCCCAATAGTCATACAGTCATCGAGATGTACAGCACAAAAACAGGACCTTCAGTCCAACTCATCCATGCCGACCAGGTATCCTAACCTAATGTAGTTTCATTTGCCAACACTTGTTTCATATCCCTCTAAACCCTTCCTATTCAGATACCCATCCAGATGCCTTTTAAATCTTGTAATTGTACCAGCTTCCACCACTTCCTCTAGCAGCTCATTCCACATACGCACAAACCTCTGCATGAAAAAGTTGCCCCTTAGGTCCCTTTTAAACCTTTCCCCTCTCACCTTAAACCTATGCCCTCTAGTTCTGGAATCCTCTGCCCCAAGGAAAGGGCTTGGTCTATTTACCTTATCCATGCCCTTCATGATTTTATCAACCTCTATAAGGTCACCTCTCAGCCTCTGATACTTTTGGTAAAATAACCCCAGCCTGTTCATTCCCTCCCTATATCTCAAACCCTCCAACTCTGACAACATTCTTGTAAATCTTTTCTGAACCCTTTCAAGTTTCACAACATCCTTCCTATAAGAGGGAGATCTAAACTGCATGCAGTACTCCAAAGGTAGCCTAACCAATGTCCTGCATGTCTGCAGCATGACCTCCCATCTCCTATACTCAATGCACTGACTAATAAAGGCAAGTATACCAAACGCCTTCTTCACTATTCTATCTACCTACGACTCCACTTTCAAAGAATTATGAACCTGTACTCCAAAGTCCCTGTGTTCAGCAACACTCCCCAGGACCTTACCATTACCCCAGAAGGAAATTCAGAAGTAAATATGCAGAGAGATTTCAAGTATCTGTAAGACTAATACTATTGTAATGGTAGGATATTTTAGCTTTCCAAACATTGTGAGGGACTGCCATATTGTTAAGGACTTGGATAGAGAGGCATCTGTTAAGCCTGTACAAGAAAATATTCAATATATGTATGAACCAACTAGAGAAGGAGCAAAACTTGACATTCCCTTGGGAAATAAGGCAGGGCAAGTGACTGAGGTGTCAGTGGGGGAACATTTTATGGTAAGTTTGACCTGGCTGTCTCTGTATGACATGAACTTAAGGACTTAAACTTCAAGCAAATTTTCTAAAGCCTGAAAAACCATTTTCAGGATCTTTGTAGTCATCATCAAAAGTACCAGAGAGAATTTTATTCTACTTAAAGCTTAACTGTTCAAAGCAAGAGAACGTCTGATTGCCTATTGTTTGTTCTGTCACGTATCTGCCAATCCATACTACTATCCATACAACTCCTTCCTATCGGACAGATGTTGTAAAACTTGAAAGGGTTCAAAAAGGATTTACAAGGATGTTGCCAGGGTTAGAGGAGTTGAGTTATAGGGAGAGGTTGAATAGGCTGGGGCTGTTTTCCCTGGAGCATCGGAGACTGAGGTGTGACCTTATAGAGGTTTATAAAATCATGAGGGGCATGGATTGAATAAATAGACAAAGTCTCTTCCCTGGAGTTGGAGAGTCCAGAACTAGAGGGCGTGGGTTTAGGGTGAGAAGGGAAAGATATAAAAGAGACCTATGGAGCAACATTGTCATGGTACGTGTATGGAATAAGCTGCCAGAGGAAGTGGTGGAGGCTGGTACTATTGCAACATTTAAAAGGCATCTGGATGGGTATATGAATAGGAAAGGTTTGGAGTGATATGGGCTGGGTGCTGGCAGGTGGGATTACATTGAGTTGGAATCTGTGATTGGCATGGACAAGTTGGAACGAAGGGTCTGCTTCTGTGCTGTACATCTCTGTGACTCTCTGATGATTTTTTTTATTTAACTGAATTTTCAACAGAATTTCAGTTGAATGTCATCCCATTTTCAGATGTATGCTTTCCAGTTCTTTTGATCTTTAAAATGCAGCGTAAAAATTTATAGTGCGGTGTAATACATTTGTGTTTTTTTTGTTTGCTTTCCTGCTCCTTTTGTAATCTATGTTGTTCCCCCTTTAAAAACTGAAGGCTTGTAATTTCAGGTTTTTGACTGTAGCTGACATACATACAGAAATACAGGACAACATAATATGGGCTTTTAAAAAGAAGTATGCAATTTTGGAAAAAGTAAATGGCATAGTCAACTCATGTTGGACACACAATTCTTTTCAGTGGTCTTAAGTAGCAATTTCTTCTTCGAGCACTTCAAAGCTGTATGTATAGGCCATTTTAACCTCTCATCCTTTTTAATCAGATCAATGGCAGCCTCTTAGTTTTTTTTTGTTTAGAGACAGAGAAAGCAAAAAAAGAGTATTAACAGAGCTTCATCACAGTTTTGGTTGTAGTTATAACTTCAGCTCTGTACTCAGATTGATAAATGACTGTTAGGAACTACTGTCACAACTGCTATGTTGCTTTTATGTTTCATTCTTAATGTCCACTTGTTGCCACCATGATACCATTTGTATTTCAGTTTCTGCAAGCTAACGTAGTTTCTCCGACAACACCTTCTAAACCTGTGACCTCTACTAACTAGAAGTACAAGGGCAACAGATACATAGAACAATACAGCACAGAACAGGCCCTTCGGCCCACGATGTTGTGCCGAACATTTGTCTTAGCTTAAGCACCTATCCATGTACCTATCCAATTGCCGCTTAAAGGTCACCAATGATTCTGACTCTGCCACTCCCACAGGCAGCGCATTCCATGCCCCCACCACTCTCTGGGTAAAGAACCTACCCCTGACATCCCCTCTCCAAAGCTTCCACATCTTTCCTAAAGTGAGGCGACCAGAACTGCACACAGTACTCCAACTGTGGCCTAACCAATGTCCTGTACAGTTGCAACATCACTTCATGACTCTTGAATTCAATCCCTCTGCTAATGAATGATAATACTCCATAGGCCTTCTTACAAACTCTATCCACCTGAGTGGCAACCTTCAAAGATCTATGTACATAGACCCCAAGATCCCTCTGTTCCTCCATCTCACTAAGAACCCTACCGTTAACCTTGTATTCCGCATTCTTATTTGTCTTTCCAAAATGGACAACCTCACACTTGGCAGGGTTGAACTCCATCTGCCACTCTTCAGCCCAGCTCTGCATCATATCTAAGTCCCTTTGAGCCGACAACAGCCCTCCTCACTATCCACAACTCCACCAATCTTCGTATCGTCTGCAAATTTACTGACCCACCCTTCGACTCCCTCTTCCAACTCATTAATAAACATTACAAACATCAGAGGACGCAGAACTGATCCCTGCAGAACTCCACTTGTAGCTGGGCTCCAGGCTGAATATTTACCTTCTACCACCACTCTCTGGCTTTGACCGGTTAGCCAGTTCTCTATCCAACTGGCCAAATTTCCCACTATCCCATGCCTCCTGACTTTCCGCATAAGGCCTACCATGGGGAACCTTATCACATGCCTTACTAAAATCCATGTACACTACATCCACTGCTCTACCCTCATCCACATGCTTGGTCACCTCCTCAAAGAATTCAATAAGACTTGTAAGGCAAGACCTACCCCTCACAAATCCGTGCTGGCTGTCCCTAATCAAGCAGTGTCTTTCCAGATACTCACAAATCCTATCCCTCTGTATCCTTTCCATAGGAACTTCACCACTGGCAAGATCCCCTTCAAGCAATACACAAGCTTGACTTGAAACTATTTCACTGTTCCTTCACTGTTGCTGGATCAGAATTTTGGAACTCTGTCTTTCTAATAATTCTGTGGGTATCCCTACAGCATATGACTACACTGCTGCGAAAAGGTAGCTTGGCACCATCTTTGTCATTGCAATTAGGAATTCACCTCGCCACCAACACCACATGAATAAATAAAAGATAAAGTTTGTGGAACATAGCCACAATGAGTTGGGTTCTTGGGACACAGAAGTCTTGAAGTTTGTTTACAGTACTAATTATTTGCAAGGCTACAAAATCTTAGATCTATGTGCATAGTCTGGACACTGTGCTTCATAACGTTATTGTACATTGCACAGACATAACTGGCTGACTACAATGCCTCCATTCCACAGCGGGAGAGTGATTGAATGAAGGAGGTACTTTTATAACAGTGTATCGTATGCCTTGATGTCATGTAAATGTCTTAAATATCCAGGCCTATGTAGTCTGGATTCAACACCATCGTACAATTTCTTCAAAGTTCCTCTGCTGATGTTCTAATAAGATTACAATGGCAACTTGGGTAATTCCTGTAGAAATTGTCTCCTGTTGAAATTCATCATTTAAAATGTCCAGTGGCATATTAGGTAGAATTTACCATTTTTTTTAACTAAAGAATTTATTGATTTTTATTAAGGTGTCTATTTCAATGTCTGCCAGAGTTAGAAATTTTAGAATGCAACTAACACCCAAAACAGCTCAACTGGTCATTTATTGCATTGCTATTTGTAGAATTTTGTCCAATGCAAATTAGTAGCTGCATTTCATACACTAGAATGTGAATTCGGCTCAAAAATAGGAACTGTTTTGAGGTGCTGTGAGGTCGAGAATGCTGCTGTACAAATTCGTACTTCCTTAATTCGTACTCCATGTGCTAACTTTCTGCTGTGTTCTATATCTATTAGTGACAATTATAGTTGCAATCTTTTGTTATTTTTGGTTTTTGGACTTCCACAAAAATAGTGTCTATTTTTTTAAAATCTCAAATCCTTTTCCTACAGTTGACAAGAAAGAAAGAAATAAAAACATTTATACCATTTGCCACATGACCAAGATGTTGTAAAGTCATGCCAAGTCTACAAAAGTATGTAACTGATTTAGTTTGTTAACTTCACGTTTGAAAATAATTTGAGTTCTTTTGTTGGTCCTGTTCAAGTGTCTACAAGTTGTCACAGTGTCTGTGGTTTATAAATTTGAATAGAGGATTGGGGTGTAGGTTTGCTCGCTAAGCTGTAGGTTTGATATCCAGACGTTTCATTACCTGGCTAGGTAACATCAGTGGCGACCTCCAAGTGAAGCAAAGCTGTTGTCCCCTATTTTCTATTTATATCTTTCTCCTGGATGGGGTTCCTGGGGTTTGTGGTGATGTCATTTCCTGTTCGTTTTCTGAGGGGTTGATAGATGGCATCTAGATCTATG
>NC_057712.1:105120768-105149440 GCF_004010195.1 Chiloscyllium plagiosum | reverse complement strand
ACAGGGGCATGGATAAAGAACTTATCAGACGGGACACTATCAGACACAGAAAAAGCGATACTAGTAAAAGGATTAAATTTCAATTACCGAGACGCTGACAATAAGGATTTCCTAGCGGCATTAGAAACCACATTGAAGGACAACAATCTCACGGAAGAAACACAACAAACGATCAGACAGACAGTTGCACCTACTCTGAGCCGAAAGAGAGAAGGAAATAAACTGAACACACAAGAAATGAAAGCCCTAGAAAACCTCAAAAAAGACAAAAACATCGTTATATTACCTGCAGACAAAGGTCGGCTCACAGTCATCCTGAATAGAAGGGACTACATAGAGAAAGCCAATGCACTACCTGCAGACACCAATGCCTACCAACAGGTGGCGCTAGATCTGACCCCACAACTAGGAAACAAAATTACATATCTCCTAAGAAAATTACACAATTCCGGACAATTAAACAAGACGGAATTCCAGAAAATTAAACCCGACGGGACCAACACCCCACGATTCTACGGACTACCAACAATCCATAAACCAGGTGCCCCCCCTCAGACCCATAGTCTGTCTGATCGTTTGTTCTGTTTCTTCCGTGAGATTGTTGTCCTTCAATGTGGTTTCTAATGCCGCTAGGAAATCCTTCTTGTCAGCATCTCGGTAATTGAAATTTAATCCTTTTACTAGTATCGCTTTTTCTGTGTCTGATAGTGTCCCGTCTGATAAGTTCTTTATCCATGCCCCTGTGTTATCGGTTTTGTCTTTTTTTGTGAAGTTTTTTCTTCAGGTCCCGATTTTTCTTTTTCTGTGTTTGCCGTTGTTTGGTATTTATGGCTCGTTCTACCGCATCTGTCCATTCTTTATTTGTTGCTTGTTTGAATAACGGTTTTCGGCGCGCAATTTCCCGGTTGTATTTTCGGAGTCTGTGGTGGGCGTCATTGATTAGTTCTCGGAGCATTCTGCAGACATTTTGTTCTGTTAAACTTCTGGCTTGAGGTGTTTCCTGGCAAAGGAAACACTTACCACACTTTTAGAAGAGACCATCACACACACACACACCAACTACCTCAATCACATTACCAACGAAAACATCATGAAGCTAGTGGACCTACAAAACAAGATAGAAGAGACATTTAACATCATCAACAACACCCTCACAGGCATAAAGTTCATCAAGGAGGAAGAAATCGACAACAAACTCGCATTCCTGGACGTCACAGTTGAAAGAAAGGACAATGGAGAACTACAAACCTGCGTATACAGAAAACCGACAAACACTGACCAAATACTTAACTACACCAGCAACCATCCCAACACACACAAACAAAGCTGTATCAGAACACTATTCCAACGAGCCACCACACACTGCAGCACAGGCAAACTTTGGAAAACAGAGAACCACCTATACAATGTATTCAAGAAGAACGGATACTCAAATAATACAGTGCGCAGATTCCTCAAGAACAAACCACGACAAGCAGACCAAACACAGCCAGAAACGCTAACCACTTTACCATACATCAAAGAAGTTTCAGAAATGACAGCCAGATTACTAAGACCCCTCGGAATTCTAGTAGCACACAAACCCACCAACACTCTCAAACAAAAACTATCAAACTTAAAAGACCCAATACAACCCATGGACAAAACCAACGTCATCTACAAAATTCCATGCAAGGACTGCCACAAACACTACGTAGGACAAACAGGAAGAAAGTTAGCCACCAGGATACACGAACACCAGCTAGCCACAAAAAGACATGACCCTCTCTCCCTTGTAACCCTACTACACGGATGAAAAAAATCACCATTTCGACTGGGACAACACATCTATCCTGGGACAGGCTAAGCAAAGACATGCCAGAGAATTCCTAGAGGCCTGGCACTCCAACCACAACGCCATAAACAAATCACCTGACAATCACCTGATGAAGGAGCATTGCTCCGAAAGCTAGTGTGCTTCCAATTAAACCTGTTGGACTATAACCTGGTGTTGTGTGATTTTTAACGCCATATATGCATAGATCTAGATGTCATCTATCAACCCCTCAGAAAACGAACAGGAAATGACATCACCACAAACCCCAGGAACCCCATCTAGGAGAAAGATATAAATAGAAAACAGGAGACAACAGCTTCGCTTCACTTGGAGGTCGCCACTGATGATGTTACCTAGCCAGGTAATGAAACGTCTGGATATCAAACCTACAGCTCAGCGAGCAAACCTTCACCCGAAACCTCAACCTGAGCTACAAACCTTGCATAGAGGATTGCTTCACCTGGAACTAATGTTGGTGCTATGCAGTGAACATCTGAGCAAATAAATGAGGAAATAAACACAATAATGCATCACTCACTGTCCAGAAATTCTATCATGCATTCACTCTCTGTTAAATGCAATTTTCTGTCAATGTGATGGAAGTTTCAAGAGCAGTGCAAATAGAAATATGTGTCATCATGTATTTATTTGTGTTCAGCACCATTTTGCAGTACATGGGTTTAATCATCTCTCAGTGGTTTCACATAGCCAGTTATCATGTACTCTATCTAAGAATATGGATATTGAGAGTATTTTGAGAGATCGGGCTTTACAAGTATTAATTAAATGACCCTGATATAAGTTGAGTTCTGAAGAAACATGCTGCTTTCAATTTTCTGCTGATTGTGGCCTTGTTATACCATTACTATTTCTAGAAAGGTGAAAGATAAGAACTAAAGCTGAGTACAGTTTTATGACTTATCTCTTTGTATCCATGGGAATATTTGATCTTTTGAAGGTTATTGGAATTTAACTTATTAAATCCTGTTCAATCATTTGCAGCTTTGTTAGACCACACTTAATGTGAAGATTTATAGTACTTTCCAAGGCAGCACTATTTGATAATTTCATATTATTTTTCCTCTCTTTGAATGAAAGAAAAGAACATGAAAAATGTAAATCTTAGCAGAGTTAGAACATGTTGACCTGAAAGTGCCCTGTTGCATCAACACCATGGAAACAAAAATCAAGCACAGAAAAATACTTGTACTAAAGTGGAAGACAGATAAAGGACACAGAATTTACTGAGTGCATGGTAGATTGGAATGGAGGGTGTGCAAAATAGATTACTGGATTTTTTTTAGTTGAATTTTGGGGATATATCTCTGAAGATTTGGGATGTTCTCAGTGCTGTAGTGACAATAAGTTCACCAGAAAGTTATGGGTGCAAATGTGACCAGAAGGAATGAAGGATAATCTCGTAATCAGTAGGTCAGTATAAGTTTAAAAGACATGCTCATGATACTATCTCAGTATGATAGAATGTGAGTTACAGGTATTAAGATCTGACACACTATCATAACCCGGCTCAAATAAATCATGCCATACAATTGAAAGAATGCTGCTCTACTAAAGCCAATAGCATAATGTTCACCCAGTGCCTGTGAATGTAATGTTTATATATAATAGCTCATTGTGATAAGTATTATTGCATTCTTCAGTAAACATGATATCCACAGTCTGGTTTATTATATTACGAGCGATAACATAAGCATGACTACATTCAGTAAAATGACCTGCTATTAGCAAAACTCCAATCATGATTACCACCAATGACCATCTAAAAAAAACCTCCAGGGTCTCAGTGGTAGATATTTGGAAAACTAGTTCAAGACCCAGTGAATAATTGCAATGGACGTCAGAGAATTCAGACAATCCGCAACATCAATGAGTACAGATGGCTACACAGATCTGTACCTAGGCAGTGACCAGCAATATGAACATTCAACCTCACTCTTCCTCCCTTTAAAACAAAATCTGAGAGCCATTTTTTTTAAAGTACTGATAGGAGAAATTATATCTTTAAAATACTAAAAAGTGGCTATCTACAATAGGAGGGCTTATCTGCTCCATACCTTCGTTGGTTCTTTTACTTTTCGAAATTACAACAGTGTTATCATCAAGAAGAAACTTTATAGAATTAACATGCTCAGTCTTTCCATTGATGATCAGAAAGATGCAGAAAGAAAAATGTAGAAGTTTTTTAAAGATCAGCTCAAGGTGAGCATTAACTTCAAGATGAGACCATTCATGTCAGACAGATAAGAACTGTGGGCGGCACGGTGGCACAGTGGTTAGCACTACTGCCTCACAGCGCCAGAGACCCAGGTTCATTTCCTGCCTCAGGCGACTGACTGTGTGGAGTTTGCACGTTCTCCCCATGTCTGCGTGGGTTTTCTCCGGGTGCTCCAGTTTCCTCCCACAGTCCAAAGATGTGCAGGTCAGGTGAATTGGCCATGCTAAATTGCCTGTAGTGTTAGGTAAAGGGTAAATGTAGGGGTATGGGTGGGTTGCGCTTCGGCGGGTCAGTGTGGACTTGTTGGGCCGAAGGGCCTGTTTCCATACTGTAATGTAATCTAATCTAATCTAACTAAAAGAGCCTATTGACTAGTTTGTCAGAAGATGCTGCAGCAGGACTTGGGTGTACCTTTTCCAAAGAGGAACTGTCAGAGAGGTTAATTATATTAGTTATCACCTCATTCTAATTAAAGCCTTTAGGAAGGATCTTCTGAGCAAGAAAAAAGGCCACATCATTGACACATGACTTGAGTGTAAAAGCCATAATGGCAGGCCAGCGACAATTACATGCTTCAGGTGCAGCCAACACTATTGCTGAAACGGGCCATGGAAGTGGTGGCATAGTGGTCATGTCACAGGGCAAGTAATTCTGAAGACCAAGTAAGTGTCAAAATGTCCTGGGTTATGGTTTCAAAACCACCAGGTCAGATGGCAAAATTTGAATTCAATAAAATCTAGAAAGAAAAGATAATCTGTCTGTTGATTGTTGTAAAAAAAAATCTGGTTCACTAATCTCCATTATGGAAAAAAAATCTGCAATACTATATATAACTCCAGACCCACTGTAATGCTGTTGACTCTTGACTGGTCTCTGAAAGGGCCCAGCTCTCTTATCAGTTCAAGAGCAATTAGGGATGGGCAAAAAATGCCAGGTTCACCAGTGATGCCCACATCCCATGCAAGAATGAGAGCAAAAGCAAAACACGCCAAACCAACAACATTCTTACACATGTAATTTGTCATATCTACACAAAAACTGTCCAGGTTTTCTTGATATCTGCAAAGAAGTGTGGAAAATCTGGTTCTAAAGGTCAAGCCAGAGTTTAGAATAAAACACAGATCATCAAAAAGATTGTGCGATACCCCAGCACTGACAGCAAGGAAAGTGTTACAAGGTGAACAACTGGGAAAAAAAAATCAGTCAAGTTTAGAATTAAACAAGCAAAAAGTAAGTTTCAGAAAATGACCAAATTTTCCATATTATTAGCCTTGAACACCATGTCAAGGGTATCAGGTTTTGCAATCATGAGTATCAGAGGTCCTGAAAAGGCAGAACAACATTAAAGGCTATACTTAACACAACAGCTAGTGCCACTCTGCATTCTGAAAGACATGTACCTCAGCAAATGGCTTTCCATTGTATGGTTTATGAGAGAGAGCAATATCTTATTGCGTATAACAGTTTATCAATTTCATACATTGACAGAATCATACTGCAGTGCAAGTACACTAACTCATCTTGAATGCCAAACATCATCTAGCTAATAAATACCAATGGTCCAATAGTGACAGAGTTCCCTTGGGGAGCAGGGCACAGATCGAGATGTACTTACAATTCATGAGATTGAAAATACACCACTGTGACAGAACAGACCACACATGATGTTGTTGAATATGTCAACAAGCTCAAACTCCTGTTCCCAGTATAATACGACAAAATGGCAACTTTAAGGTTGAGAATATACCCAGCTGTATTTACGTACCTGATGACATCATAGTCATGTGCAAGACAAAGGCAGACCATAACAACACCATCACTTACTGAAGGCTGCAACACAACAGCAAGGATTAGTGTTTCACTGTCTGAAGTTTCAAGTCAACTTCTGTTAGATATACTTCTTTAGATCAATTCTACAAAGTCCGTCACAATCCATGATGTTTGAAAATGTTAACCAAATGTTTACCCTGCAGGACAAAGAGAATTCATGAAATTGTCTCAGTATTTTTTAACTAATACATGCCTTTCAATGACAATTTCATGAAAAAGATATATACATGGCAAGATAATCTCTAATATATTTTCGGCTCTCTCAAGCAGGTCTGTCAGCAGTATCTTGTTTACTGCAATACCATGACTAAAGGCAAGTCCTGATTCTTGAAGTAGATGCATTACAAAAACCAAGGTGCATGTCAGCTACAAGGTGAAAAGTCTTTTGCTTTTGCTTCATAAATCTTGAAACTTGCACATGCCAACTGTTCCAATATAGAGCATGAGACATCAGCTATTTGGCAATATGCAATTTCAGACATAGTTAACATAAAATTTACCATTGAAATAGATTGTATACCTGCTCCAAACTGCTAACCATTGCAGTATCTACATGTCGCGATGCAAGGGTATGACTTTTAAGTGAAATACAAACTAGCTACCAAGATGATGATGTCTGACACAAATAAAGACCAAGATATTTCTCTTGGCTTGATGTTCTTGGCTACTAAACTGAAGATACTGAAAGTTGATATTTCACTTTGACCAGAGCTAGTGTAAACAGCGCAACCAACAACTGCCAAAGATTAAAAAAAACTACAAGAGTTACCTGACAGTTTCAGAAAACAATTGGAGAGGATTTAACAAAAAGCTTTCCTTTTCATTTCAGGCAAAGCAATGGATGTGATCTATACGGATTTCAGTATGGCGTTTGACAAGGTTCCTTATCAGAGGCTGGTTAGCAAGGTTAGATCACATGGAATACAGGGAGAACTAGCCATTTGGATGCAGAACTGATTTGAGGGTAGAAGTCAGAGGGTGGTGGTGGAGGATTGCTTTTCGACTGGAGGTCTGTGACCAGTGTTGTGTCACAAGGATCAGTGCTGGGTCCACTGTTTTTCATCATTCATATAAGTGGTTTGGATGCGAACAAAGGAAGTATGGTTAGTAAGCTTGCAGATGACACCAAAATTGGAGGTGTAGTGCACACCGAACAAGATTACATCTTGATCAGATGGACCAATGGGCCAAGGGGGGGCAGATAGAGTTTGATTTGGACAAATGTGATGTGCTGTATTTTGGAAAGTCAAATCAGATAAGGACTTATACACTTAATGGTAAAGTCCGAGTGAGTGTTGCTGAACAAAGAGACCTTGGAATGCAGGTTCATAGTTCCTTGAAAGTGGACTCGCAGGTAGATAAGATAGTGAAGAAGACATTTGGTATGCTTGCCATTTTTGGTCAGTGCATTATGTATCGAAAGTGGGAGGTAATGTTGCAGCTGTACAGGACATTGGGTAGGCTACTATTAGAACTGTGTGAAGTTCTGATCTCCCTGCTATAGGAAGGATATTGTGAAACTTGAAAGGGTTCAGAAAAGATTTACAAGGATGTTGCCAGGGTTGAAGAGTCTGAGCTAAGGGAAAGGCTGAATAAACTGGTGCTATTCACCCAGGAATATCAGAGGTTGAGAGGTGACTTTATAGAAGTTTATAAAATCATGAGGATCATGGATACGGTAAATAGCTTTTCCCCAGGGTGAAGGAAGTCTACAACTAGAGGGCAAAGGCTTAAGGTTAGAGGGGAAAGATTTTAAAGGGACCTAAAAGACAACTTTTTCTTGCAGAGATTTGGTGCATGTGTGGAATGAGCTGCCAGAGGAAGTGGTGGAGGCTGATATGATTACAAGATTTAAAAGACATCTGGATGGATGTTTGAATAGGAAGGATTTAGAGGGATATGGGCCCAAAGCTGGCAAATGGGACTTGATTAATTTAGGATATCTGGTCAGTATGGATGAGTTGGACCATAGAGTCTGTTTCCTTGCTGTATAGCTTTATGAGTCTATGACTTCTATGGTTGCAAACTCCCAACATCCATTCATAGCGCTTTGTGTCACATCCCTTCACTTCTCTGCCCATCAACACTTCAAAGCTGTCCTGGTCTCCAGTTCCATTTCGTTCTTCATCTTATTCTGCACCTTAACAAGAAATTGCTTTCTCTTCTTTTCAAATGTTAAGAAACACAAGTACCAAAGATTCCCAGGTACCAACATGTCTCTGGATTCCTCTTCTGCTTATAACCCATCTCTTCTTTTAATCCTACTTCTTGTCAGTCATTTACTGTACCCACTGACCTTTCCCACTCTGATACTAAACGATCAGCAAAGGACTTAATATTATCTCTCTATGTCCCCACATCAATAAATTCTGGGCACAACATGGCATTGAACTCTTCTTCTGTTGCCTTCATTACCATGCTCATTTCTTTGGATAGGAGTCCATTCCACGCACCAAAGATCTTTCACTCTCCTTCCATCTGGGCTCATGCCTCTGGCTTCTTATTTACACATGATCTCTTCATCGAGAACTGACAACATGACATCAGCTACCTGAATTTCTCAGCTCCTTTAAAATTTATCCTGTCTCCCTCCTCGCTCACCTACCTCCCATTCTCTCAGTTTTGAGCCTGGTTTTGTTTTGTAGCCAACCCTGCTGATATGGGTGGAACTGCTATTGTTTGGCCTATTGACCTCTACATAGCAGAGGCTGAGTGCCAACTCTTAGTGCATATATCCTCTGGATCATGATCCTACCACTGACCATCAGGTTGCGGTTTCTAGGACTGTCACTGATTTTATCCATTCTGGAAAGTTCCCTTGAAAACTTCCCACCTCATTGTCCCCAGTACACCCCAAAGCCTGCTTCGACAAAATCTACAAACAAACAGAAACACATTGAGGTTAACCTGGTCTGCCCTACTGAACACATTTCTTCCTCCCCGGCTCTATTTTCTCCTGCCTTGTACAGCCTCTCCACACTTACATTAGTGATTCTTTATATCAGTTTCACAATTTCCAGTTTTCAGGCCCTAGCTGCCTCCTCTGTACCATGGATATGCAACCTCTCCACATCAGGACTGTCTGAAAGCTCTCTACTTCTTCCACAAAAGGCAGCCTGAACAGTTTCCACTCGCCACCACCCTCCTTCACCTGGCTCAGCTCGCTTTCACTTTGAACAATTTCTCTGTTAACTTATTTCACTTACACTAAGCAAAATGTCCCGGTCATACCTGTCTCTTTGTGGGTTATTTGAATCATTCCTTGTTCCAGTCTTTTTTGGGCCATCACTCATAACTTCTTTGTTCTACTATACCAATGACATCGTCAGTGCTGTTCCTGGCTCTCATCCATTTTGTTTCCAATTTTCAATATTCCTTCACCTTAATTTGGTTCATCAATAACTCTTCCCTTCTTTAATTTCTCTGTTTTCATATCTGTCCACCAATATCCACTATAGACCTATTAACTCCCACCATTACCTTGACTACACTTCCTCATGCATTACTTTCTCTAAGGACTCTCTGTCACTGTCCCAGTTTCTCAATGTAAATCACAGTGGGAGGTAATGGCCCAATGGGATTATCTCTGGACTGTTCACCTAGAGACTCAGATAATGTTCTGGGGATCTGGGTTTGAATCCTGCCATTGCAGTTGATGGAATTCAATTTTAAAAATCTGGAATTGAGAATCTGATGCTGGTCATGAATCCATTCTGGGAGGGAGAGGAAGGAGTGAAGGCAGAAATGTAAGGGATATACTGGATTGTGAAGAAACACCCATCTGGTTCACTCATGTCTTTTAGAGAAGGAAACTGCCAATCTTACCCAATCTGGTCTACGTTGGATTCCAGATCCACAGCATAATGATTGACTCTTAACTGCCATCTGGTCAATTAAGGATGGGGAATAAATGCTAGTCTAGCCAGTGATGCCCTCATCTCGTGGGTGAATAGAGAAAAAAATCTGTTCCAATGATTAAACTTTTCACAGAGGTGCTTCCAATATGGTTTCCTTTCTTCTCAACATAGGATAGTCATGTCTAATACATCTCCTACATTGCTGCCTTCATTCCTTTCCCTCCCTCCCAGAATAATAAGAGATTTCCTCTTATCATCACTTTCCATCTAACCAGTCTCTGTCTTCAAAGGATCGTCCTCTGCCATTTTAGCCACCTTCAGCAAGATGCTATCACCAAACATATCATCTCCACCCCTCCCTTGACAGCATTCTGCAGGAACTGTTCCCTCCCCACCATTTTGGTGTATCTTGGATTGGATGGTGTTGGACAATGGCAAACCATTTCAAAATGTGTACTGTAAGTGTGGAATGACCCATATTAGATTAGATTCCCTACAGTGTGGGAACAGCCCTCTTGGCCCAACAAGTCCACACCGACCCTCCGAAGAGTAACCCACCCAGACCCATTTCCCTCTGATTAATGCACCGAACACAATGGGCAATTTACCATGGCCAATTTACCTGACCTGCACATCTTTGGACTGTGAGAGGAAACCGGAGCACCCAGAGAAAACCCACACATACACGTGGAGAATATGCAAACTCCACACAGACAGTTGCCCGAGACTGGAATCGAACCTTGGACCCTGGTGCTGTGAGGCAGTAGTGCTAACCACTGAGCCACCGTGCTGCCCAAGATCCACCATCATTCTATTATTCTTGTTAAAACAGTCCAGAAGAACATATTGTACTTAGAAAGACAGAAACAAGGATGCATAGTAAATGATTTAGTCCTGACAGACATTCAATATGATCGTGGATGATCCTCTATCTCAATTTCTGATTTCTCCCCATACCCAACAATGCCTTTAAAACCTATAAAACTTTCTTTTTCTTGAAATAATTTTTGACTTTGCCTTCACAGTCTTCTGTGATGGGGAATTCCAGAGTTTCACCACTCTTTAAATGAAGCAAATTATTTCTCATCTTAATTTTAAATAATCTATTCCTTAGTCTGAGGCTTTGTCCCCAGTTCTACACTCCACAACCAAGGCAAACCATTCTCCCTCCATTTGGTGTGTCTGGCCCTGTTGTGCACATACTTTCAAATCAATGATCATTAAGGATCTTGCAACAACTTAAGACTTTCATATCACATCACTTATTTTTCTGCAAAACTAGTAGAGAATGGATTACCATAATTTATGCTTAGATGGTAATTGCGAATAATCTTTCCCAGCAACCAATTGTCCAACCATTTTGGTACACAGGACGTCATCATTCAAAGGAAGAGTCAAATAAAAAAAACCATTCACTTGGCAGCAAGCATGCATTAAGAAGGCAAACGTTTGGATACCACCAAAGCTTTTTAAAATATGCAGCCAACTCCGCTCACACTATGTCATCACCAATTAAAGAGCTATGTTGCGAAGGATTGGAATCAATCCAATATATACCACATAATCATGCACAAAGAGCATGAAGGCAAACACTCCAACAATTCTCATTGTGCAGTGATATTGAGTGACAGCAACCAGCAGCAAGACAACTAAATTATGAAGGATGTGCAACAACAGAGAACAGTACATACTTCTCCAGATACATTACAATCACCAGATCAAGATGAGTGGTCAAACCTTCAAGACCACTGTTTGAAGTTTGAAACATTAGTTTGTAAACATTTTTACATGCTTAGATAATTTCTCAAACTGACAACATGCAAAACCATGTACATTTTTATTTGAGTTTTTATTTTTGTATACCTCTATTTCCAGAAGAAAGGTATAGATTAGATTAGATTAGATTACTTACAGTGTGGAAACAGGCCCTTCGGCCCAACAAGTCCACACCGCCCCGCCGAAGCGCAACCCACCCATACATTTACCCCTTACCTAACACTACGGGCAATTTAGCATGGCCAATTCACCTGACCCCTGCACATTTTTGGACTGTGGGAGGAAACCGGAGCACCCGGAGGAAACCCACGCAGACACGGGGAGAACGTGCAAACTCCACACAGTCAGTCGCCTGAGGCGGGAATTGAACCCGGGTCTCTGGCGCTGTGAGGCAGCAGTGCTAACCACTGTGCCACCGTGCCACCCACAAATAAAAAATGTGCAAACTTGACACAGATAGTCGCCCGAGCTGGAATCGAACCTGGGACCCTGGTGCTATAAGGCAGCAGTGCTAGCCACCGTGCCGCCCCAGCGCTAAGCCAGTGACCCTGTATGTTGTGTGATGTCTCAAAGTCAGTATGTCTCTCACTGGCATGCTCTTAATACCATTACTGTGTTATAACATGCGACTTAGGGATATAAGAATCACCTTCTCCATCTTAACTCAGATCACTAGAAGCATTACATGAAGCATGCTGCTCTTTTGTAACTAATAAGTTAATGTTAGTCCAGATACTGATATGGCTTTGAATGCAATGTTTGTACAAAATAGCTGGTTGTTATAAAAGCTTGTTGGGTTCTCCAACTCCTACAATATTTACAATCTAGTTTCTCATATTACAAGGCATAATATAAGTATTGCTGCATCAGGTAAAATATCCTATTGGAGGCAAAACCCACATTACTTGTTAGTGGCTGTCAGAATACTATTAAGTCTCATTTTAGCTCAAACATGCTGTCAAATTTGAATCACTAAATGTGCAGTCCTCAGAGATTTCAATTAGTTTTCTTAAACTCCTGCCCTCTTCGATGGTTAACATGTTTCTTTGATATTAGTTTAAATTAGGCATCGTGACCCAAAGCTTCTTGGACAGTGTTGACTTTCAGGTTTGTAAACTCACATACATGGACTAAAATAAAGCTTACAGAAATTTTACATCAGTGAGAGAATGTTGTACAGACTGTACCCAATGTTTAAACTCAATTATATGGCCACATTTGGTAAGATGAGAAATAGAATAGTAATATTGCCAAGGCTGAACCTTTAATTACCATTCTGATGAATATCTTATTTACAGTGGTTGATTCTCTCACCCCTTAATAAAATTCATTAAGTCTGAACTAAAATTCTGCTTCTTAAATAAATGCATGTAATTGATTAATTAGCATCTGGCTATAAATGAGTTAGCGATCATTTTATCCTTCATACTTCTGATGTTAAACTCTATTTTTTTTATTTTGAAGTACAGAACAGTAACAAGCAAGGAAGCGTTATGGTGGGACTGATGCATCCATATGAAATGAGCTCACTTAGCCTTTCAATGCACATCTTTATTTCATTGGTACAGATGAAAAGGAATTCCTGTTCAGGATGAGAGTATGCAGGGGCATCAGAATGATTATAACATGAACATGCATTCATTTATTTTTCTATTTCCTTTGCTTTGTACCAATACAAGTGAGAAGATTGCAACCAATTGTAGACCACTTGATTTGTCCCTGACCAACCAACAACTACCCCCCCCAGCCCCCCATCCATAACCCCCTGGCCATGTCACTTCTGCATGGAGCTTGATGTATAATTAACTATGTGACTTTCTGTGTGTGGACATACTATCAAGTCCACAAAGCAAAAAAGAAAATTCCTGTCAGCACAACAGCCAGGCAACTACTGGCTGGTTACACTGCAGCAAAGCCCGCTCCTAGCACAGAGAAGTGAGAATTATAGCTGCAGTACTGCGATAAGATAAAACTGTACTTAAAGATTCTATCCCATATCATTGCATTTATTAATATTTCTTATAATGCCACTCAATATCGTGTCAAATTGGAAATGTTACATAGATATAAACTTTTATTCTATGTTGCTTGAATTCAAGATAAGTGAAAATATATGCAAATAATCTCCACCACTTAACTTTAAGATGTTAAAATCCTGGTGAAGATATTATTTTGCATCACTCAGCACTGTTGAAGGCTCAGTTGGTATGTGTCCTTCCGGAGATGATTTTTGATTGTACAATGAGCTTTGTCAGCTGTCTCCAAAAATAGGTTTCTAGTTGACCATAAAATTGTACATTCATGTTAATACTGCACCAGTTTAAACAGAAATACAGGTCTGAATAAAAATATATTGTTAATGTTGAAAAGATTTAATGTCCATAGTGTGTAGTGAAAGGAATTCAGTACTTTAATTAGTATTCAACCAAATATTTGTAAATAACTTAGTTTGATCCATCATTGTTAATGTAATGGAAAGATCAGTCACTGACATCTATGTAGGACATGGCGGATGCACTGTTCCTGCAATTGGCTATTATGAAGATGATTGGAGGACATACATTTGGAAGGATTGTTGAGTGTTGATTTATTTCAAGGTTGGGAAAATACCAGGAGTGGTTTCTTTACAAGAAGTCATTGAAATGTCACTGTTGACATTAGAGACTTTTTTCTAACAAGACACATGACTGATGACAGCTGCTTACCTTGTTATAAACCCCTGCTGGGGCGTATTTGCTCAGTGCCTGTCTTGGAGAAGAGCTTGTTTGGTTGAATTCAGTAAAAGAGCAAGGCATTTTTAAAGGAAACCTTACTAAGAACAAGCTGCCCAGCTGATCACTCTCATTTCTGTACAGAGAGCTCTCAACGCCTATTTGTGCTTTTGAAAGAATGGTTGAAAAACCATCTCAAGATTGTACTTCCTCAGCAAACCATGTTTGTAGGACTTCAAAAACAACTGTATATGATTAATGACTCGACTGTATCAAATAGAGCATCAGAACAACAAACTCTGGAACATTCCACACTTTATTATTTGCCTTCAAGAATAATGCATTGATGAATTTAAATTTGTTTTTCAGAAAGTCAATCATTGCAAACATTTTTTTGCTTTCTTTTCCTCAGAGATTATGCATGTCTGTGTGTTTTGAGGATATTTAGACAAATGCGCATTATTGCAATATTATTGAATAAGTTACATTTTTATAATAAACCAATTATTTTGTTTATAAAAAACTGATAGATCGTGTATAAAATCTAATATATGTAAATGTATTCAATCGGTCATCTTGATTACTGGAAAATGTATTTTATTTTACGTTGTAATCTATGGATTAGTGCAGCTACAACATCTGCTCACTTCTCCAGCCTCAATTGTAGCACTGGGCAGAGTATGGATAAAATTGGACTCTCAATGACTATAAAAATAAATTATCTGTCAATATTAAACAATGGATGGCAAAATTGGTTTTTCCTCTTTTCTGTCTCTCCAGCTCTCTGACATCAAGTCCAACAAAGAAACTTTGCCCATTTACGCTCTCATTCTTGTTCATGTGAAGGTGAGAGGAGAAAGGTTTTATGAGGAACAACTTGTTTTACACAGAAAGAGGCCCATGTGTAGAATGAATTTCCAGAGGAGGGGGTGGATGAGGGTGCAGTTACGATGTTTAAAAGACATTTGGATAAGTACATGCATAAGAAATGTTTGGAGGGATATAGGCAAATGCAGGACTAGTTTTGTTTAGGATTATGGTAAGCTTGGACTGTTTGGACTGAAGGGTCTGTTTCCATGTCTCGAAAACTCTATGTCCACTTTCATTGATCAGCTTTAAGATTTAGCTTCATAAACTTCGAGAGTTTAACGATACAGTTGACTACACCTTGAAAAGCATTTCTGAATATCCTTCCAGCTTCCTTGAATAAGTTGGATTCGTGAAACAATCACTCTGATTCTGGCAGCCTCCTTGAGCTGTGGAAGCACTAGACTCAAACTGTCGTTTCATTTCTTGACAGTAGATAGGATGTTTCAGCTCTGGTAGTCTTTTCTCAGCAATATATTATCCTATCTTTCATAGATGACTGACACATCTCCAGCATGCTCCCTCTGTGAGCTGCCAGATTGTCGTTTTTTTTTAATTTTCCTTTCTAGCACCTTACAGATCAAATCTGGTTATTCATCAGTGTCAGCTTATTCACTGGAGGAGGACAAAGTTCTGGGAATTAATGTTAAAATCAGAAGCCTATGGTCTTCACATGTAGCATCATATCAGACATTGCAGTGTCTCTGATTTGCTTTATTCCTTCTCTTAAAGCTTTCACAGAATTTAGAATTCCTCAGCATCACCACACAAACATACAAAATCAGAGCAGAAAAAGACCATTAAGATCTTCAAGCCTTTTCTCCATTCAATAAGATCTTGGCTGATCTGTTTGGATGCTGACCTTGCCTGATTATCTTGAGCTTTTCAAAGTGTATAGCTCTCTCTCTACAATAATCAATTTTAATTCCTTTACCATGACAAGACACTGACCTAAGTATCCTATCATTCCTTATTTCTCTGCATCCCTCACTTGTTGAATTAAAAGGTTATATTTGCTTCATTCTAGTCCAATGGAACCTTTGCTGAATCTAGGAAATGTTGGAGAATTAGCACAATATTATCGACTAACTCATCAGTAACTTCCTTTATGAAGAGCTTATGCTTGAAACGTCAACTCTCCACCTCCTCGGATGCTGCCTGACTGGCTGTGTTTTTCCAGCATTGCCCTTTTTGACGACAACTTTAAGATCCTAGCATGAAGTTCACCTGGCTCCAGATCAGGTCAGTCCCATAGTTCCATCAGTTTGCTTCATACTACTTTCCTCATGATTGTAATTTTATGAAGTTCCCCTCTCCTTTCCACTTCCTGACTTACAACAGTTATCGGAATGATTTTTGTATTCTCTATAATGAATACAGAAGCAAATGATCCATTCATTTCATCTGCTATTTCCTTATTACCTACTTTTATCTCCCCAATAATACTCTCTAGCGGACCAACACTCAATTTACATACTTTTACTTTTCAACTATCTACATATTTCTGTCCATGTTTACATGCCCAGTTAGGTTCCTCTCATACTCTAACTCCTTGCTCCCAATTTATCTTTTAGCCAGTCTCTGTTGTTCTTTATATTCTGACCTATCACTCATCTTTGCAGTATTATTTGTTTTTTCCTTAAGTTTGTTGCTTTCCCTAACCTCTTTAGTTCACTGCAAATGATGGCTCCCCACAATCCAAAAGACATGCTGGTTAGGTGGATTGACCATGCTAAATTGCCTGTAATGTTAGGTGCATTTGTCAGGGGAAATGTAGAGAAATAAGGGGGTGAGTTACTTTTCGGAGGGTCGGTGTAGACTTGTTGGGCTGAAGGGCCTGTTTCCATACTGTAGAGATTCTAAGTTAATAAAAAATACCGATATTTCAATAAAATTCCTGATTTTTTTTTCTTACTAAGTTTAAAACAAATAGGTAACTTCTGGAATTTCCACGTTTGCAACATATCAACACATCTTTTAGCAAAGTAGTAGTTCTATTTGCCACAGGGATGCACCTAATTTTGCCTTTCTCTTCAAAGAGTTAGCCACTTAGAGTATTCTTCCCGTTCTCAATCCTGCAACTCACATGCTCCACTTGCTGCTTCTTCCAATGATAAAACCAGTTGTACTGTCTGTTGAGGTCCAGTTGGGCTTCAGCTAGTCAGCAATTTTGCATGGTTATATCATTAATCCTACTCTTGGTGCCACTGAAGTAACTTCACAAAGGCTGGTATCCCGTCACCATGTCAAACTTTATTTCCACGTGGAGAGTTTTTGACACTGATCCAGCTTCCTCAGAACCAGCCCTCAGAGCGAACAGGACCTCTGACTCGTCTGTTTATATTTATCAGCCAGGAATCACTGATCAGATAAGGTTTACAGTCCCAATCAGGGATCTCATACTGTATGAGGTCCACCTGGCTGACCTCATCACAATCACTACATCATCCATTCAGCAAGTTCTTTTTTTTAAGTTATTGGTCTCTGCAGAGATTATCACAAACTGAATAGTTGATTGACCAGAGTTGAATTCTTGAAGGCAACCTTTCATCAGGAATTAACTATTTATGACATGCTGTAATAATACATTTTACACTTTCCTTAAGCAGTCATCACTATGTTTCAGAGCGTCTCAGAGAACAGGCTTATATAATTCATTTACTTCAGATGGATTAGATTAAATTAGATTAGATTACTTACAGTGTGGAAACAGGCCCTTCGGGCCAACAAGTCCACACTGCCCCGCCGAAGCGCAACCCACCCATACCCCTACCTTTACCCCTTACCTAACACTATGGGCAATTTAGCATGGCCAATTCACCTGACCTGCACATCTTTTGGACTGTGGGAGGAAACCGGAGCACCCGGAGGAAACCCATGCAGAAACGGGGAGAATGTGCAAACTCCACACAGTCAGTCGCCTGAGGCGGGAATTGAACCCGGGTCTCTGGCGCTGAGGCAGCAGTGCTAACCACTGTGCCACCGTGCCGCCCAGATGACGTAAGTCTTTTTACAGACACCAAAAGAAAAGGAAAAGGACGGTGGACCATGTTGGTAACTTAAGCAAGGCATCCAAACATTTCACCACAAAGATAAGGATTAGACAAATTATTCGTGATGCAGAGGAAAGTAAATTGGTGGAGCAGTTACACCATGGAGGCCTTGAGATTTGATCCAAATAGGCTGAAGATTCAGCCTCTGAAGGTGGGTTGAACCAGACCAAAGCTTAATGACCATTAGTCAAAGCTCATCCAACTGTGGAAGTGGTTGCAATGTTAAATTGGAGAAATTGAGGATAAGGAATTTAAAGTCAATGTTGTGAGGTACAGAAGGTTAGAGTTGGTCACTAAGGAAGGTAATAATGAAACACTGGCATTTAGCTCATAACAGAATACAAACAGATAATACCAGGCCATTTGGACTCTGGAGGGATTGAAGGTGAAAGGCCAACAAGTAAAATTTTTACAACGTTTAAGAAGAATTGCCAATTTACCTCTTGGGTGGAAAGTCGGAGCGGATCAATTAGCCAGGCGCTGCTGAGACGAAATAATTGATTAAAATGACTAGACTTTACTTAATTCAGGTGGTGATCTGTCCTCGGAAGATAAATATCCAGAACATAAGGAAAACAACAGAACTCACTTGCTCTCACCTTAAAAGACTGTCAATGAATCTTTTACTGAAAATGTGTTGCTGGAAAAGCGCAGCAGGTCAGGCAGCATCCAAGGAACAGGAGAATCGACGTTTCGGGCATAAGCCCTTCCTGAAGAAGGGCTTATGCCCGAAACGCGATTCTCCTGTTCCCCTGGCTTTTCCAGCAACACATTTTCAGCTCTGATCTCCAGCATCTGCAGCCCTCACTTTCTCTCAATGAATCTTTTACATCTACCTGAAATCACTTCTCACTTGGAAGACTATTAGTACTGATCTAAATTGTCAAAGATTTGATTTCAGGACCATTTTCCAATACGGAAGCAAGCTTGAAGGGAGCCCAAAGTTGCCCAAGTGGCAACCTTGCCATGTCTGAAAGAGGGCTCCTGCTCTAAGGCTGTATTTATTTCCTTCATATTTTAGACCTTTTTGATTCTGGTCTGGCTTCTACTGAGTAGATGGTCCAATTCCAAAACAATAAACCGTCTTTTACACCTTATTAAGAGGTAGGATATCCAATTCATCTTTATTTATGATTCCAAACAGTGATCCAACTACCCAGGAAAAGAATTGGAGAAAAAGAACCTCAGGGTTAAAATAGACGGATAAATGGACCAAATGCACCTGGCAGAGAAAGTCAAAATGGGCTTGCTGGTGATGAAGACTTGGATAAGAGATTCAGTGATGAGGCTGAGGTGGGGTCAGGGTGGAAGAAGTTGATGTTTTGAAGGAGGAAACTCAGCATTGCTCCAAGCCAGAACCCCACAGCATGAAGTTCAGACTGGAAGACCCTATTTCTTGATAATTAAGGTGCTGTTTGTGGACCAAAGTGGCAGTTGTTGAAAGGAAGAGAGCAGGGACATCTTCAAATTAAACAGTGTATAATAACATTTAGACATTGGCACTTCTCTTCTGAAGTGCAATATTTCAGGTAATACACTCTTTTAATGTCACACAACATAACTTCAGCAGCAAGAAGGATACACAGTGGTGCTGAGTAGAGGAACTATCAACTACAAGTTATTACATCACCAGTAACTGTGACATCCATTCTCCATTGACAATAGTAATGCGCAATATCTCTCTGATGTTCTGGTGTTGCATCTTAGAGAATGAACGAACTGTGGTTAGTTTCTGAGGACCTTTCCTCTTTTTATGTCATGAACCTGGCTTGGTGCTTCTCCATTTGGGGAATTTACACCTTCACCTACCCATTACACCACCATTGTCATAGCCTTCTATATACATGCTCAACATTTCACTCTTTACTTTGAATCTCCCCTCTGTCATTGACTATCATGGCATCCACTGGGCCCCAATGTAACCATAAATGCTACTCATCCAGCCAATGGCGAGTCATTTAATGTTAGCTGGGCATTGAAACAACTACAATTTCAATTGTTCATGGGTTAATCAAGCTTCATAATCCCTGAGTTCATTTTCAATATTGATTGCATTTATTGCTCTTGAAATTTTATTGATCTGATCAAGTTCAAGGCAGTGGCAAGGAAGCAAGGAAGCAAGATACTAAATGAATATTTTGCATCAGTATTTACTGTGGAAAAGGATATGGAAGATATAGACTGTAGGGAAATAGATGGATAGATGGTGACATCTTGCAAAATGTCTAGATTACAGAGGAGGAAGTGCTGGATGTCTTGAAACGGTTAAAGGTGGATAAATCCCCAGGACCTGATCAGGTGTACCCGAGAACTTTGTGGGAAGCTAGAGAAATAATTGCTGGGAATATTGCGTGCAATTCTGGTCTCCTTCCTATCGGAAAGATGTTGTGAAACTTGAAAGGGTTCAAGAATTTACAAGGATGTTGCCAGGGTTGGAGGATTTGAGCTATAGGGAGAGGCTGAACAGGCTGGGACTGTTTTCCCTGGAGCGTCAGAGGCTGAGGGGTGACCTTATAGAGGTTTACAAAATTATGAGGGGCATGGTTAGGATAAATAGACAAAGTCTTTTCCCTTGGGGTCGGGGTGTCCAGAAGTAGAGGGCATCGGTTTAGGGTGAGAGGGGAAAGATATAAAAGAGACCTAAGGGGCAACTTTTTCACGCAGAGGGTGGTACATGTATGGAATGAGCTGCCAGAGGATGTGGTGGAGGCTGGTACAATTGCAACACTTAAGAGGCATTTGGATGGGTATATGAATAGAAAAGGTTTGGAGGGATATTGGCCGGGTGCTGGCAGGTGGGACTAGATTGGGTTGGGATATCTGGTCGGCATGGACAGGTTGGACCGAAGGGTCTGTTTCCATGCTGTACATCTCTATGTCTCTATTACAGTATGTAAGAACAATGGCCTCAGTCTTCCCAATGGTTAAATGTCTGACTGTGTAGAAGTAATGGTGGGGAAATACTAACAGTGAAAGGTAGAAACTGGTTTAGTTGATTATATCTTAAGGCATTTGATGACTCTACACTCATATGAAAGATATCAAAACGTTTATAAAAGTAGCGCTTTGTCAAATGCTATCCAATACCATTGCCTGAAAGAACACCAACAGATTGGTTAAACATGATCTTAGTTTCACAAAACTATGTCAACTGTATAGAATTAGGTAGAACCTGTCGAAGTGCATTGCTAAAATTTCTATGATAATAGCATTCTAATTTTATTCCAATTTCAAATATTCACCAAAATCTAGTTTGCGGTTTTCTATTTTCAATTTATTGGAATCTTCCACAAATCTGAGGTGTTTTGGAAAATTAAAACCAATGCTCATCTACCTCACTTGTCACTTCTTTTAAGACCTTAGGATGAAGGCCATAGGAGCTAAGTACTTGTCAGCCTGCAGCTCAACAATTGAGTGAGTAACTCTTCTCTGGTGATTATAATTTTCCTAAGCTTCTCCATTCCTTTTCACTTGCTGATTAATAGCTGCTTCTGAAATGTTATTTGCATCCTCTACAGTGAGGTCTGATGCAAAATACCTGTCTAATTCATCTGCCGTCTTCTTATTTTCCATCATCAATTCTCCAGATTTAACTTCTCTCGGACCAATATTCACTTTGTTAATGCTGTTATCTTTTAAGTGGTTATAGAAACGCTTATTGACTTTTAAAAAAAATATTTTTGGCTAGTTTTCTCTTGTACTCTATTATTTTTCTTCATTTCTTTTTGTCACTCTTTGCCATATTTTATATTCTTTCATGTCTTCTGACTTGGTGGTTGCTTTTGAACAATTAAATGTTTTCTGTTTAAGTCTGATTAACCGCATATACTGGATCTAACCGTCAGATTCTTTTAAAAAAAATCAGGGAAATGTCTGCCATTGCATCTCTTTGGCAGTTTGTGATCACAGTTACCTAATATAGGCAGTCCCTCATTTGTAAGCAATTTTCAGATAGATTAAGTTTGTTAAGAAGCAGCAGATTAGACATGGTGTTCATTAATTAGATAAAGAAAGGAAGTATATGACCTCTGACAAATGAGAAAGCTTCACCAATCCTGAAGTCATTCTAGAGAATGAAGAAGCAGATGTGGTGGGCTCCAATGATTTGGAGTGGTTGGATGTACAACTTTTCTTCCAATGACAACCTTATTAAAGCCAAACGTAAGGCTGGTAGACTTATAATACAAATTGGAGATTTCAGTTAAATGCTAGCTAATGTTAATGGCAAGCAAAATTTGGTTTTGGCAAAAAAGATTAAAATTCTTTTAAATAACAGTTGCCAGCATTGAGACCTGTATACCCAATAACTATATTAAAGAATTCCAAAGATTCTTCACTCAAAGGGGTTGTGAAAACTCTGCACATCTGAGCCCTGTGTGACCAACCTTTTGTTATGAGATGGCAACCCATGTTCAAGATTCTCCAAATAGGGAAAAATCATCAGTATATATCCTATCAAGCCAGAGTCCAGTCAAATACCATAAGAATCTTTCATCCCAGTTTTGCAACCTCCTATTCTTTTGAACTCTAACGAATATAAAATTAGTTTATTCAACCTTTCCTCATGAGACACCCCAGGAACCAGTCTTGTGAACCATCACTGCACTCTCTGCAGATCAATATTTTCTTCATTAGATAAGGAAACTAAACTGCATTTAGACTCCAGATGTGGTTTCGCCTCTGCCATGTGTAATTGTAGTAAGGATTCTTTACTTTTATATTCCAGTCCCTTTGTAATGTAAACTTGTAAACTATTTGCTTTCCTAATTGCTTTCTGTACCTGAATGCTCAAGTTCCATGAGTCCAGTACAAAGACTCTCAAATCCCTCTGAATGTAAAACATTTCTGATCTCTCAGTATTCAAGTATTACTCTGCTTCATAAAATCATGAAAAACATGTGCCATCTTGCTGACTTATTCAATATTAGCTGGACCTTGAGCCTACAATTTGTGTGCACCAAAGGCTGGATTTTGTAGAGTTCATAATCATAGAATCCTTACAGTGTGGAAGCAAGCCATTTGGCCCATCAAGTCCACACCGAATCTCCAAAGAGTATCCCACCACACCCACCCCCTCCTATCCCTGCAATTCCCAACCTAACCTACACACCCCTGGACACTGGGCAATTTAGCATAGCCAATCCACCAAACCTGCACATTTTTGGACTGTGGGAGGAAACCAGAACTCAAAAGGAAGCCCACAGAGAGAATGTGCAAACTTCACACAGACATTCTGCCAAAGGTGGAATTGAACCTGTAAGATTCTGTGGATTTTTAAAATGGCACACAAGACCAAGATACGCAAGTCCTGGTTAAATGTCTTAAATCACAGTATGGGAGTTACAAATTGATGGGAGTATATGTAAGCACTCTTGGCGCATGGAACAAGTGTGTTTAAATGACATGACCCAAAGGTTTTTAATCCACATTCTTTAAAAATGCAAAACAAAGGACTCAAGCATTGAATGCAAATTAAAGAAAATTCTCCACTAAACTGACAATCTGGTGTAGGTTAAAAAAAAATTGCAATCTGGGCAAATGGTTTCATTAGAGCCTTTTTTAACAAGTTTTCCCAACACCTATTATTATGCATTTATGAATGCTTGGCTGCCTTTCTAATGCTGATTTATCTCAGCAGAGGTCTTTGAATAGACAGTTTTGCTGACAGTTTAAAAAGGTTATTTAAGGATTGACTGTCTTTAATATAGAATCTATCAGTTCTCAGAAACCAGGCATAAGTAAATTCCAAACAATCTAATATAGCTTTTATACCTAATGAAAATAGGAGTAAAATGAAAATATCCCATTTAAGAAACCCATTCAAAACTTCTCGGTCTCTTGAAGTAATTAATCTCGTAGGAGGAAAGTAATCTTCTATTCATAGCTGCATATTATGGAGATGACCTGGAGGCTTAGCAGCTTTTAAAATAAATAAGATGAAGTTCCAGAAAACATCTAACAGGGTTTTACTCCTGTCTCTAATAAAACCAAGAACTGTGGATGATGGAAATCTGAAACAAAAACTGAAATTTCTGGAGAAATGTAGTGAATCCAGCAGGATCTGTGGAGACAAAGCTGAGACAACATTTCAAATCCAGGGACTCTTTCTCAGAACTAATAGGAACAAGAAAAAGATGGTAAAATCACACATCACCAGATCATAGTCCAACAGGTTTATTTCAAAGTACAAGTTTTTGAAGCGCTGTTCCTTCATCAGGTAGCTAATGGGCCCACTAGCTACCTGATGAAGGAGCAGTTCTCCAAAAGTTTGTACTATCAAATTAACCTGTTGGACTATGACCTGGTGTTGTGTGTTTTTTTAATTTTTTCCACCCCACAGTCCAACACTGGCACCTCCACATCATATATGTTGAAGACACAGGCTGGGAAATAAAGGAATGAGAGATTAGGTGGAGATAGTGTCCAGAGGAGAGAAAGATGGATGGACAACAAAGGGGTGGATAATGGTATGCCAGGAAAAGAGAAAGTGGATAATGGGGCCCATAAGTTGGTGAGAATGGGTTGGCTATACTTGAAGGCAGCCCATGTGATGACAGGGGTGAGTAAAGAATGTGGAAGAAGAGGTTCAGGCCCTAAAATCATTGAACTTGATATTGAGTCCTGAAGGCTGCAGGGTTCCCAAGCAGAAAAAGAGATGCTGTTCTTCCAACTTGCTCTGAACTTCACTAGAGCATTACAACAGGCCCAAGACAGAGATGTTGGCCAGGGAACATGCTGGAGCAGCAGGTAACTAAAACTCAAGGTCATGTTTGAGGACAGAACATTGGTGTTCTGAAACGTAGTTGCCCAGCTTGTGTTTCATCTCCCCAATATACAGCAGACCACATTGTGAGCAGTAGATACAATAGACTACATCGAATAAAGTGCTGCTTCACCAGTGGCATCACACTGGAAGTGGTGGAAATGGTAGCTTTTGATGCTTTGAATATGAATGCTGGTGGGTTGATGGGTAAAGACCAAGAGGACCCTGACAGTGTTGTAGGAGGGAGGAGAAGGGGGTGAGGCAGAAGTGCTGGAAATGAGTCTAATGTCCTATACCGGCTGTTCACAATGTGGTCTCCACTACACAGAGGAGATGAAATGCAGGCTGGGTGAGCACTTCGCAGAATACCTGTGTTTTGTCTACAAAATTACCCTGAAATTCCAGTTGCATGTCACTCCAACACACTACCCCATTCCCCGGCCAATATCTCTGTCTTGGGCTTGCTGCAAGTGCTTCAGTGAGGCTCAGCACAAGCTGGAAGAACAGCACTTCATTTTCTGCTTGGGGACCCTGCACCTTCAGGCCTCAGTATCAAGTTCAATAATGTTAGGGTCTGAATACCTCCTTCCATGTACTTTACCCACTTCAACACACTTCATTGGTTGCTTTCAGCACAGTCAATGTATTCTCATCTATTTATGGTGTCCATTACCCACTTTTCTCCTTCCCTGGCTTGTCAGTATTTATCCCTTTGTTTGCCTAATCATCTTACCCTCCTCTGGATTTCATCTCTATTTATCCTTTCACTTCTTTATTACCACCCACAATCCCTTCCACCCCACACCTGATCCCTTTGCTTTAGCATGTATATCATCAGTTTCTATTACTATTAGTTCTGATGAAGGGTCACTGGATTCAAAACATTAACTATTCTCATCAGGCCTTCTCTCCACAGATGTTACCCTACCTGTTGAATGTCTTTGGTTAATTCTGCTATTGTTTCTTACTCCAATCTCATTGGTATGAAAATTCGATCTCACAATCCCCTTCAAACAGAGACAGGTCTACCAAATCTCATTTCACAAACTGAGAAACTCATCTCAGTCGCAAATATCTGATCCTCAATGTTTCCTGTACCCAGTTGACATTGCCTTGCTTGGCCATATATTTGTGGAATCCATGCTTGTTGATGAAAAGATTTGCAAACCTGCACACATGACTTCACCTCACTGCAAAAATAGTAAGGCTCAAAGACTTACAAAAGAATGTTCTTAACACTCAAATATAACCATTAGTCTTGAGAGTGTGTTGCTGGGAAAGAACAGCAGGTCAGGCAGCATTTGAGGAGCAGGAGAATCAACGTTTCGGGCATAGGCCCTTCATCAGGAATGAGCTTGTGGGCCGGGGGTGAGAGATAAATAGATGGGGAACATCTCTGGGACACCCACAGCCACCAACCCCACTGCCCCGTGGCTGGACGCTTCAACTCCCCCATTCCACTCAGTCAAGGACATGCAGGTCCTGGGCCTCCTCCACTGCCAAACTATTACCACCCGACGCCTGGAGGAAGGACACGTTATATTCCGCCTTGGGACCTTGCAATCACATGGGACAACTGTGGATTTCAACAGCTTCCTCATTTCCCCTTCCCCACATTATCCCAGTCCCAAATCTCCAAGTCAGCACTCCTCTGGACCTGCCCATCACTCCCCACCGACCTGTCACCTTCTCCTTCACCTTCATCCAGATATCACTTTCTCAGATATTTTCAACTCCCTGCACCCTGCACCCCCCCATCCCCACCCCCCTCCCATTTATCTCTCAGCCTCCGGCCCACAAGCCTCATTCCTGATTAAGGGCTTATGCCCGAAACATGGAATCTCCTGCTCAGCGGATCCTGCCTGACATGTTGTGCTTTCCTCGCAAACACTCTCGACTCTGATCTCCAACATCTGCAGCCCTCACATTCTCCAAATATAACCATTAGCCACAGTATCAGTTAGTGGGCCTTCAATGTCACATCAACTTGGTAACTGATTCAGTACATAATTACCACAGTGAGAGGGACATTTTGGATGAAGACATATATAATACCAATGGAAAATACTTAGTAACATACTCTGAGGAAAGTGAGGGAAAAAGAGGGAGTGAATGGAATGTAAAAATTAAAGCTGAACAGCTGTAGAACTTAACTAGGACACTGCACAACTCAATAAACTCTTAACCTCCTTGCAGTACTTTGTCTGCACTTCTGGCATACTTGAACATTAGTCTGCTTAAAACAACCAGACTTTTGTCCCTGTTAAAAAACAGATTAACAAATTTAAATGGATGTGTAATCTGTGTAAATTGTACACTTACTGTTACTCAATTTCAGGGGTGTAGGTTTGCTCGCTGAGCTGTAGGTTTGATATCCAGACATTTCATTACCGGGCTAGGTAATGAAACATCTGGATATCAAACATACAGCTCAGTGAGCAAACCTACACCCTAAATCTCAACCTGAGCTACAAACCTTCACAAACCTTGCAACTCAATTTCAGGATTGTTATTGAACATTACATAGTTATTTTTGCCCATCAGATATTTGTTTAAATCACTTTACTTCAATGCCTTTTTTCTCTTCCATACCATAGAGTCATAGAGATGTACAGCACAGAAACAGACCCTTTGATCAAACTTGTCCATGCTGACCAGATATCCTAACCTGATCCAGTTCCATTTGCCAGCACCCGGCCCATACCCCTCCAAACCCTTCCTATTCATATTCCCATTCAAATGCCTTTTGAATGTTGTAATTGTACCAGCCTCCACCACTTCCTATGGCAGTTCATTCCATACACACACCACTTTTGAATGAAAATGTTGCCCTTTAGCTCCCTTTTAAATCTTTCCCCTCTCACTTTAAACTATACCCTCTAGTTCTGGACTCACCCAATTCAGGGGAAAGACCTTGTTTATGTAGAGTTATAGAGGTGTACAGCACGGAAGCAGACCCTTTGGTCCAACTCATCCAGGCTGACCAGATATCCCAACCTAATCTAGTCCCACTTGCCAGCACCTGGCCCATATCCCTCCAAACTCTTTCTATTCATATACCCATTCAGATGCCTTTTAAATGTTGCAATTGTACTAGCCTCCAACACTTCATCTGGCAGCTCATTCCATACACATGCCACCCACTGAGTGAAAACATTGCCCCTTAGATCCCTTTTATATCTTTCCCCTCTCGCCCTAAATCTGTGCCATCTGGTTCTGGACTCTCCCATCCCAGGGAAAAGACTTTGTCTATTTATCCTATCCATGCCCCTCATGATTTTATAAACCTCTGTAAGGTCACCCATCAGCCTCTGATGCTCCAGGGAAAAGAGCCCCAGCCTATTCAACCTCTACCTATAGCTCAAATCCTCCAAAGTTTGGGTGAAGATTTGTAGCTCAGGTGCTCGTTGTTGGGGTTCTGTTCGCCGAGCTGAAAATTTTTGTTGCAAATGTTTCATCCCCTGTCTAGGTGACATCCTCAGTGCTTGGGAGCCTCCTGTGAAGCGCTTCTGTGGTGTTTCCTTCGGCATTTATAGTGGCCTGTCCCCGCCACTTCCGGTTGTCAGTTTCAGCTGTCCGCTGTAGTGGCCGGTATATTCGACTGGGACAACACTACCATTATAAGGCAAGCCAAACAAAGAACAGCCAGGGAAATCCTAGAAGCATGGCACTCATCCACAAACACCACCAACAAACACATCGACCTGGACCCAATATACCAGCCACTACAGCGGACAGCTGAAACTAACAACCGGAAGCGGCA
>NC_057712.1:105082085-105118864 GCF_004010195.1 Chiloscyllium plagiosum | reverse complement strand
GAACCACATCAAATCCTCCAACCCTGGCAACATCCTTGTAAATCTTTTCTGAACCCTTTCAAGTTTCACAACATCTTTCCGATAGGAAGGAGACCAGAATTGCACGTAATATTCCAAAAGTGGCTTAACCAATATCCTGTACAGCCGCAACATTACCTCCCAACTCCTGTACTCAATACTCTGACCAATAAAGGAAAGCATACCAAACATCTTCTTCACTATCCTATCTTCACGCCTTCTTCACGCCGACTCCACTTTCAAGGAGCTATGAACCTGCACTTCAAGATCTCTTTGTTCAGCAACACTCCCCAGGACCTTACCATTACATGAATAAGTCATGCCCTAATTTGCTCTGCTTCGCCTTTCCAAAATGCAGCACCTCATATTTATCTAAATCAAACTCTATCTGCCACTCCTTGACCCATTAATCCAACTGATCAAGATCCCGTTGTACTCTGGCGTAACCTTCTTCACTGCCCACTACCCCTCCAATTTTGGTGTCATCTGCAAACTTATTAACTATACCTCCAGTACTGTGCTGACATTCACTTGCAGATTAAATCAAGAGGATAGTACTTCCTGCTTTATCTGGGTGCAGCTCTTTAATGCAGCATCTGGAATCATTCTGTCACATTTTGTACATTCAATTTTGCTTTCATAAGTATGATCATGTCAAAAGTGGGCTGTCTTGTGCCAGTTAACAGGTATGAATTATTTGCTCAATGAAAACGTTTCACTTATAAACCTTCTCTAATTGTGCATTCAGCCTATACTGTGACATACTGTAATGATAATATGCCTATTGCATACACAAGATACTCAGTACTGGCAGACAGGATAATTTGTAATGCTTTATGATGAATCATAATGCAATAGTAAGGTCCAAAAGCTCATTTTCCTATGCAAATTTTGTCATAATTTTTTTTTTTATTTTGAAATTTAAACTCACCGATGATCTAATAAATAAGACCTAATCAGACTATGATTACAAAGGTGAATGATGTAAGGGGCTGGGAAATTTGGTGTTTTCAAAATGAATGGCAAATGCAATTCTTAATACTTGGGTTTTTATCAGTTTTCAGTTCGCTACTGGTAAGCATTCATGAGCTCATGCAGTGTCAATAAAGCTGAAAGAAACCATAGCAAGAGTGTCGCTGTATTGTGACTCAAGTACTAAGATTGAATAAAGCTGTTATTTTTCTGTCAGACACAACATATGGTTCAATATGCTTTCATCTTTATTTGTTTAGAAATGTTGCCACATTCATTTGTTGAATATTTAACAATTGCACAAAGAGTAGGGACCACTTGAGAATCTCTCCATAACCAACAGTAACTGCATCTGTGCTGGAAAGACAAAGACACTGCATAGTCTACCAACTATTAACCACAGTATCAGATGGTGTAATTGCCATAGTGAGAGGGGCACTTTGGAGGAAGTTATACATTCAGTACCTGAGGAAAAATGCACACTAAGGAAGATGGGTGAAAAAGACAGTGAACAGAATTTTAAAAAAATCAAAGTTGTACAGTGGCAGAACCTGGCTAGACACTGCATGTCTCAATAAATTCTTTGCAGTATTTTGTCAGCATGGCATCAGCCTTCTGGTATACATTTGCTTGCTTTGCCTTTTCCACCTTCAGCTGTGGACTGTATGAATTGTGTGGTGGCAATAGTATTGGGCCTCAGACTTCATTTATATAATAATTTTCAAAAACCTTACTAACAATAAGCTCAACAAACTGTTTCCAATGATTGAAGAATCAATAACTGGAAGGGACAGAGTTGGAGGTGATTGGTTAAAAAACTGGAGAGGGCCATGAGTAAATGTTCTCTAATACATATTGGGTATGTGTATTATTACAACATATTGTAATTACCTCATAGGATGTGGAGACAGATTCAATTATTTGATCAGAAAAAAAATTGAAGGCACATGAGGAAAGAAGAGGGGAGTGGAACAATCTGACTTCTTCTTCAAAAGAGGTAAGAGAGGGTCTGATAGTCTCCCTTTGTGTTGTAATGTTCAATGTCCTTTGATACAGTGATTCTTTCTTGACCTTAGGATATGCCAAAATGTGTCATAGTAAATAAAGTATTTGCAATTTGCAATTATTTGTGTAATGTAAAAAATGTGGCAGCAAATTTGCAATTAGCACAGATTGCAAGATGATAATGGTCAGACAGTCAGTTTTCTTCATGTTGAATAGTGGAGGGACAAATGTATTTTTAAGGATATCAGGATATCAGGAGAATTCTCTTGCTTCACAATAATGCAATGGGGTTTTTTTAATTGTCCACCTGAGAAGGCAGAATAAATGTCAATTTAGTGCCATGTTCAAAAGATGGTGCCTCCAACAACGCAGTACTCCTCTTGAACCTAAATTCTGCCTTTACCAATATGGCTAGCAGTCACTTCCTCATGTAATGAAACTGCCCACTATATTGATTGCTTAAGTACCTGTTCTGTGCCTGAAAAATGATGTGACATAATCAAATTTCTAGTTCATATGTCTTCCAAGTGAATAGAACACTCCATTAATTCAACAAAGTTCTTTATGTCGTTAGTGACACAAAGCAGTCCAATTAGTGACCAAAAAAAAAGAAACTGCAGAATAAATGCCAGTGTGCCATCAGATATCAGTGACTCAGTGCTCAATAAAAATTAACAATGGTGAAAAAGAGAATACTGAAACTTCTCCTCTATCAGGCTATAGAATGTTCAAAGTTTTAATACTCTGGTCACCTTAGCTTAGGGACACTGAATAATTAGAAAAGAATGATGATGAAGTATCTGGAGGGCAAAGCACAAGATCTTTTATCTCTGTCCTGGTGGGTGTTTCTGCCCACTGATCTTGTATTGCCCTCATGATCCCAATTTATCACTGACACAGTAAAATCCAGCAATACATGTATAACTAAACGATTCTCCTCTTGAAACAAAAATGAAGGGCAAACTTTTGTAAGATTCTAAGCAATTTGGTCAATGGTTAAATGTGTGGCAAACTCAGATGAGAATTCTGGCAAGGCCCCTCTCAACTTTGAGAGCAAATTACATCATTTTATTATGCTTTTCACAAGTGACATGATGAATTTCTTGTTAGACAGCAGCAAGTTGCCAATTAAGGAGGACAGTCCAATAGTACCTGACAGGCCAACTCACCTCATTAATATTCTTCAGCTTTCAATTTTACCAGTAGGTTAAACGAGGTCAGTATCAAGAAAACCCAACATGGAAACCAGAGTTGGTACCTGGCAGGATCCAAAGGACTTTCATGTCACATGCAACCAGCTCAGGGACATGATCCATGGGTACCAGCCACACACATTTTTCACCAGACATTATCATCCAGCACCTTCCAGTCTCACACTGCCTCTTCAATATATTGGCAGAGCTCTCTAGATGCACAGCCCTGCAATGCAGGACAAAACAACAACTCATATTGCAATACTGCTGTAAGGACACTGTATGCTGAGTAATTGAAGTATTTTGCTGTTTCACGTCCTGCCCACAGATATGCAGATCTCATGTACATTGCATGTCACTTGAAAGACCCCTTTTGGCCAGAAGACTCTGCTTAAAAGCCACTGAAATATTTGTGGACAGCAGTCAATGAGGAGACTGCTAACCCTTCATGGGTGACCGAAAGATCTAATCCATTGACTTTCAGCTATAGCATTGAGGTCCCAGTCCTATCCATCGATTTTCTATGCATTGAACTATTTTCCAAAGACATTCTTTAGGCTGTAGAAGCTATGTGTTAAGATAGCCTTCTGTTGTTCAGGAGTACAACTCTTGAGTACTGCTGAAAAAGAAATTCAGGAATTGGACACTTTGGGATTCCTACTGTCCCATGTGCCATAAGGTTGGTCCTGTCAGTAAACTTGGAAATTGGACCTAAGCCATTTGTTGGTTGTGTAAGATGGATGCTGAAATAGGCCACATTAGAACCATCTTACAGGATAAATGGCTACCATGGTGAGATCATTTTTCACTCTGTATCATGAAAATTCATGAAGGTCATTAGAGAAGTCACTCGTGGTCCTGAAAGATGCACAGCCTACCTCAGATTACTTTGGAAGGATAAGGTAACACAAATATTTGGATTGACTAACTGTTTCACACTGCCAGTGTGCACATACAAAATAAGTGGTGTCTTATATTAACATCATACTGCCATCAAGCTAAAGAGACATCCTGTCTAACACATGGTGACAAATGGTGTTCAGTGACAGTATGATGCCATCTATGAAGGTCTTACATTCCAAAGATTTGCAAATCATATGAAACAACTTATTCATTGACCATTTGCAACAAACAAAGTACTGACTATAGCCAACCAGTCTTCACTTATAAAACATGTAACTCGTATCTGACATGAGATGTGAATTAACAATTGGACAGTACTTGCTGGATAATCCTGAGTGTTTGAGGAATTATTCTGACAATCAATTTAGCATTGTCAGTTGAGCTCAGAGTGTGGTACAGTTGTCTGGAAGCTATATATACACAGGATTCTGTTATTTGTTGTCAGAAATAAACAAATCCACATTGCGCCTGTTTCAGCTCAACAAACAAATGACAGGTTCATTGCTCAGGACAATTCCCTGACCAGCCAGTGTGATCCTCAGAGTTATTTCTAAAACCTTTATAAAGAGAATGTCAGTTAGCTGTCAGCATTAATGGCAATGCCTTGACCAAGAAAAAGACCATTTGCTAATGAATCTACACTCTCACAGAGGACAAAGGTTGGTTTTCCCTTTATTGGCATTTTGAAGAATTGTTCTGATGAGTACAAGATGAAAAGCTTCCACAAAATGCGCCTTTGTTCAGCTCTACTCAAATCCTTCTGTCCTGCACTTCCACTTTCTGACATATTTTTGGATTTGTGCCTGACCATTCTCTTCTGTGTCCTCATTTACTTAATACATGTCTGTAGAAGCTACTTGATATTATGCCAGGCAATTCATCAACTGATGAAGTGACTTGTTTCTCTCCATGTTTTATTTATTGCTGCTTCTTTAAGTGTATAACATCATATATTAAACCATTGCATCAAAATTGATTATATGACAAAGTTGTTTTGATTTTCACACTTATTTCTTATGGTTTATTCATAATTACTTTTTCACTAAACTTAGCAACCCCAAAGCATGCACCGTTTCCATTTCATGGTGCTGCTTCATGGTTTAGTAGGCAGGTTATAACAAGGAATGCAATATAGATCCTTCCACATTGTTTCAACCAGTTGACAAAACCAGTTTACACTCATTGCAGATCAGACAGTGGTGATGCAATGACACCAAATATAGGCATTTCCCATACTTTTAGGCCATCAACACTGAGCAGTGACAATGTGCTGGAAATCTCAATAATGCTCAGCAAGAAAGCTCAATAATGCCTGTTTCAATCTGCTCATTGACACTAAGTTTAAGCCCAACTCCAGACCGTATCAAATATTTTGACCGAATGCCAATGCAAGACAAATGGTGAAAATAATTGCTCTCAACATCAAGACTGCTTTGATTGATAATGACAAAGAGGTGAATTACCTAAATTGAGATGGAGGACGAAGTTGTAGGATCTGTGTGAGAGCACCAACTCAGTATAGGGCAGGAATAAAATGGCATTGTTATGGATGCAATTGTGGCTCTTGGCTGCCCCAGGCAGATGGAAATTCAGACACACATCAGAATTGACTGGGAAATAGGGTGGACTTACATTGAGACACTAATAATGTTCTCTATCGCCTGGTGAGTAATTAAATTAGATTAGATTAGATTACTTACAGTGTGGAAACAGGCGCTTCGGCCCAACAAGTTCACACCGCCCCGCCGAAGCGCAACCCATCCATACCCCTAACCTAACACTACGGGCAATTTAGCATGGCCAATTCACCTAACCTGCACATCTTTGGATTGTGGGAGGAAACCGGAGCACCCGGAGGAAACCCACGCAGACACGTGGAGAACGTGCAAACTCCACACAGTCAGTCGCCTAAGGCAGCAAGGAAGTTTTTAAAGTAGAATTTACTTATTTTCCTTGGGCTTTTGTCATTTGTGAGACTCACTGAACTGAAGATACCAGCTTTTACACATAGGCTTGCTGAATGGACATTCCAACCCACTGCATCTTATAAGCAACTGTAAATCATAAAGATTGCTACCTCTGTCTTCTTTAAATATAGGAAGCAACAAAGAAGCAACAGAAAAGTTTCGCTCAGTCGATTCCAGGTAAGAAGGGATTTTCTTTTGAGAGAGTCATTGGATTGGACTTGTACTCATTGTAATTCAGAAGAATGAGAGGAAACCCTGTTCAAACATAAGATGTTTGATAGTGTAGATATGAGAGATTGTTTCCCCGTGTGGGAGAGTCCAAAATCAGTGGAATAACCTCAGTTCAGGGTCACATATTTAAGAAAGAAATGAGGAATTCCTTTTCTAAGAAGGTAATGAACCCATGGATTCCCACTTAATTTTAAGGCTGTATGGTTAAGTATATTCAAGGTTGAGACAGACATACATTTAATTAGCAATGATTATGGGAATAAAGCAGAAAAGTGGATTGAAGATCACCAGACAAGCCGTGGTCTAATTGAATGGCAGAGCAGAATCAATGGGCTGAATGGCCTACTTATACTCCTATGTCTTAAGTTCTATAGCATGGTATAGCATGGTGGAGGAAAACCAATTCCTATCTAACAAGAAAAGCCTCCTGTAGTTATTAAGGTATAGTTTATTGCATGTTGACATGACAGTGACTTCGATTAAACCAAATATTAAGTTCAACTCCTTTGAAATATGAAGCTGCTCTGCCTACAAGTCCACATGACTGCATCATCATGGGTGGTGCTTATGTTACTCCATAGTATTAACCTTTTCGGTCCTGGATATAATAGTGTCAGGCCCTGTTTGAGCTGAAAATGTGTTGCTGGAAAAGTGCAGCAGGTCTGATCTCCAGCATCTGCAGTCCTCACTTTCTACTCAGGCCCTGATTGAACCAAAGGAAGATAAGAACATAAGAAATAGGAATAAGAGCAGGCCATTCAGACTCCCAATCCTGTTTGAACATTCAATAAAACCATGACTGATCTGACTGTGCTCTTAATTCCATTTTCCTTTCTGACCACCACTACAGTACATCTTGTAGATGTACAATAGTGGCAAAGGAAGTGAATGTTGAAGTGGTAGATGGGGTGCCAATCAAACAGGCTGCATTTCTCTGGATGGCAATAAGCTTCTTGAGTGTTGTTGGAGTTGCACTCATTCAGACTTGTAATTAATAGATGGCAGACATGCTTTCAGGAGTCAGGAGGTGAGTTATATGCCTCAGAATCCCAAGCCTCTGAATTGTTCTTGTAGCCGTGGTAATTAGATGGTAAGATTAGTTCGGCTTCTACTCAATGACACCCCCAGGATATTGATTGTAGGGGTTTCAATGATGGTAACACCTTTGAATGTTCAGGGGCAATAGTTAGATTATCCTTTGTTGTAAATAGTTATTGCCTGCTAGCCCAAACTGTATGGTGCCCATGGACACAAGATATTTCAATATCTGAACAGTTAGGAATTACGCAATCTTCAGTGAACATCCTCACGTCTGACCTTACAATAGAGGGAAGGCCATTGAAGAAACTGGAGGTGATTGGAGCAAGGATACTTTGCCAGTTCCATCCATCAAGTGCGCCCAGTCCATAAATTACAGACAGGTCATTCAGATCACTGTGCAAGGGTGGAGTATGGTTAGTTGAAACTGTCAAACCAAAAGAGTCCAGATGCTGGGCCATAGTAAGTCCTACGGCTTGCTGTTATAGGGTTAAAGTAAGGGTCAGGGTTAGTGTCAGAGTAGGGATAATGTTTAGGGTTAAAGTTTAGGTTAGCATGCTAAATTCTGAGGTTTGCTCTGTACTGGTCAAGGAGGTCATCAGAGGGCAATTCAAGGAATCCCTGTGGAAAATAGACAAATCAAGTCTGGGAATGAGCTTCATTAAATTGTGTCACCGAGGGAATGGTGACAGTGATGGAGGGCAATTGGAGGCAATAGGGTGAGACATCCTAGTAAATAGGATGGATCTGGGAATTCTGAAGAGCAAACGAGTGACAGTAAGTCTGGCCTTTACATGGGCAGAGTGCAGAGCCAATAAGAGAATTTCTAAAGTTGTGAACTGTGGTGTGGGGGAGGGAGGTAAAGTGGCCACTTTCACTTTTGTATAAAGGCAACTATTGGAAAATGGAGAATGCTGAAAGTTTATCAGGGCCACAAGAACAGCAACACAAAAGGGAACTTGAAGGATAGAAGGATCATCTTGCTTCTCAGACACAGCCAGCAAGTCACTTACACTGAAACAAGTTTGGAACATTTCATGTGGGATAGAATGTCAATTGCGCAAGGACTGCATGCAATTGTTAACACTGCGGAGTGGATTGAGTAACTTATTGACTTATTTTTCCTTCATGGGTGAAGTGAAACATTCCCCACCATTCACGGATCTCACACGGAGATTGACACTGTGGGAGACGTTGTGACCTTAATCTGGTGAAAGGTAATATCGCCAGAATCCCACTTACTGATTAGAGAGGTGTCTGGTCAGGAGTTCAGCCTGAGGGTCACCTCAACTCAGGAAGGGAGAAGTTAAGAAGGAGAATCCTTCATGGTAATCTCAGCTGGTGCAGGAATTGAACTTACACTGTTAGCATCAAACTGCATTGCAAACCAACTGTCCAGTTAACTGAGCTAGCCAATACTGATTTATTGCTGAATAAATGTTTTATAGCCATCTGTGTTTTTTACTTAACCTATTTTTCTGATCAACCTGTTCAGAGATGTTATTACACACTCTTGAGCAGGTAAGACTTGAACCCAGACCTCCTGGTCAAGGAGTAGCAATATTACCACTGTATCCCAAGAGGCCCCAATTTCATGCTTACTATCTTCGTATAGTCCCACTTTCAAATTTCTACACATTATATGTTCGATTAATCCTGAGGGAGAAGACAGCAGTCAGTGAGACAGGAACCCAACGGTGCTGAGCTTTGATGATTTTTAAGGCATCTGTCAGGATCTCATTATAGGCAGAAGGTTAAGATCCTGAGGAATCACCTCTTTACCCTTCCACCATCAGTAATTCTTTAAAATTTCAAAGTGAACACAATCTAAGTTGCCTTGAAATGTTTGAGCATGCTATCCTGCCTTTTTCAGATGTGCACTTGGAGAATGATCATGTGAGCTGCCCAGTATAGATTTCCAAACATTTAATGGCAGTGGACTGCCTTCAAAAGTTGAGAGAATGAATCTTTCTTCGAGACAAAAAAATTGCAAATGCTGGAATCCAAGCTAGACAGGCAGGAGGCTGGAAGAATACAGCTAGCCAGGAAGCATGAGGAGGTGGAGAATTCAATGCTTCAGGTATAACTCTTTACATCTGAAATGAATGAATCTTTCTGTCCAGGGATGTATGGAATCATCTTTAGCTCTGTACTGTCATTCACAAGATGTGTGTAAGTGTACAATGAAGTGAACAGGCCCTAAATAATCCCTGTATATTGAGTTTCACTTCAGTGTTGACCACATTAAAGTTCTAATGGTGTAAATTAACATATATTTAAAATGTGAAAGCTTATTGTGTGATAACATGTGACCTGAGTGGACAAAGGCCTTATTAATCATCTCACCTCAGATCCATTGAAGAATGACACTCGACTGGAAGCAAGCTTCTTTGTTGCAATATATGGGTTAATAGTAGCACAGACATGTATATGTCTGAAGAATGCAATGATTGCACATAGTAGCTATTCATAATAGATGCCTATGAGATTGTTTAACACCAAAACATCTGCACCCAGTTTCTTATATTAAAGAAGAAAACATGTACATTGTTACATTAAGTAAAACACCCTTTTAGAGGCAAACACACACTTCTGGAAGCAGCATTCTACACAGAGAGCTAAGCAACCCCGCAGCAAACAGAGCAAAGCTCCACAGCTCTGCCACATCCTGTCGTAATGGGGAAATTAAGCTACCAATGAAAGAAGTCTTGAAGAACACCTTTATCATCAATAATAGCACAACTCAACACCTAGTGTAAAGGGAAAAGTTGAACATTCACAATCATCTTCAACCTAAAATGGAAATTGTATCTAACTTTGCCCTCCTACTGATGTCCCATCATCATAGAATTTCATCTTTAGCCAATTCGATTCACTTCTTGTGCTATCTAGAAACAGCTGGAGACGCCAGACACAACAAGGATCCTGACAACAGCCTATCAGTAGTTATGAAGGTTTGTATTTTCAAACTAACTACCCCACTCGACAAGTTGTTCCAGTACAATTACAACACTAGCATCTACTCAACTTTTTAGAAAATTGCATCAGTATATCCTATCCGCACATACGAGGACTGATCTAATCAGGTATTATCAGTCTATTCTAAATCAACAGCAAAGTGAAGTATCACTAACTGGGTCATCCAACTACACCTACAAGGTAATTATCGATTTACTGATACTGAACTTGAGTTCTGGCTATACTACTCAGCTCCAGGTTTCATTACAGCCATAGTCCAAACATGCACTAAAGAGCTGAATTCCAGAGGTGATGTAAGAGAAACTACCCTTAACACTAAGGCAGCATTTGACTGAATATAACATTAAATTAAAGTCAAAACGAATCAGAGGTAAACAATTGACTGACTCATGGTATACCACTTTCATGGGACTTTATTATTACTGATGTGACTATCTGAATGATAGGAGAATGAGATTACATTGTTCCTCTTCCTTTTCATGTTGAAAGCCCAATGTTCCCAATTTTGAGTTGAACTCACCACTAGTGTAGCCCAATTAGCAATGTAGTAGCCACTAACTGTTATAGATGCAGATCAGTTTTAGGAATTCCAACTTTATCAGTCATTTCTAAATGTTGACTGGGCATCTTATGATAGTAGATTCACAGAACCCAAATCTACTTAATGATATTATGACCTAAAAGTATAATAATAATATCCTACTTTGTGACCCAAGCTGGATATTTGCGTGTCTTTCATTAATATTTCTGCTGGCAGTCCAAGTAGATATTTGGTAAAATGAGGCGTGATAAAAAATGTTAAGTTTTTTTACTTCACAGGGAGCCATCCTGTTGAGCAACAATTGTGATTAAACTCATTAAGTACCTTTCTTAACGCAATTACACAAAATGGTGGACATCCAATGCTTTCCTGTAGCAATAGTTCAAGTAACTTTAACCAAAATTATCCTTCTGAATAATCATTTTCTGTATTCTAGCTGTCACACCTTTCTTTTCACTTTCAGAGTGGTTTGCAACATTCTGTTTGAAATAGAACATGGAACGGTACAGCACAGGAAGAGGTTCTCTATACCTTCATGTCTGTGTCAACCATGATACTATTCTAAACTAATCCCAGATGCCTCCACATGGTGCATATCCCTATATTCCCTGCCTGTTCATGCATTTGTCTAAACGCATCTAAAGTTTTGCAATCATATATACTAATATAACAAAATACCCGATTAACCACCAGTGTTTGTGTTGATGTATTTTATCGTTGCTTGTCAAATTCAGGGAAGGAAGGTATGTCAGATCCCATGCCAAGGGCCAGGACAAGCAGCTCCCTAGCCTGGTCAGCATGAGGGTGAGAAATTAGACTCTGCAACTCCTGTTTCTTCAGTCATTAGGCACACTGCTAATGCTCAAAAGTGGAGCCAAGATGTATGAGCAAATGTGCTGGATGCTTTCCTGATCAAAGAATTTGCATGTATGTACCGAAACATTGCATGCAGAGCAGGCAAATTAAGACATCAATCAGTGTGCAATATTGATTTGTTGCCAGCATTACCATTTTAAAACTCTATACTCCAACCAACATTTTCTGTTAACTTTCAACAACTGAACACAAAGCAGAACATCTGGTTTCCCCTACTCCATCCCCTCGCCTCCTAGTACAACTCAGACAAAATCATAAACTACTTAAATGCTTGTTGCTTGATTATTTCTTATGATTGCTGATGCCATGGCATACATTTTTGGAGCTTTCTTGTATTTTGGGTCAAAGTCCTCGAATTCCCTCCATAATGGCGTTGTGGATCTACCTACATCACATAGACTGTAGCTTACCACCACTTTCTCAAGTGCAACTAGAGTTGGGCAATAAATGCTGGCCAGTAAGCAACACCCCATATCCTAAGAGAGAAAAAAAAATGGCTATATTGTCTGGAGGGAGCAGTCTGGCTTTCTGCTGTGTCATTATTCTGTGATTTAAAGCTTCTGCTAAAACATGTTGCAACTGGACATGAATTGCCTGCTGAGGCTTCCTCCTGGAATCTAACCTTAACTGAGAGAACAAGGTATACATTGATTAGACTGGATTCCCTACAGTGTGGAAACAGGCCATTTGGCCCAACAAGTCCACACTGACTCTTTAAAGAGTAAGCTACCCAGACCCATTTCCCTCTGACTAATGCACCTAACAATTTAGCATGGCCAATTCACCTGACCTGCATTTCTTTGAACTGTGGGAGGAAACCGGAGCACCTGGAGGAAACCCACACAGACATGGGGAGAATGTGTGGACTCCACAGACAGTCGCCCAAGGCTGGAATCAAACCCGGATCCCTGATGCTGTGAGACAGCAGTTTTAACTACTGAGCCAACATGCCACCATACCGTGCTGACAGAGAGAAGATGAGAAGGGAGATGAACGGGAGGAGGGCTCTGAGCAGGAAATCAAAACCAGGAAAGATATTGTGAAATTTGAAAGGGTTCACAAGGGATTTACAAGAGTTGGAGGATTTGAGCTATCAGGAGAGGCTGAATAGGCTGGGGCTGTTTTCCCTGGAGGATCAGATGCTGAGGGATGACTTTATAGAGGTTTATAAAATCACGAGGGGCATAGGGTGGGGGAATCCAGCACTAGAGGGCATAGGTTTAGGGTAAGAGGAGAAAAAATTCAAAGGGACCTAAGGGGCAACCTTTTCATGCCGAAGATGGTGTGTGTATGGAATGAGCTGCCAGAGGAAGTGATGGAGGCTGGTACAATTACAACATTTAAAAGGCATCTGGCTGGGTATATGAATAGGAAGGGTTTAGAGGGATATGGGTTTAGTGCTGGGAAATGGGACCAGATTAGGTTAGGATATCTGGTCAGTGTGGAGGAGTTGGACCGAAGGGTTTGTTTCCATGCTGCACACCTCTATAACTTTGGGCGGCACGGTGGCACAGTGGTTAGCACTGCTGCCTCACAGCGCCAGAGACCCGGGTTCAATTCCCGACTCAGGCGACTGACTGTGTGGAGTTTGCACATTCTCCCCGTGTCTGCGTGGGTTTCCTCCGGGTGCTCCAGTTTCCTCCCACAGTCCAAAGACGGGTCGGTGTGGACTTGTTGGGCCGAAGGGCCTGTTTCCACACTGTAAGTAATCTAATCTAATCTAACTCTATGACTCAGAATCATCTCCGATAATTTGCACACCACAGATGTAAGACTATTCCCAGGAATATACCTATTCCTTTTCTTGAACAATGGAATAACATTTTCCACCCTCCAGTCAAATGGCAGTAATCCAGTGAGGATGCAAACATCATTGCCAGAGGCACAGCAATCTCTTCCCTCACTTCCTGTACTAACCTTGGGTATATTCGTCTGGTCCAGAGGATTATCTATCCTCAAGTCTTTCAAAGTTTTCAGCATATCCTCCTTCTTAACATCAACCTGTTCGAGCATGTCAGCATGTTTCATGTTGTTCTCACAAATGACAAGGTCCCTCTCACAAGTGAATACTGAAGCAAAGTGTTCATTAAAGACCTCCACTACCTCCTCTGACTCCAGGCACAAGTTCCCTCTACTATCCCTGGCCTCACCCTCACTCTGCCTCTCAAACCTCCAACACTTCAGGAAAATAAGTCCCAAACTATCCAGCCTTTTTTTATATCACAAATCTTTCATACCTAACAACATCCTGGTAAATCTCTTCTGAACCCTCTTCAGCTTAATAATATCCTTCCTAAACTGGGTGACCCTAACTGGACACAATATCCCAAAAGAGGCCTCACCAATGTCACACACAACCTCAATATGATTTCCTAACTCCTATACTCAAAGGACTGAGCAATGAGGGCAAGCATGCCAAACACCTTTTTAACCACCCTGTCTATATATGATGCAGACTTCATGCTGCACGAAAACTAACTCTATGAAAGTGACCCTACTGGAAAACTCTCATATACAATTGCTTCATGGCTAATTAGTTTCTATTTTTTACAAACATTACAACAAAGTTAAACATCCTGCTTTGTTTAAAACATGTTTCCAGCGATCACTACAACTACTCCAAACATCAACTTTTTAAATGTCAAGAAAGTTATCAATTTTTGTAAATAAACTGAGCTGCTGTCTAGAGTCTTTGATCATGTATATGCTTTCCTCAAAATATCATGCACAAAATGGTTAGATGCTCAGAAATGTCCTTTCAACTTATATGTTGAGTATTCATTGTTCATATTTTAAAGCTGATTTTGTGTAACTTTTGCAGGAGTTATGCTTTCTGTTGATAATGTCATCCACCTGAATAGTGCTGCTTCTAACCTATTGATATCCTTTTCTAGCTCAGCTTTAGGTCAAATATGAAAACTGTTTCTCCTTATTTGCTCATCAGTTTTGATCTCAGTTACCTACGATCTAGGGTCTTAATTACCAATGATCTGCAGTCTCAGCTTCAGCAACAATCTTTGCTGGGTTCCAGGTTTTCATGTTTGGATCCGATACATGCACAGTTTGTATTTTCAACAGTTCAGATAAGGATTTAGCATGTTTGCTCAAGTAATGATATCCCCTTTCCTGTGTTTCAGTGAGTTGTTATTGCATTTCCTCCTGATGACTTGGAGGATGTATGTTGTGTGAAAGAGTGGTCTTGTATTTTTTTTTCCCTTCAGTAGCTCTGTAGGGGATTTCCCGTCAATCTGCAAGGTGTGGTTCCGAGAGACAATAAGGCAAAGTTTGGGTCTTCCTTTGCCTCTTGTTACTTTGCATGGATGGTTTCGAATTTCTGGACATGTTTTTCTGTAAATCCATGTCTTTAAGGGTAATGTGGTGATGCTGTTGAATCCATACTATTCAGTGAATTCCTTAACATTTCTGGATGTGAACTGATTGCTGTTGTCACATGGTAATTTGTGAGGAATCCCTTGCTTTGGAACCAGTGCTTGTCGTTCAAATCTTTCAGTATTTGTATAAAAGGGAACTTTGCATAATAGTCTGTGACTATGTGATACCATTGTTGATTATGTGTGAATAAGTTGTTTACCACAGTGTGCCATGGTCTGGGTATTAATTCAGGAGCTATCATTTCTTTTTTCTTCTGTGTTTCTGTACTTCTGTGTACATCCATCATGCAATACATGTAGACACCATATGGTTATTGACTTTGTCCATGCTCATTTAATACACAGATGATGTGATTCTTCATGAATCTTCTGGAAAACTGCCTCTATTGCTTTGAGAATGATTATTCTGGATATGGCCAGCAAAACGTCAACTTCCAGTGAGATGTCATCTCTGATCATCCAGTTTTGTCGTAGTTTCTGCTGTCCTTGCTGTATTCCTCAGATCATCCCTGGGTCATTTACTGAGAGACTATCTGTAGCTCCTCGTGTTTGTTGGTTCATTTCAAACTTGATTCAGTTTCAGTGAGTTTCATTCATTAAGTGATTGATATTTATTTGTAGATTTTTATCTTATGTTCCTCCTGTGGAGATAACTGAGATAGGTTATCTATCAGAAACATTTCTCTCCCTGGATTGTACTTCAGGTTGAAATCATAACTCTGAATCCTCAAGAGTAATCTCTGTAATCTCGCTGGTGTTTAACACAGATTCTTGTGTTAAACTACTCCAGTGCCCATGATCACCCTCCACTGTGAACTGGCTCCCATACAGATATGTACAGATTTTCTCACATCTATATGTGACCACCAAACATTTCTATATTGGTATGTCTGGTCTCAGCAGTGGTTAGATGCTTGACTGTGAAAACATTTGTTTTTCCTCTTATACCAAGCCTGCTTCTAGTTCTTTGATAGAAGAATATAATTGCACATGACAGTTTTTTTTTCACTCACAGTATGAAATTTCTTGCACCCAGCATTTTGTCCATTTGACTGTGTTGATATTCCTGTTGTGTGAGCATGAGCAGATCTTCAAAATCCTCTTTCATTGGCTCCCACAGGTTTGCTCTGTGTTCTGATGGTATCTAAGAGGTCATGTGTGAGTTCAGTCAAGAAAACATCGCAACGGTTTGTCATTTCTTGGAACTTCCACCCCAAAGATTGTAATGATTCTTTCAGGACCCAACTTGATTCTCTCGGACATATTCTCCAATCTGAAAAAAAACAACATTCTGTGTTTTCTGCCAATCTACTGCTCTTGCATGTCACTGATGCACTGGCAGTGTCCTCTGGAAGCACAGACCTGCATTGCAGGACACAGAAGTAATGATCCAGGAGAAGCTGTAATGAGGACACTTTGTTAACAGGCACAGATATCGATCTCATGGACTGCACCGGGCTGCATCTCAGGACTGCCTGTTCTCTTGGGGTTGACTCAATTAATGCCTCCCTGTTGACCAATTAGTGTCTCCCAGCATCTCTGCATTTTGTTGCCTTTCCTTGCTGTGTCAATTAGCGCCATCACAAAAATGGGCAGATTGCCTTACTGCTAGTCCTCAGTCTAGACGGTGCACATCTTGCAGAATGCCAGATGATGTTTAAATAAGAGCTCATACAAATGAGACATAACTTCCTTTCCTTTGTATTCCAACTATCTTTAGATAAGGACAAAATTGCATCAGATATTTGGATTAAAGTTTGATTGTGAATGACTTCAACAACTGTGAAATACCTTTGAAGCAGAGTTCTGTGATTTAAGAAAATTTAAGAAATCACCATACCATCACATTCTCAAGGGCAATTAAGAATAGTCAATAAATGCTAACCTTTGCAGCAAGGCTCCCATCCTCTGAATGAATAAAAAGGAGTGAAATTTGCTTTCACATCACCCAATCACTACACATTATTCTTTTCAAACAAAGGCTAAAGGCAAGTGTTGAAAGTAAACTGCTTAACAAATGGTTAAAAAGAAATTGATAACAGTTTTTGAATAACCTGCAGGTTTGAAAGGAATGATCTTTCCAGAAGGATATTAATTAAGGGCTATCTTTGAATAAGATGCATAAAGATTAAAGTCAGTTGAAATGTGAAATAAAGGAATTTGCAAATTGGGGATAAGCAAAAGAAACAAAGAGGAATGAAAAGAGTAGTGAAGGAACAGAATATCAAGTGATGATAGAATTTTAGGTGGGAGATATATAACGTGTCACTTCAAATTTTATATGGAATCAACTGTAATCAGAAAGATGATCAGAATAATGACTGTGTCTCTGCCATGAAGCTCACTAGCATGAAATTAGTTAGGACAAGCCATATGGGAAGCTGGATGTGAATAACAAATGTATTATTTTACTTCAGACACTAACAGCTAAGTGAAAGGACATCACCAAACGTAATAGCTCTCTACCCCTTAGAGTGCTGTTCCTTATCGATATTGGTCAGCAGCAGATTGCCATTCTTAGCATTCTTCTACTTGAGAACACGTGTCTTGATGGAAGGCTACCATGAGCTCACACCAGGTGGCAATGTTGCACAGATGACAGCAATCCAGAAAGTTATGACTGACCTTCCAATTGGTGTGTCATAGTACATTTCAAAATGATCAAGATGCATGAAATCCATTAGCATTCCTAACACCCTCCAGTTGAACAGTATGCTTGGTTTACAACTTGCTGTTGCATGATGTGAGTATTTGGAATGGTAATCATAAGTCATTCCCTCTGGCTGCCAACACTGTTGCCCACAAAAAGGTGATTAGTGACAGTGCTTTACTGAACTACCCCAGATATTACATCCAAGACTGCATAGTTGATTAAAAAATTCTATCTACCGGCACATCAGCAAGCTACAGACATTCAAATCTCTGCCAAACCTCCTGTGAAAACAGAGTTGACATAGAGAGCATGAGTTGCAGAAGAATCCACAAGAAAAATGTATGATAATAACCTTGAGATAAAGCTATAGGGATTACATTAAAACAATCTGATGAAGGTTTGCACAAATAAATGTGCAGTCAATAACATACAGAATCCAAGGAAATCCAGTTGTACTCTCAGTTTGGTCTCGCGCATTTAAAATTAGATGATTTTTTTCAAATAGTATAATCGTATTAATACCTGCTATACCAATTCTCTTACAACTGTGAATTCTAATTCTTTTAAACTTTAATTGTTGTTGCAAATATTCAAACCTTAAAATTTCAATAATTTGTCTTTTTTTTGGAATCTTTCTGCCTCTTATCCCTCTTGTTTAATTCCATTTCTGTTTCCTTCTCTTTAATTCACTTTCAGTATATGGTTTTGCAATTAATAAATATTATTATTTATGTTTCTTGGTGCAGATTCTGTGGGCTAAGGATCAGTAGCTGTCTACCTTAGGACGAAGTTAGCATTTGATGTGTACATATGAACTACAGGCAGGGTGTAACAATAGCACTGGGATCTCACCTGCAGGCTGGAGACATCTGTAATATGTTCCTGGGAAGCCCCATTGAACAGCAAGTCAATTAGGCAATTTCAAGGCCACTAGTGCACTTTGCCTGGAGTCAAGACCCTGAGGCAGGGGGTCACTCATTATGTTGCTGTCCAATCAAAGATTAGCACCTCTTGAACTCAGCAGTGGCTAGAGGGAAGTGGTGGTTTTGGAAAAAGATACCAACTCTGAGCAGGCCTTGGACCAGTATCGGAGGCAGTCCTTCACTTATTGTGCCAGGATCCCCCTTGACTTGATTGAGATGGCTAACAACTATGACAAACTTCATTGCTTTGTGTCCACACTAAAGAGCACAGCAAGACAGCATTAATATGAGTCTGGTATGTGTGTCTGAAGTTTCATGAGCATCCAGGTAGGCTCAGAGTAAGTGAGTCTGATGACAACAAATGAACAGGTTGTATATTCAGCCCGATCCAGATATGTGCCTGTCCCTGAATACAAAATTTCCTTGCGAGGCCATTGCAGTGACAGTTGCTGATGTAGCATGTGGTGCAATTTTGAAGTGCAGAAGAATCCTGTAACTGAATTGGAGAAGTGCCTTGAGGATTCTTAGAGGCTGGCACATATCAGATGCCAACGACCATGGAGGTGGACTATGCATGGTTGGTGCCCATGAAGTGTGCCCTGTGATGTTGGCAAATGGTTTCCAACTTGAAAATCGAATCTGTAAGGTACACACTCTGGTTTCCCTATTGACATCTAACTTAGTGGATAAGTTTGGGAAAGATTAGCTGAAGGCACTGGATACGGCAAATTCTGACAACATTCCAGCAAAAGAACTGAATGCTTGTGTTCCTGAGTCAACTGTGCCCCTAGCCAAGTTGTTGCAATACAACTACAACTCTGGTAACTACCTGACAGTATCGAAAATTGCCCAATTCTCTTCTGTTCACAATAAAATGACAAATCCAAGCCAGCCAATTATTACCCTATTAGTCTACTCTTAATCATCAGCAAAATGATGGAAGGTGTCAATGGCAGTGTTGTTCAGTAGCCTGTACTTAGCAATAACCATTTACTGATGCTCAGTTTAGATTCTACCAAGCGCACTCATGATATCATTACAACCTTGATCCAAGTATGCATCAAACAGTTGTTCGCAACAGGGGAGGTGAGGATGACCACACTTGATATGAAATCAACACTTGATCACATTTGGCAATGAAAAGGTTTAGTCAACCTGAAGTCAATGGGTATGGGTGAAAACTATCCACCAGTTGGAGCCACATCGAGCACAAAGGTTGAGGTTAATCATCTCAGTCACATATCATCACTGCAGAGATTCCTCAAGGTAGTGTCCAAGGCCCAACCATCTTCAGTAGCTTCATTAATGACTTTCCTCCATCTTAAAGTTAGAATTGGACAATGTTCAGCACTACTTGCAACTCCTCAGATATTGAAATTGGTAGGGTCCAAATGCAACAAGATCTGAACAACACTCAACAATATGTGTCAAGTAACAGTTGTGCATGCCATTAAAGTGCCAGACTGCCGGCAGACTTAATGGACCAAATGGCATACTTCTGTTCCTACATCTTATGTTCTAATGACCATGTCCAAGAAGAGAATGTCACACCATTACCTTTTGGCATTAAATGGCATCATGGAATCCCTCACTATCAACTTCCTGACAAATCCTATTGATTACAACTGAAACTGCACTAGCCATATAAATACAATAGCTGCAAGAGCAAGTCAGAGACTGGGAATTTTGCAACAAATAACTCAACAGCAGGCTTCGCAAAACCTGGCCCTCCATCTCCAAGGAACAAGGAGTGTGATAGAATTCTGTTTACTTGCCTGGATGAGTGCAGTTCCAACAACACAGAAGAAGATCAATACCATTCAGGTCAAAGAATCTTGCTTTATTGATACTCAATCTAAAGCCGTCCACATCTACTCCCATCACCAGCAATATACAGTGGCAGCAATGTGTATCATATGTGAGGTGCATTACAAAAACTCACTGAAGCTTCATAGAGAGCACCTTCCAGACCCATGGGCTCTGCCATTGAGAAAAATAAAAGCAGCAGATACATAGAAACAACAACATCTGCAATTTCCCTCATAAGCCTGACTTAGGTATAGACCATCGCTTCACCAATGTGACTTAGTCAAAATCTGAAACCTGTTATCTGACAGTATTTAGCAGTGCCTAAGCTCTCCTCTTCCCTGTCCCCTGCCCCCACCCCCAAACAATGGCCTGCAACAATTCAGGAATGCAACTCATCACAACCTTCGAAAGGATAATAAATACACATTTAACCAACAGTACTGAAACCCCTGGACTCAATGAAGAAATTGTCTTTCATACTCTTGAAATGTACACCACCACATACAAGTTCCCCTCTGAGCCACTCACCATCCTGACTTGGAAACATATCACCGATCCTTCACTGTTGCTGAGTCAAAACCCTGGAATTCCCTCCCCATTGGCATTGTGGCTTTGGACTGTCGTTGTTCAAGAACGCAGCTTACTGCCAGTTTCTCAGAGGCAAATAAATGTTGGCCAGTCAGTGACATTCACATCCCACAAATGAATGAAAAGACACTGTTTAATTATCTCTGTAAGTATCATTGCCATTTGTGTCTGTTCTACAATATTCTAATAAACAAACGAGTCTGTGTTGCAATAAGACACTGAATTTCCATTTGCCTTTACAGAGGTAATTTATTCATATACTACAATTAAAGCCATCATACCTCATAATTGTAATTGAGAACTCAATTAGTATTACAAAGACATGGCTGCCAGATTTCATATTGCTATAAAATCTTCATGAAAACATCAGTTTAACTGCAGCACTGTCACTATTCTCCATACTGACAATGACGGGTATTCTCTTGGTGTTGAAGATCCTGCCAGATGGCTGCTGTGCATTCCTTTAAAACCTCAGATAAGTGGATTGGGACTAGCAAAGTGATGGGCAGATTTCCCATTAGCTCCTACCCCACTGACAAGAGAGTCCACAGCAACTTGCTTCTTTCTATATGGTACTTGTTGAACAAATAATCTAGTGCTGCTGTTTCAAAGCATGTAGCACACGCTTTAGGCACAGATACAAACTCTTGCATTTTAACTGTATTTGAAATCTTCATTCACTGCTGCCAATATTGCTGACCTCCCTACATATCATTGTTACATGTTTGTTTAGGCTATAAGCCAATTTTGATTGGCTTCCCACACTACTGCACTGAAGAGTCAACCTGAATTACATGCTGCAAACTCTGGAGTGGGCCTTGGGTTATTTTGACTCAGCATCAAGAGTGATACATGGAAGGAAATACTGAAATGCTAGTATTGTAATAAATTGGATTGTAGAATTCAGATAGGCATTTGTAAGTTTTAAATTCTAATCAAAGCTGAGATGCTATAATGCTGGAAGTGAAATTACACCAGGAATACCAGAAAATACATGAAGGACACTGCCATTATCTCTGTAGGTATCCTCTGGTCCTACAATCGCGTATCAACTAAAGGGGAGGGCTCCGAGCTTCTCTAATTTTGCTCAGTGACACACGTAATGGAGGTTCTTAATAGGGCAGAGGACAGGTTCCCAAAGACTGCTAGGAGGCTGTCAAGGTACGTCCCAAGTGAGGAGGGAGAGCAGGTGACCCAGAAGGTCAAAGCTTAATGTTTGGCTCAAGTAATCAGACAGTGATGTTCAACTGCACAAATGATAAAGGCCAGTGAATGAATCTTCGAATTATGATTCGTTCTCACAAAGTTGTCACTATTCCCTGTGTACCATTCCTTCACCATGCAACAATCAACACTCAGTACACTCAGAGTTCATGAGACAGATGTCCACTCACTCAAACTAACCTTTCACCAATGATGCTTTGGTCACTGGGGCACTAGGCCAGGCAACGACATCCAGAAGGCAAGTTTTAAGGGATAGTATAAGAATAGATGTTCTTCTTCTTAGCCAGTGTCTCAAGGCTGGGGATGACTTTCTTCCTCTCTGGAGTTGTGCAACTGACATGACTGAACAGTTCAATTCTTGATCAGTGCACTGTGCCACAGGTGAGTCAGGAGGTGTTTGAAGAAATGGTTAGGTTTGATGCTCAGTGTTTTTGCATGCTTCTTCTACTGTTTGTGTTTGGCCTCACAGAGATGATCAAGATGGTAGCCACCTTGGTGGATACTTCTTCTCAAGTTTGGATGGTCTTGGATAAGAAATTCCAATGAATGTATGGGGATATTACATTTCTTCCAAGAAGGTTTTGAGGATCTTCTTGAAGCATTTTCTCTGTGCTCCTGTTAACCACTTGCTGTTTTGGAACTTGGAATAAAGAGTTTGTTTTGGAAGTCCTGATGTCAGATATGTTGAAGATGTGGCTGGTTAACACAGCTGAATGACAGTAACTAGTGTTCTGGATGTCAGTTTGCTCGCTGAGCTGGGAGGTTTGTTTTTTAGATATTTCATCACCATACTAGGTAACATCTTCAGTGAGCCTCCGAATGAAGCACTGGTGTTGTAGCCCACTTTCTATTTTCTAGAGTTGGTGATGTCATTTCCCATGGTGACATCCTTTCCTATGGTGGTGTCATTTCCTGTCCTTTTTCTCAGGGGGTGATAAACGAGATCCAAGGCAATGTGTTTGTTGGTAGAGTTCCAGTTGGAATGCCATGCTTTTAGGAATTCTCATGCATGTTTCTGTTTGGCTTGTCCTAGAATGGCTACGTTGTCCCAGTCAAAGTGGTGTCCTTCCTCATCCATATGTAGGGATACTAGTGAGAGTGGGTCATGTCGTTTTGTGGCTAGTTGATGTCCGTGTATCCTGGCGGTGAGTTTTCTGCCTGTTTGTCCAATGTAGTGTTTATTGGACAAACAGGCAGAAAACTAACCTTTCCACAAGCTTCCTGTTGTTCTTGGCCTTTAAGGCTCACAAGTTCATCTGTCAAACTCTGGTCTTTTAATTTTAGTGTGAACATAGAAATGCCCACTGGACCATTATAGGTCTCATTAATTCTTATACTGGAATGGATTGTGTAAGATGGATATGATGAAGGAAAATGGTGATGGATTCTTTGTCTCTCTGTTCTTTTTTCTCCTTCTGGTAAGCTCTGGATTTCACACAGCAATGGCGGTGTCATTGTAATGGAAAGGCTGTGGAGGATGCAGCAGACTACAATAATGTTTGAGGCTCTGTCTGAACTGGACAACAGTGTCGTCTTGTCAATAAGTCGAGGCAATGGAACTGTTGTTTGAGGAGACTGGTTGCAAGCTTCACAAAGTTCCTATAGCTCCATGTCCTCATTGAAGGATCAGTCTGCTGCAGTACTGGAATGGCAGTAGAGTGCTTTGCCCCAAACATTCAGAAACTCTGAGGACATTGTGAGGGGTAGCTGGCACCCTGTGCCTGTTGACTGTGGGCATTCACTGAGCTGATAGCTTTGATTTGGTCACAAATCAATTGCACATTTATCAAAGAGTAGCCCTTGCAGTTTCTGTACTTCTTGCTGTTCAGCAGGGGGCAAGTCATGTGGAGGAACAGCTGATAGCTTCCTGAATTATTGTGACTCCTGCCTTCCTGGCAAAGGTATATATCTCTCATCCTGCTCAGTCCTCTTAGATGTGAGGTGTATATAGACTTTGTGATGTCCCAAATCCTGCAATGGACAATAAATGGAGAACTACTGGCAATGCTAGTACTCATTGCAAACTCCAATCCGGGCAGCTGCAGACTGGGAAACACTGCCTTAAATCTTTGGCCAGGTATTCCTCATTCCTCCCTGAGTATTAACATCAACTGACAAAATCCAACTTCCAAAAACCCAAGATAATTCTACGACTCAGCCCAAGCAAAACAGGAAATCCTCACCTGCAGCTAACTGACTGATCCATCATATACTTTGATACAAGATCTGTATTGCAGCTGAACAATTGATCTTTGTGACATGTGAATTTGACTAATACACTTCTGTGTTGTAACTGTGGTAGATGGGCATCAATCAGATGGTAAAGTCAGGAAGATGCAAATTCAGGAGACACCCACTTGAGCACTCTTCTCCTGATGGTGTGCTGCAAGGTCATGCCAGTCATAGTCAAGGTTGCAGAATACCCCAATGAAGGATCTCCAAACTTACATAGGCTTGTAGCCATTGATATTATGGATGCCAAATTCACACCCAGTGTATTGAGAATATGTTGCTTTATCCCTTATACAAACATAATGCATTATCTGTGTCATTAGTGGTCAAGACACTCAATTATTAAATTGCCTTTTAGAAGTGTAAGGTGGTATTTTCAAGGTTGAACTCCTGGTAAGTATACTTGTGGAAATGAATAGCCTAAATATAAAAGTGTGTACAGTTATTTTGTTTCTTAAGATCTTTTTTCTCAGATATACCAACCAAATGAAAATGTGTCAGATGTAGACTGGCTGAAAGGACTGTAATGTAGCAGCATTGGAAAGTGTGGAGGAGAATATAGTTTGGTAATGTGTTATTCATATGATAGATAGGCACAGAATGACAGCTAGTAAAGAATGGTCATGATGGAAGAGAGGTAGCACTTTAAAAGTATCTAAAGGCTGTGAAGTGCTTTGGAACAGCAGAAGGTCATGAAGGATGCTAGATATGTACAAGTCTTGTCTTTTTACCAGAACCTAATAATCTACCATTAAAAATATAACAGAAGAAAAGAACCAATATGTCAATCATATAATTAAATATTGATTCCAACTCCAGTCGAGTAACAATAACTTTCATACTTGTTTGAACAAGATACTTATCCAAGTTTATAACAGCACAATACAGTAAGACAGAGTTTAGAATTGTTTCCCTCCTTTTTTGTTTAAACTTTAGTATTTCACAGGTAAACCTCAGCCAGAGGTAAAACGTCATTGAACAAGAAACACAACAGAACATGTAGGAAAAACTCAGCAGGTCTGGCAGGAATTGTGGAGAGAAAGCAGAGTTAACATTTTGGGTTCTGTGACCGTCTTCGGACCTGATTGTAGCTAGGAAAATGTTGGTGTACATGCTGAAGATAGAGTGGTGGAGGAGGAGGAGTAAACAATGAGATGGAACCCTAAGACAGAGAACAACAGTTGCACTGACAAAGGAATGGGTAAAGGTTAGCCTGGGAGAATGAGTAACTGCAAATGGTGACCATTAGCTGACAATGGATTGGAGCTCATGAGATGACAAGGACTGGTGTGTGAAGATTGGGGTGAGGACATGGGAGATGACCCAAAAACTAATCAACTCAATATTGAGTCCAGAAGACTTCAGGGTTCCGAGGTCGAAAATGAAATGCTATTTTTCCAGCTTTATTGGAGAACTGTAGCAAGCCTGAGACAAAGACGATGGCCAATGAACATAATGTGTTTTAAAGTGGCAGGCAACAGGAAGCTTGGGGTCTACTTTCTGCAGAAAGAACATGAGTTTTTCCAGCAACTGCTGTTTGTATTTCTGATTTCCAGCATCAGTAGTTCTTTGGTTTTTTTTCCCCAAACAAGAGTTGCCTTGCGCTAAAAAGAATAAAACACAAGATGAAGTAAATCAAAAGGTAGGTGATTTGAAGCTTAGGTGGAAGGCAAATCTGATGAAGTTGTGGATTATATTGAAGTTGAAGTCAACCTGGTGTAGATTTGTGTTCAGCCGGTTGAGTAATATGAGACACTTTCAAATTAAATATTCATTGATTTGAATTCTGTCTTGACTGAAAAGTACTGCCTTGTGTCATTAATGGAGAGTTCACTTTGAAGAATTATATATCAATTGTGCAATGACTATTTCATATCATTTAAATAAGCTTCTTCTCTTTGACAAGCTTGTTTGGAGATTAATAACATGTCTCCTGGATGGACAAAAGACTCCAAAGACTACGTAGAGCATCTGGACTGTCTTGGAGAAAAATCCTACTGAACTCCATTGTGGAATAAAGGGTGCTGACGGCTCCACTCTCCTCTTCAATGCATTTTGATACATTTGGGACAGGATACAAACCTCTTTCATTAACATGGATTATCCACATTGTTTGTCATTTGCCAGCTATCACGTGATCAAAACTCATCCTTATGAAACGTTATGGTATAAACCTGTCTGATTGTTACATAGTATCATGAAGAAGGTTTGCAGGATGCAATAGCATCAATAGCTTTCTTTCAACCATTTGTCTCAGAAACCTGACTAACAATACTATGGCTTTCAACAGAGTTACAGAGTTACTGTTAAACCAATTCTTTTCTTTTAGTTTTACTTTGTCTGGATTTTAATTATAGCGCATGAATAAAATGTGTTTTGTTTCAAGCCGGCAGTTTGACCAAACAAATAGCATCCAGAACACAACACCTTTTACCTTTTAAATAAGAAAATGTTAGGCTCTAGACAATCTTTTAAATCTATTTTAAGGGGATTTGGTCTGGTCCATAATATTATTCCAAATTGTAATACATCTCTATCAGAGATAGAGAATTTAAAAAATAAAGAGAACTTCAATTGCCATAGAAACCATTCTGGACAAGAATAGATTACATACAAAAGGCACTGTCTCGAAAGGAACAACTGGGCTACATCAGCCAATGCCACATCAGAGCTTCATGACCATCAAATAAACCTCAGAACATGACATTCTTTTTTAGCTTTTAAATGAGTTTTATGCTTTATTTGAGTGAATTAATAAGCAAATTGATTTATTAACTCCGTTAACTTGGGACATGCTTGGCTGGATTCTTGGTTAAGTCCATATTGGATGAAAACAGCAGATCTGTTAAAGCAATGTAAGGATTGATAACAGTAGATTTACCCTTCTGCATGTGATCATAAAAAGCCTGGCAGAATTCTCACCTCAGCACACACCATCCCGAATTATCCATTTCCACCTATCCAAAAGATTGGAGGGAAAATAGAGTGAATCATAGAAAAGCTAACGTTAATGAAAAGGGAGCAAATAAGTAGAGCAAGATTGTAGTGAAAGAATAGGGACATATTGTCAGAATATCAGAAAGGTATAAGGAGCAGTGGCCATATTTTCTCATCTGTCTCAACATGAGACCAAGCAGTATTTTATGAAATGTTTTGTAATATAGGCCAGAATTTTACTAGCTCTTCTGTGGTGCGATGTGTGTGTGTGTGTTGGTGTGGAGGTGCATAGGAAGACATTGATTTGATTTGATTTAATTTGATTTACTCATTGTCATGTGTATCTTATTACAAAATATAGTGAAAAGTGTTATATAGAGTCGCCACTCTCCAGAGCGTCAGAACACAGAAAAATAAACCAAAACAGAATATAAAGGCAGAAAAATGAAGACATTTTTTTAAAGTTCAACTTTACAATCCTTCTTAAGTGATCTGCATAAACCCGGTTGCCAGGCACAAGTCCCTTCCATCATGCCGCGCCGCTGCCACTGATGCAATGAATCCTTGATCAACCTCACCAATACAGATGCTACCGATATCACCACACATCGCTGCGGCATCTCATACTGGACCCAAACCTGCCTCCACCTCCACCTTCATGAATCTGAGCTAGACTCAGACACTGCCGGAAACCCAAACTCACCTGCCCTGCAGCAGCCATGAGACAGAACTCAGATATTAGAGACCACCAGGAACCCAAACTCATTTCTGCTGCCACCATCAGAAGACCACACTTCTGGGCTTACTCGAGACTATAATGCTGGGTCTACTTGAATCTGCTCTGCTGGTCCAACTTGAGACCACACTGCTGGGCCTACTAAAATTCGCACCACTGGGTATACTCGAGACTGCGCCGCTAATCCTATTTGAATCCGCACTGCTGGGCCTACACAAATATGCACTGTGGGCCTACTCAAATCTGCGCTGCTGGGCCTACTCGAGACTGTGCTGCTGGGCTATCCGATTTCACACTGCTTGGCCGACGGGAGACTGAAATGCTAGGCCTGTTGGAATCTGCATTGCTGAGCCTACACGAATGCACACTGCTGGGCCTATTCGAGACCGTACTGTTGGGCCTATTCAAGACCATGCTGCTGGGCTATTTAATTCCGCACTGCTCGGCTGATTCTAGACTGCACTTCTCGGCCTATTTGAATCTGCACTGCCAGGCCTACATAATTGCACACTGCCGGGCCTACTCGAGACTGCGCTGCTGAGCTATTCAATTTTGCACTGCTAGGCCTACTCGAGACTGCGCTGCTGGGCCTATTCAAATCCGCACCGCTGGGCCTACACGAATTCAAACTGCTGGGCCTACTCAAATCCACTCCACTTGAGACCACACTGCTGGGCCTACTCGAATCTGCACTGCTGGGCCCACTTGAGGATGCACTGCTGGGCCTACTTGAGACCACACTGCTGGGCTTACTCAAGTCCGCACTGCTGAGCCTACTTGAGACTGCACTGGTGGGCCTACTCGAGACTGCGCTGCTGGGCTTATTCAAATCCGCACCGCTGGGCCTATTCAAATCCGCACTGCTGGGCCTACACAAATTCAAACTGCTGGGCCTACTCAAATCCACCCCACTTGAGACCACACTGCTGGGCCTACTCGAATCTGCGTTACTGGGCCCACTTGAGGATGCACTGCTGGGCCTACTCAAGTCCACAATGCTGAGCCTACTTGAGACTGCACTGGTGGGCCTACTCGAGACTGCGCTGCTGGGCCTACTCACTGCTGCAGATAGATGCCATCACCATGACTGAGGTTTTCACCAAGAGGTGAATAAAATAAAAGAGACTAAAAAGAGAAAAGAGAGAAAAAAAGAGAAAATAAATGAAAAGAAAAGTAGATGGAGCAGACGAGCTCTCAGGTCAAAAGCCCTACTCCACCGTCATCTTACTGGATTTGTGCTTTGAGAAGATGACATCGCAGTATGAGTGTGTCATCTTCTTATCACCATTCTATTGTGTCAGTTGCAGAGAAGTTGGAAGATTGGTGCCCCTCTCATTGGAGCTGAAAGTGGACCAATTCTTGCCTCAATCGACATTTTTCTCCCATTGTCACCACTACAAGGAGGCAGTACCCGGTGAAACATGACAACTCGCTATAGCCTCTGGTGGAAGAGGGCTTATCTATTTTGGCAACTTATAGTGCAGACCCCATCACCAGCAGTAACGATCCCATGACTACGGTGCCTCAGCTTCATGACAGATGGGTTCTGTCTGCTTGCATAGCTCCTGATTCTCCTTTTTACGAGTTACCTCTTTTTGCAAGCAGCTGGCCTCTGATTCATTCTCCTCCACCCCCCCCCCCCACCTCCTTCCCCACAGCAGGACCATCAACAATAGCCACTTCCACCAGTGGCAATGAGGCTCTTAACGTGGCAGTCCACTGACTGGGTTAGCAACACTTGCCGGTGGAGCAACACGTTCCAGGAGTCTGCTGCAAAATCTAGCCCAAAATCTTCATTTGGTGAATAAATATAGCTCAATGTAACTTAGACTCAGAGACTAAGTTATAACAAGGGGGAATATATGCATTGTAAATGGAGGATTTGATTTATGATTGCATGTGCCCTTCTTGGGGAAAGGAGAAAATAAAAATTATAGCCTTCTAATTACACATCTATTGCAGCTACATTTATATGTGCAAGAATTTTTTTTGTCAAAGTTCCTAACCTAAAGGCAAGCTACATCTGTTCACATTGTCCAGGGCATGAATAATTCTAATGTAATGAATTTTGTTGTTCTGCAGAGAAGCTCAATATAAATTGGGGAAGTATTGTTTGCTGTTGTAAAAAGAGACATTCATCACAGTAATTAATTTTAATGCTGTAATATACTTATTGAACTAGAAAGCATGACAAAGAAACAAGGGCCACTTCAATATTTGTTTCAACAAGTCAAGAGGCAATCACAATTTCAAAGCACCATACATGATCCGGACAATATTAGCCATTTGTTACTTCTTTGTTTCTTAATATGTCCATTCTACCAATTTGACAGATGTCCTTTCATTATCTGAAATGAATTTAGAAGCGTCTGAATAATTAACAACAATCAGAATTAGTAAACTGAACAAAGGGTTTAAATACATTTTATTAAATCACAAGCCGCAATGTTGAGATAGCAAGGTGATAATGTTAGTTTGAGTAAGTTGCACAGTAAAAATGTAATAATGTTAGTTTGAGTAAATTGTCTAGTAAAAATGTGATAGTTGGTTTGAGTAAATTATCCAGTAAAAATGCTTTGCTTGGAATCCTGGAGAAAACAGAGGCCTAAAAATTTAATCCAAACCTTTGTGAGATTGATAACTTTGTCTAATATTAATTTGTTTGAAAATACTTCTCCACTATTCTATAATGCCACATAATCGACTGCTACTCTCAATCCATAAAGTGGCAATTGATGATGTTACTTTCAAAATCCAGAAACCACTCCTGCACATTTTGCACAATTGACTTTTCTTGTTTGCTTTTCATCAAAGGAGAAATCATACCATTGATTTCAACTGATCTGAAAAATTCATTGCAAAATATCACCCACAAGCTGATGTAGGAAAATCCCAGGATTAGATATTTGAGGGCGATAAACTGATTTTTATGATACATGATTACACCCTGAGCATCCAGGATGGCAGGTGGAGTGCAGACTCCCAGTCCACACCAGACGTCTGCCACCTGTTGTGTTAATGAAGACAGGAATAGAACTATTACATCCTTTGCAAATTCCAGCAGGGAACCTCATGCTTGTTTGAAGCCCTCTGGCAAACTTGAGCAATGCTGCAAGAAATTATGGCAAGCATACAGCTTTACTGGTTTGTTTAATACTTCACTTTATGTGGTACTTCTTCCAGTGCCAAAAACTTTGTTATTCCTGAACTGGTTCCCTTCCTCTCTCTCAATGAACACCCTAATAATCCATTATCCATAGTCCTTGTAAAATGCTTTGGAATGTCCTGAAAATATGATAAAGGTGGCATATAAACACAAATTCACCATGTATGAGGAACATTTCAATATGAGACATTCAACACACATTGTCAGTGGTTACTTCAATGAGACAGTGGTGGCCCAATAGTTTCAACCTCCATTGCTTCACGTGATCTTCAAAATGCCAGACCTGGAAAGGGACTTTCATTTCCTGAGACAACTATGGCCTCAAAAATTTGAAGACTCAGCAGTCCTCTAGTTGATTTGATATGGTCCTTTCAGCTCTACAACTGGGAAGATAACAGAAGTATTCAAACAAACTGACCTCACATGACCTGTTGAGGCCAATAATAGGAAGAGTCAATCTGTATATTGCCTTATGAGTAGCTGTATCAGAGAAACACCTCAACCTTTTGATCTCTCAGTATAAGAGATCTCCTTCCATTGCTAAGTGCTACTTCTAACCTTGCCAGATCATTTTCTTGAACGAGCATAAGAAAAATACGTTTGGTATTTTTTGTTGTGGCTGGCTTCCCATTGTTTAACTTGCTAATTAAAACAACATTACATATTGGAGAAGCACCATTTCCTGCTCTCATCCTGAACTGGAAAAATATAGTCAACTTGAATTTAAAATTTCACCTTCCTCTCATCTTTATATGATGCATCTCTAAAATACTTCCTTCCCTCCGTTAATTCCTTTGTCTCCATTTATGGGGTTTGACTTTCAATCCCAAATCCTGCTTCCTTTTAGGACTGTATTCCATTCTCCAAATTTCTCTACATCTATCATACCTATTCTAACAATGCTACCTTCATACGTCTGACATATCTTGCTTTCTTTCAACTGAGGGATCCCTTCCACCATGGTTGACATGGTCCTTAACTGTGTCCATTCCATTTCCCACAATCCTTCCATCTCCCTCTCAGACACAGAAGAGGTTCACTTCGCCCTCACTTTCCACTCACCAAAGACAACTTTCAATGGATCATTGCTTTTCTCATTACTTCCATATCTCCATCTTTCAGATTCATCTGAAGATGAATCCAAAACTATTTTAATTCTGTCTCCCACTCATGATCTCTTCCCAGTTTCCAATGCTGTCCCAATGAAGCTCAATAAAAGCTCAAGGAGCAGCACCTCGTTTTTCAATCAAGCACTTTTCAGCCATCTGGAGTCCAGCATTGAATTTAACAATTTCTGATCAGAATTTTTAACACATGCCTAGACAGTTTTGAGATTAAAATTAGACCAGCATGATCTTATTAAGTGGTGGAGAAGCTCAAGAATCCAAATGGTCTACTCCTGCTCCTTGCTCACATGTACTCACCTTTCCCCCAACCCCCCCCCCTTTCTTTTGTACTTGTGCCAATTGACTTAAATGTCTTTCACTTGAAACCTGAACTCTTGTTTCTTGCCCCACTGCCTGACTTGCTGAGTATTTCCAGCCTTTGCAGATTTAATTCACACTTAAATTGTACAATAATATTATGTTGATCTTTGCAAATGTTAATCTAGATGAATATATCAATTCACTCTCTCACACAGCCCAGAACGAGACACTTTACCATGCGTTTGTTTATTGACATTTTAAGAAAAATAAATGGCCAAAGCATGATGCTCATTTTACACGGTTCCTTGTCTACAAGAACTGCTAATAAATGGATTACTCCAGTGAAATTAAGTACCCTACAACTGGGTTTGTAGAGATTCAAGTGTGGGTGATATATAACCTTTCTATTGCTTGTGTATGCCCCATTTAACGTATTGATTATAGTTAAGGCCAAGTCTTCCTCTATTCATCTATCCAATACTACAGAGCCAGCAAGTGAACAATTTGAGGCTGATACAAATAAACAATGTGTATTTGAATTGCAGATTAATGGTCCCATTTTGCAAATGCTAATTTGGCTGAATGAGCAAATTCAAATTCTCATCGGTTAGTAAACATTGGGGTATGTCCAATTTCACAGTTCTCGGCCCCTATATTATTCATTTACTGGGAAAAATAGCAGCTGATAAATAACACCCATTTCCTAATTATAGTGTAACTATGAAATCTACATTAGACTCTACTCAACTGGTTCTAGTGACCATTTTTTTTCCTCTGAAGACATTGCTGCTAATGTTCTAAGTACATTCTGAAAGACAGAGAACAGGATTTTAAAAATGAAACTTATTTCAGCACAACTGAATATATAGAAGTAGCTTTAAAACAGCTTTCAGTTTTAATGGCACATTTGATGTTGAAAAACATTCCACAGTCTTTACCAGAGATAATGGTCTAGATTTTGTGGTGACTCAAAAGCACTTCCTACTGACCTTGAAGAAAGTTGTTGATAAAGTCCTAATTCTCTCTTTGATGTAGATTTAGTTTTCCACCATTAATTTGAATCTGAGAATAACTGAAAGGGAACTCCAGGCATCTAGCAACAATGATGTCATCAAAGAGCTGTGATGTCATCACAGTAAAATGTGAAAAGCAGCAATGATTATGAAGCACATTTTCTTTCATGGTCACTGTTTGAGTCAAGCAGATTTCTACCACATCTCCTCTCAGCCTTTTGTTCTGCATGAAAAACAGTCCGGATATCGCCATTCTATCTTCATAACTGAAATTCCTCATCCCTGAAAACCATTTTCATAAACCTCTTCTTTATTCTCTTCATTGCCTTTGTTTTTCTCCCAAACCGTGGCACCCAGGCTTGGACAGAATATTCCAGCTGAGGAGAAGCTAGTGTTTTATACAAGTTCAATATAAAGTCCATGCTCTTGTATTTTATAGACTCTTTAATCAACCTGTAATGCCTATGCCTTATTAAACTGCTCTCTCAACATGTTCTACCATCTTTATAGATCTGTGCACATATACATATTGGCCCTTCTGTTTCTGCGTCCTTTAACTTTTACTCTTTGCTGGTTTGCCATGTTCTTCCTAGCAGAAAGTGAGGACTGCAGATGCTGGAGATCAGAGCTGAAAATATGTTGCTGGAAAAGCGCAGCAGGTCAGGCAGCATCCATGGAGGAGGAGAATCGACGTTTCGGGCATGAGCCCTTCTTCAGGAAATTTCCTGAAGAAGGGCTCGTGCCCAAAACGTTGATTCTCCTGCTCCTTGGATGCTGCCTGACCTGCTGCGCTTTTCCAGCAACACATGTTCTTCCTAGCAAAATGTACTACCTCAGACTTCTCCATACTATAGTTTACCTTGCACGTATCTTCCAGCTCCACCAATTTGTTTATGTCCTTTTGAAGTTCTACACTATTTTTCCTCACTTTTACAAAGTTACATTTTGCATCTCACACAAACTTTGAAATTGTACTCTCTAAGCCAGGAAGATCATTAATTTGTATGATTGACCCCTGAAGAACTCCAATACAAATCTTCCATCAGTCTAAATAAAAACTGTTAACTCATCACACATTGTCCAAGTCAAAAGATGTGGCTGATCCTGCATGGGCCTCAGCAATGCCTGTGCTTTGTGAATATGTAAAACATTCCTTGTTCCAGAAAAATCAGGGATTCCACCCACAACTCTTTCTCCAATGAGTTGAATGATGTAAATTTTATTGCTTCCTGCTCTTATCTGGACAACTTAATCAGTTTTGCTTCCAATTTCCATCCTTCACTTACCTGGTCCATCTCTGATGCTTCCCTTTTCTTCCCTTCCTTGAGTCACCCATATGTTGCATGTAAAGTCCTTCTCTCACTCCAAATGCTGCAATCCTGATAAAACGAAATAAGACAGTAAAAGGACTCTCATATCTTAAATGATGGAATTCAACCGTGGTTTGAAAGAATCAGAACTACAGAAACTCAACCAATCTGAAAAACTATGGATCATTGCTTTTCAAGAATAAAAAGACTGAACCTGATAAATATGTGTTTTTTTAACTTTATCCTTTTGTATTCACCTTTTATTTCTAATCTGTCTGCATGTATTCCCATGTTAAATTATTAATAAACTCCGTCTTTATTAACTCAAGTTAACTCAAGCCTGATTAACTACTAAAACAGAAGCTGCTGGAAAAGCTCAGCAAGCCTGGAAGAATCTGTGAAGAGAATTTGTGTTGCAGACATTTCGTCCCCTGTCTAGGTGACATCCTCAGTGCTTGGGAGCCTCCTGTGGAGCGCTTCTGTGATGTTTCCTCCGGCATTTATAGTGGTTTGAATCTGCCGCTTCCGGTTGTCAGTTCCAGCTGTCCGTTGCAGTTGTCGGTATATTGGGTCCAGGTCGATGTGCTTATTGATTGAATCTGTGGATGAGTGCCATGTCTCGAGGAATTCCCTGGCTATTCTCTGTTTGGCTTGTCCTATAATAGTAGTGTTGTCCCAGTCGAACTCATGTTGCTTGTCATCTGCGTATGTGGCTACTAAGGATAGCTGGTCGTGTCGTTTCGTGGCTAGTTGGTGTTCATGGATGCGGATAGTGTGTGTGTTGGAGTGGTTGCTTTCGTAGTTCAGGACTTGGTCTGTGTGTGTGGCTTTCCTGTATACCTTTGTGGTGAATTCTCCGTTAGGGGTTCTCTGTACCATCACGTCTAGGAATGGGAGTTGGTTGTCCTTTTCTTCCTCTCTACTGAATCGGATTCCTGTGAGTGTGGCGTTGATGATCCGGTGTGTGTTCTCTATTTCTATGTTTTTAATGATTACAAAGGTGTCATCCACATATCTGACCCAGAGTTTGGGTTGGATTTGCAGTAAGACTGTTTGTTCTAATCTTTGCATTACCGCTTCTGCTATGAGTCCAGAGATGGGTGAGGCCATGGGTGTGCCGTTGACCGTCATTCTGCCTTTGTCTGCTGGTAGTATGATTATGTTCTTATCGTTTCTTAGTGATTTTAGTGCTTCCCTCTCCTTTGTCTTTTCCTTGTTATCAGAGGTACGATACTTTGTCTCACTGTTTGTTGTGTCTCTTCTGTCAGTCCTGATCAGCGGATCCAGACACTCTATACAATCAACACAGGAATTCTTGGACATCATCAGAAATATACACATAGACAAGGAAGAAACCATGGTCTCATTCGATGTAACAGCACTGTTCACCTCTATCAACAAAACCCTAGCCACAGAAACAATAGCCAACCTGCTGGACATACAGAACAGACAACAGGACGTTGAACCTATCAACAAAGACGGCATACTCAAACTACTGGACCTGTGCCTCACAACACACTTCACATGGCTCACCCATCTCTGGACTCATAGCAGAAACGGTAATGCAAAGATTAGAACAAACAAATTCAACCCAAACTCTGGGTCAGATACGTTGATGACACCTTTGTAATCATTAAAAACACAAA
>NC_057712.1:105017845-105081954 GCF_004010195.1 Chiloscyllium plagiosum | reverse complement strand
ACACACAGACCAAGTCCTGAACTACGAAAGCAACCACTCCAACACACACAAAAGAAGTTGCATCAAGACACTATTCAAAAGGGCCACAACACACTGCAGTACACCAGAACTGCAAAAAGAGGAAGAAGAACACCGATACAATGTATCCGCCAAAAACGGATACCCGCGCAATTTCATCAACAGATGCCTAAGGGAAGGACAATGGAATGAGGACGTGCCGCAACCCAAAGGACTAGCCACACTATCATACATCAAGACATTTCGGAACTGACAGCCAGACTACTGCGATCACTAGAACTCATAACAGCACACAAACCAACAGCCACTCTCAGACAACAACTCACCAGAACGAAGGACCCAATACCCAGCATGAGAAAAACAATGTAGTGTACAAAATCCCATGCAAGGACTGCACAAAACACTACATAAGACAAATAGGAAGACAGCTAACTATCCGCATCCATGAACACCAACAAGCCACGAAACGACACGACCAGCTATCCTTAGTAGCCACACATGCAGATGACAAGCAACATGAATTCGACTGGGACAACACTACTATTATAGGACAAACCAAACAGAGAACAGCCAGGGAATTCCTAGGGGCATGGCACTCATCCACAGATTCAATCAATAAGCACATTGACCTGGACCCAATATACCGACCACTGCAACGGACAGCTGGAACTGACAACCGGAAGCGACAGATTCAAACCACTATAAATGCCGGAGGAAACATCACAGAAGCGCTTCACAGGAGACTCCCAAGCACTGAGGATGTCACCTAGACAGGGGACGAAACGTGTGCAACACAAATTCCCAGCTCGGCGAACTGAACCACAACGAGCACCCGAGCTACAAATCTTCTCACAAACTTTGAATCTGTGAAGAGAAATTAGAGAAATGTTAACTCTGATTTCTCTGCACAGATGCTGCCAGACCTGCTGAGCTTTTCCAGCAATTTCTGTTTTTGTTTCTGATTTACAATATCCGCAGTTGTTTTGGCTTTTATCAAGCCTGATTAAATTGGCTCCTTCTAAACCATAAGTTAATTTATGTCAAGGAGAAAAGTATCCACGGGGAAGTAATCTTTTTTTATATTAACCTCGCGGCAACTAATCAAGGAGGTGAGAGGTTTAGGAGGTGGACCCCATCACTCCTCCTCAATGACAAGACTAACAGTTTGAGGTATCCCATCTGGAACAGTGATGAATTGGATAACTTTTACCAGGATCTAAAGAAGACAATCCAGTATTTTTGATGTTCTACTCACATTTAATGTTTAAATGTAATTTATTGTTTGAATTCTAATTTTCCTCCAGGTTTAAACAAGGATACAAAAGTTTAAGAATTGCTAAAATTAGTTAATTAAGCAGACCAACTGAAACTGATCTTCCTGGAGCTTGGGCTGAACTAAACATAGCATATAATTGAAAATATTTTGATGCAACTTAGCACTTGAGTTTAACTTAAAACAGAGTGTTGACAGTTTGGCAAATATGGATTTAAATGTCTAATAGAAGAAGATGGTACTTAAATTTGCATCCTCTACTTTTTCACCTTATATAAACTGATTGTTACTAATAATGCTACAAGGGAAGTCATTGTGTACATTTGGTTATTGTGGAACATAAGAACTCAATATGTGGGCAGTAACATATTGGCATGGTTAGAACATCAGTGTTGGGGCCTGAGCTTTTTAACATCTTACATAAATCAGTTGGATGAAAAGACCAAAGTATGGTTGCTAAATTTGCTGGTGACACAAGGATAGCTAGCAAAGTAAGATGTGAAGAGGACTTAAGGAAAATTCAAATGGATATATATGTTAAGTGAATGGACAAAGATGTGGAAATTAATGCAATGTGAGTTTGCAGAGCTCAGAGATGCAGAGGCTATGTCCTTGTAAGAATCATAAAAGAATACAGTGACAGCATTTAAGAAAGTTAAAAGAACATTAAAACTTTATTGTGAGGGGGATCGAACATGAAAGTAGCGAAGTCATACTGCAAATTTACAGGCTACTGTTGAGACCTCATCTGGAGTATTGTGTGCTTCCTTATTTAAGGAAGAATGTTAATGGATTGGAAGTGTCCAGAGAAGATTGACTTGACTATTAGCTGCTATGGGCAGATTACTTTATGAGGAAAGGTTAGACAGGTTAGGTTTTTAACCACAAGAGTTTATGAGAATATGTAAGATCCTAACTAGTCTTGTCAGGGTAAATGTCTAAAGGATGCCTCCTCCTGTGAGAGATTCTACAACTAGCATTCTTTGTATTTCAAATAACAGAATTTTTAAGAATGTGACCCAGAAAAGAGTTTGCTCACATAGTTGTGTGACTTTGTAAGTCTTCCTGGAAAGGCAGTTGAAGCAGCATCTTTAAAGACTTTTAAGGCAGCGGTAGATAGATTCTTGATGAGAAAGCTTATTATGGATAAGCAGGAATCTGGAGTAATCAAATCAGACAAGATTTATTGAATGATGGAGCATGCTCAAGGGCTGGGAAACCAAGTTCTGAACCTAATTCACAGGGTGGTGCGTATATGGAATGAGCAGCCAGAGGAAGTGGTAGGGGGAGGGAAAATTACAATATTTAAAAAACATTTGGACAGGTACATGAATAGGAAAGGTCTAGAGGGAAATGGGCCGAATGCAGGTAAATGGAATTAGTTCAGTTTAGGAAACCTGGTTAGCATGGATGAGTTGGACTGGAGGCTCTGTTTTCATGCAAAATTACTCTATGACTGTTCGTATGTATACTTGTACCTTGTTACTAACATGCATGAGCCTATATATGTTAGCTATAAGTGACTTTTCTAGTTAGATGAAGAAATGGTTTTACTCTCCCACATGGGACCAACTCTATAGTATTCTACACTTAAAAAGGATGATGGCAGCACCATAAGCAGCAGCTCATACAGTGTGCAGTATTTGCACAGGCAACAGTTCAGTGTGTTATTAACATTGATGAACTGATTGGTTTCTAATAGAGCTGCAAATTTTATTTTCTCTCCTCTTTGTCTGGATTCTTACGCTCATGAAAGGATTTTCTTTCTCTTCAAACAGAAGACAGTTGCGTTGCAGTACCCTTTTTTCCCTATGGCTTGCCTTCAAATTTAGCTTCAGATATCATGGCAACAAAAAATGGTGTCAGGATCTCTCTCCTTATTGTTCTTTTTTATTTCCTTTCTCAACATTCCTGTTTAAAAGTGGCTGATATCCTCCTGATTTCTCAGAACACTTGACAACCAAAAGCAAACAATCCACAGAGTAAGCCCTCAGCCCTACTAGGATTTTCCAACGTGCTTACACCTGTATTTAATATAGGACAAAAGAAATCCAAGCCCAGGGAGAGACCAGTATCAGGATAATTGTTGCCATCATCACTCCCATGGCTACATTGGCTGAAGTGCTTCAATGAGTTCACTATCGTAGCAAGATTGAAGCATCTTGAATCATCTCTCCAATTCCCTCTTGTAACATTTCACAAAACTATCCCCCATTATGCTTAATATTACCCCACTGTCTATCACATGATTTAACTTCTTTTTATAAAGGTACATTCTGTATATCATTATTAGCATATGTATCTTTCCTGACCAATTCTTATTGAGCATTGTAATAACCATTCTTTTCTTAAACACCAATACTTACAAACCACCAACTACCACTTGCACTCCTCCCTCCTATACTAAATACTAAAGCCTTGAACTTAAGAGCAAACATCACTATAAATGAATCCAGTACAGTTACTGGCACCAATCTTCCAACAGCCAAATGTTCCAGTGCAGTTACAGTATAGACATCTGCTAGATAATGTAAAAAATTGTCCAACTATGCCCTGTCCATATATCCAATCTAGCAATTTATTGCCTCAGTCTACTCTCAATTGTCAACAGGTGATGGGACAGTTTCATGGACAGTCCTATCAAAAAGATAGCACTATAAGAACCCACCATCGAAGCATTTCAGCTCAAGACCCATATTGGAGACATGAGAGGTTCGTTAAGCCAGTGTCAAAAATTGTGCCTGATATTTGAACACTGAAGCCTTGATGGACATGCAAAGAGTCAACTCGAGGGGTTTCTGCTTCAGACAAATTAGCAGACTGGACACTCTGAGGCTTCAAAGGAACCAATTGTTTATTGCAGAATTTCCAATTCCACAGGCTAGGCAGTGACACAATGAAAGCTGCATGCAGTGATATCTCTCAACAAATCTGCACCTTCACAGACCCTTCAATCAATTCCCACCTTGGAGCCAGCAATACTTAGTTCTTGATATTGTTGTGCATTTGTCTGGCAATCAAAAGACAGTCTTAAGTCTATTATTTTACTAAAGATACTAACATCTTCTAAAATTCAGGACTTAATGAATGCCTGTATTAAAACAGCTGACAGAAATATTGCATAAGCATGTTATCTCCTCGTACAATAACAGGAGGAATGGTCACCTCTAGGTTTACATGTCCTGATTCTGCAGTTCACTACATTTAGAGCAGAATTCAATTCTTCAGCTATACAGACAACAGCTAGGAGTTATCAATGCATCACCAATCGATGTGAAAGTATTTAACGTTTTTTTTGTAATCACAAGAGGGCTTTATATGCTGGGTACTGACCTCTATTCTCTAACCATTGATTTGTGCCAATCATGGAGCCAGAATCCAAGGTTGAGAGCAGATGGTAGTGATATTATACACAGATTAGGTACTTTCTGTTCCCAGCTCAATCACAAAACCACAGACATGTCATTATCAGTGTGAGGAGAAAAATAAATTGTCACAGTCTTTCTATCTACTGCAAAAGCGTAACTAGAATTACAGTTTGTGGCATTTGCACATTTTACCCTGCGTCTGCCTTCTCTATAATACATTCTGGCAAAGTTATCATTTTCTTATATGCAAAAGAGGAATAAATGCTAAGGTGTTTCACTCCCTGATGGCCCTTCGCGGAGTTGTGATAGTATGCTGAGTTATCTGTGCAAAAAGTACGACATCATATAAACTGTCCTCAAGGACTGAATGCCATCATCAGTCTGTGACCTTTGCAGATCAATTCTAATCCTTGCACACACTGGGCACACAGAGTGGGGTTTACGATTGGGGTGGGCTAACAGTAGATTGTGATAGTTTCCCTACATCTGAGGTTGCCTATCCTGGAGTTTCCAGGAATTAAGCACGAATCTCAGAGACATTGGTGAAATGAAGTAGGGGGCACAATCAAACCAGAACTTATTTTAAGAAGTCTTTATTTTGTTTGAATTATGTTTGTTTGTGAGTAAAAGTGAAAGTGAAGGTGAGGAAAAAATTGACTTTTTGACAGATCACCCAATCAGGTAAAGACACCTCTTGCTCGTTCTGATAAGTGAGAGGAAGTGGCTCACAGTGAGGCTAGGGACATTGGGTGGCTGATTGAGGAAGTGTCGGGCCAGGCTGATTGGGGACAGGAGCTCTGATACAAAATCTCCAGCAAGGCATCTAATCACTCGAGATCCCTGCCTTCAATTGACAGGTCTTTCTTAGTTTCTGTTTCTCAATTAATGAAGAGACAGTTGCAATTTTCTCATCCAAAGGCACAATTCCTGAATCTAGACAGCTGTGGAAAATGAAGACTAATGCATCCACAATTTGCCAGCATACGGCTTATAGTTGACGGCTGCTGATGGAATCTTGAGCAGCATAGGCCTCAACTAAATTCTCCAAAGGATCTTTCAGTTGGCAACAAATTGGTGTATGCATGATGCCTTTTAGCTGTTTTCAGCATCTGCACAGCACCTTCAGAAAAATACACTTAATGGGTATTTAACTGTTGTATCAACAAATATGCACATTGGGTTCTGATGGCTCAATGGTAAATTGAAACATAGAAACTGGGAGCAAGAGTAGGCCATTCGGCCCCTCAAGCAGATTCCAGTATTCAATATGATCACAGCTGCTTATCCAACTCAGCATCTTGTTCCTGCTTTCATCCCATACCCACTGATCCCTTTAGCCCTAAGAATAACATTAAGGTGGGCAGAGTTGTGGAATGACACTAAGGTAAGCAGAGTTGTGGAATGACACTAAGGTAGGCAGAGTTGTGGATAGTGCTGAAGGATGTTGTGGGTTACAGAGGGACATAGATAAGATGCAGAGCTGGGTTGAGAAGTGGCAAATGGAGCTTAATGCGGAGAAGTGTGAGGTAGTTCACTTTAGAAGAAGTAACAGGAATGCAGAGTACTGGGCCAATGGTAAAATTCTTGACAGTGTAGATGAACAGAAAGATCTCAGTGTCCTGGTGCATAAATTCTTGAAAGTTGCCACCCAAGTTGATCGGGTTGTTAAGAAGGCATGTGGTGTGTTGGCATTTATTGGGAGGGGGATTGACCTTCAGAGCCACGAGGGCATGATTCAACTGTACAAGACACTAGTAAGGCTGCACCTGGAGTATTGCATGCAATTCTGGTCACTTCATTATAGGAAGGATGTGGAAGCTTTGGAAAGGGTTCAGAGGAGAATAACTAGGATGTTGCGTGGCATGGAAGGAAGGTCTTACAAGGAAAGGCTGAGGGAACTGAGGCTGTTTTTGTTGGAGAGAAGAAAATTGAGAGGTGATGTAATTGAGGCGTATAAGATAATCAGAGAGTTAGGTAGAGTGGACTGTGAGAGCCTCCTTCCTTGGATGGTGAAGGCTAACACGAGGGGACATAGCTCTAGATTGACAGGTGATAAATTTAGGACAGATATTAGGGGTAGTTTATTCACACAGACAGTAATAAGGACGTGGAGCTGCCTGCCTGCAACAGTGGTAGACTCGCTGACGTTAAGGGCATTTAAATGCGCATTGGACACACATATGGATAATAATGGAACGGTGTAGGTTCGATGGGCATCAGATTATTTTCACAGGTTGGCACAACATTGAGGGCTGAAGGGCCTGTACTGTGCTGTAATGTTCTATGGTCTATGTTCTAATCTATGTGTTTTTTGGCAGTTCAAAGCATACGAGGGAACCACATTCCAATTAGAATATATTTTGCAAATAGTTTTACGTTTCATGCTTTAAAGATAAATTTTGTTTCCTACCTCATTGCTAAGACATCTTTCCCCAGGATGAGCCATGTTTTATGTTGCAGTATATTTGATATGTGACCTTTGATGTGATATTTGATAGGGGATGCAAATTACCTTCAATGTCCCAGCCAGTGGTCCAGGCCACCCACGCTGGGTTCAATTCCAGTCTATGGGCTGAATCTTATATTTTTTTGGTTAAGTCAGAGTTCTGGCAAGTTTTTTGGTGTGTTTGTCTCTGCAAGGCCTAGTCAGTTTTCTTGCCGTATCTTATCACACTCAGCTCATTAACTGATTACTATGCCCCTACAGTGCCTATGATCCAAAATTACCATCTCATCTTACCACCCACTGACGCCAGAACAATTTGCCACTCAGCCAATATCACCAAAAGTTCTGCATCTATTACACTCACACTGTCTTTGAAAGCCTATAGTGCACCCAGACTGGCACTGTCAATCTGCAGTTGCCCCAGATGGTTCCTTTACCCTGGATGTGACAGGCAGGGAGATATTGGCACGTGTTTTGTGAGCAGGTTCCAAGCGGTCCTGCTGGATAAGATAGAACGTCCTCCTTCCCCGTGACTAAAAGTGGAGGACCCAACACCTGACCATGCCAGAACATGGGCACCTGGGTTAGACCTATCCCAGCCAGCTGGAGAAATGCCCAGCACTGTAGGAGAAAGGTCAATGATCTTCTCCTTTTCTCCAGTAAGTCACACTCACTCTATATCTGCTATTGTATTCACCTCCCACCAAGGCTCATGCGCTACAACTCTCACTCCCTGTCGCCCACCCAAATACCCAACATCACTAACACTGCATGCCCATTGCACTGTCTACTCACTCATACAGGGCACCTCCTCTCCAAAAGTCACAGTTGTACCGCCTACAGTCATCTCCCCCAATACCTGCTGTTCTCCTGTTCCAGGAGGAAAACAGCCCACAGGCGGGTAGTGGGCTGCCCAATATTCACCTCCTCACTTCTTATGATCCTGACTCTGACCTACCCAAGCGGGTTCTGGACTGATATCGGACGTCGTCCCTAACTGACTGTTCCAGGAGCCCCTGACCAAAGCCTGTCTCCCTTGATCTGTTTGAAGCTGCCTCACAGTCATAATAAGCTTCCTGAGTTTGTATCTGCACTAAATGGCAAGGCAATATCGCAGTAATGTGAGCCTGGTATATGTGCCTGAAGGAGAACCAAAGTGAAAAAGACTATGGAAGGCAGGGATGCTGTGAACAGAGAGTGTGTGCACTACAACAACGATCAAGGAGACCAGAAATCCAACTCATTGCAAACCATAATATGGGTGTGTGTCCTTAACTACAAGGTGACCTTGCTGCAGCATTGCAATGATAGTTGCCAATGCAGCCTAAGGTGCAGCATTGAAATGCAGAAGCATCCTTGAAGTGAACTTGAGATGTGCAATGAGGGTTCATGGATGCTGGCACATATCAGATGCCAATGTCCGTGGATGTGGGTGTGGATGTGGGTGGCTGATGCCTTTAGAATGTGTCCTGAAGGGTTGGTGCCTAATTTCCAATATAACGGTCGTACATAGCAAACTGATCTGAACCCATCAGGTGCTTACCTTGGATTTCTTGTCTAGATTTCCTGACATCAGGTTTCTCAGCAAGTTGAATTGAATTGAATTGAATTACTGAGGCACATGTATTACAAGCAATACAGACAGATCACATATTTAAATAGCATAAATAAGTATATAATAGGTAAACAGCAGCAAAAACAAAACACAGGTACAGACGAATGTTAAGAGTTTGTGAGTCCATTCAGTATTCTAACAACAGTTGGGTAGAAACTGTTTTGAAACTGGCCGGTGCGTGTGTCCAGGCTTCTGTACCTTCTCCCCAATGGTAGACGTTGTAAAAAAACATTGCCAGGGTGGGATTGATCTTTGAGAATGCTGGCGGCCTTTCCTTGACAGTAGGCCTGGTAGATGGATTCTACAGATGAGAGGTTGGCCTTTGTGATTGTCCGGAACGAGTTCACCACTCTCTGTAACCACCTCTGATCTAGAATGGTTGCCATGCCAGGTAGTGATACATCCAGACAGAATGCTCTTGATGCCACATCTATCAAAGTTGGCAAGGGTATTCGCCGTCATGCCAAAGTTTCTCAGCTGCCTGAGGAAGAAGAGACATTGTTGGGCCTTTGTAACCAGTGTGGCTACATGAAGAGTCCAAGAAGGCTTATTGTTGATGACCACTCCCAGGAGCTTGACACTCTCCACTCATTCTACCTCTGTGCTGTTAATGTGTAGGGGGGCATGAGTAACATCCTGCTGAAAGTCAACAATGAGTTCTTGGTTTTTCCAGCATTGAGAGCTAGGTTGTTGTCAGTGCACTATTTTTCCAGGTCTTCCACCTCCCGTCTGTAGTCTGTTTTGTCGCCATCTGAGATTTAACCGTCATTAGCGAACTTGTAAATGGCATTAGCCTAGTATTTGGCGACATAGTCATGGGTATACAGTGAGTACAGTAGAGGGCTGAGTACACACCCCTGGGGAGCTCCAGCATTGAGTGTTAGTGAGAATGAAATATTGTACCCAATCTTCACTGATTGTGGTCTGTGGGTCAGGAAACTGAGGATCCAGTTGCAGAGAGTGGGGCTTAGTCTGAGATCACTAAGTTTAGTAATCAGTCTCGAGGGGATAATAGTGTTGAAGGCTGAACTGTAGTCAATGAGTAGGATTGTGGTAAAGTTGAGCCATTATCAAGACAGTTCACAAGTAATAGTCAGAGGCAACAGACAACTCACCACAGCCGAATAAGAATCTTTTCACATTGCTTGTGAAATACATGAATGATGGCTCAAGTTGGACCTGATATCAAGATGGCCCTTGCTGCACTTGGCACCTGATTGAGTCACAGAGCTCATGACAGCTCAGGTCACTCAGACCCCCTGTATAACTCTGCCCTTTGTGATTTTGTGTAATGCTTTCAGTTTCAGTAAACGTTGGTATTACGTGGAAGCTGGTGGGTACAATTTTATTGTATCATAGAAAGAACTTTATACACCTTTGCCCATAGGTTTGTTGCAGAGGGAGCCCATAAACCTCTTTAAATGGTCTTTACATAGTTCTCATGGCCGTCCTGATACTGTAGTCTCGTGGAGTCATAGAGATGTACAGCACGGAAACAGACCCTTCGCTCTAACTTGTATATGCCAACCCGATATCCCAACCTAATCTCGTCTAATTTGCCAGCATTTGGCCCATTTCCCTCTAAACCCTTCCTATTCATATACCTATCCAGATGCCTTTTAACTCTTGTAATTGTACCACCCTCCACCACTTCCCATGGCAGCTCAGTCCATACATGCATCACTCTCTGCGTGAAAAGGTTGCCAATTAGGTCCCTTTTCAATTTTGCCCCTCTTACCCTAAACCTATGCCCTCCAACTCTGGACTCCCCCACCCTGGGGAAAAGACCTTGTCTACTTACCCTATCCATGCCCCTCATGATTTTATTAACTTCTGTAAGGTCACCCCTCAGCCTCTGACAATCCAGGAAAAACAGCCCCAGCCTAATTCAGCCTCTTCCTGTAGCTCAAATCCTCCAACCCTGGAAATGTTCTTGCAAATCTTTTCTGAACCCTTTCAAATTTTACAATGTCCTTCTGATTGGAGGGATACAAGTTTCCACTGGAGCAGACAATGCCTCAGCCTGTTAGCCTGTCCTTGTCACAGGAGAGTCAATGTTTGGGGCATAAACCCCAGCTCCAGCCCCAGACCCATCCTCCTATTTATCTCTCAAACCCCTTCCCCCCTCCGCATACCTGATGAAGGGCTTATGCCTGAAACATCAACCCTCCTGCTTCTCGGATGTTGCCTGACCTGTTGTGCTTTTCCAGTGTCACACTTTTCGACTCTGACTCTCCAACATCTGCAGTCCTCACTTTCTCCTTGCTTGTCCTCATCCCAATTGAGGATATTAAGGGAACTGACTCATATATCTCTCATATTAAGGGTCATTTCCAGTCAAAGCTCCAATCTCAGGCTAGCACAAGGTGGATACTTGTAAAATCATCCTGCTCAGGCCCCAAGTGGCTGAGAACAGTGACAGGATCATAGAATCCTTACAATGTGGAAGCCGTTCATTTGGTCCATCAAGTCCACACCAACTCTCTGAACAGTATTCCACCCAGACCCACCACCACCTACCCTATCCCTGTAATCCTGCATTTCCTACAGCCAATCCACCTCAATTGCACATCTTCGGACTGTGGGAGAAAACTGAGCACCCGGAGGAAATCCATGCAGACTTGGAGAGAATGTGTAAACTCCACACAGACAGGTGCCCGTGGGTGAAATCAAACCTCAGTCCTTAGCACTGCGAGGTAGCAGTGCTAAACACTGAGTCACCATGCTGCCTGGAGGGCTGCATCCATCACTGGCCTCACTTCTACATCTGGCACCGTTCATCAGGGTCTCTGACTCAAGGGAGGTCTGTTTCCCCTGACCAGTCCAGCAACACATCCACTCAGACTAGCTGACATCTCTCTGAGGCGAAGACTTTTTCTCAAGTGATTGGCAGAAGTCCAGTCTCCGATCAGTTAATATTCCTTGGCAAGTGAAATGACAATGGAGCAGCCAGTATTAGTGGGGATGTGTTTGCCAGGAAACTCTGCCATTTGAAAAATCCTGGCCCATTATTCACTGAAGTTGTGCCTCAGTAAGTTCACTTCTAAGATCTGTGATGAATGTATTGGATCTTTTGACCTGTCTGTCCTGCCAATTTAAGGTTGGCAGAGGTACAAACAAATCACATCTGGCTTCCACCTAACAATATAGATGGGATAGCTGTTCATCTCTAAATTGGTTCTGACATAAGCTAAACATCCTTAGAGCAAGATTCATACCAAGGTAAGCATTATGATGGAAGCTGGCAATGGATTAATCACTGAATTAATTGTTCCCACTTCACCACACTACTTTGTCAGCATGGATCTGATGGGCATGTCCAAATGAAAAGGCAGCATAGTGCTTGTGTGGAATGTTATATAGAGAAATCAAAGTCTAAATGGGGCATTTCTGTAGAACTCAGCTTTGTTACCTAAAATACTCACCAAACCATATATGGTATAAGGTTTTCTTCTTTGCTCCATCTCACAATGCTGCAGCGTGGTTTCATTTTGCAGGCAAAGCACTTCAAAGTAGATTTTCGCATTGACTTTTCCCATTGGTTTCTGCACAGATTGATTGGAGAATTTAAGCCCGAGGCCTGCTTCTAGCATCCTACTCGTACAATTTGCTCATCAGCAGAAACATGGGCCTGACTGCTATCATGCAAAATGTACAAGAGCCTCATTAAGGCTTCAGAAATTATTAAACTTAATTAAATATCTCGAAGGGGCTGTCTTGTTGGGAATGCAACGCTTGCTTTATCAACCATGAGAAAGATTATTCAGGGGGAAGGGGAGGGTGGGCTGGTTGTGGTTGCACGAGGGACAGAGTTCTGCTTCTTGATTGCTGAACCGCCACAGTCTGCCTGTCATTCTCTTGCATTCAGTTTTTGTTGCAGTTTTTAAAATGTTTCCTGGTCCTATGGGGTTCTGTATGTCTGGGAGCTGAAAGCTCTTGAAGAGCAATTGGAAACTGAAGAAATGAAAACTCCAGTGGTGGTTATTTTATCACATACAGGCTCTTACAGCAGGATCTGCCTGGAGACCAGAGGTCTGCCTGTTAGTACCAAAATTGCTTTCATGAAAGGTCAATAACAGCTCAACAATGCACTGCCAAAGAACATTAAATTTCACTTGACTAGGCAATCATGCAGTTATCCCATCTTTGCCACAGTAATTGCTAAAGTAACCAAAAGAGAAAATGCTGGAAAATCTCAGCAGGTCTGGCAGCATCTGTAAGGAGAGAAAAGAGCTGACGTTTCGAGTCTAACTGACCCTTTGTCAATTTGCTTTTATTGCTAAAGTACTTTTGATATTCTGAAGCAGCTGCATTACTCCTTAGCATTCCATCATCAGTATTCCTCTGTATGCGAGAATTCTAATTCCTGGTCTTGACTGTTTTGAGTTTAGGGAACAGGACCAAGTGCCACTGCTAGAACTTTAGTTCCATGCAAACAGCAATGAGGGTGCAAACTTCAGTTTAATTGTCTTATGCAAAATAAACCAGGAGCTCGAGAAACTGTGTCACATATTCAAAGTTGCAAGGAAACAAAGATGAATTGTGCTGGATATTTATTAAAATGTCAATGTAATATGTTTATGAAAGAACACCAAGCAAAATTTTGCGGGATTTTAGTTCCACCAATTTGCTGAAAATAGTCTATCACAATATAAGATATTAGGACCTAATTCTCATCAAGCATGCTAATAATCATCTGGAATAAACATGTTCCATTTGTGTGTCATCCTATCGGGAAGTTAATTCCTACACTCTCTGTATGTGAAAATGTGGTCTGAATTATTGGGCAAATTGAATGTTTGTCTGTCATGATTAAAATGGCAGCAGAAGCCCAAATCTGGAAGTTCTGTCCTTGAACATACCCATTATTTTCACAGGGGAGCAATGCGGATGGATTGTAACTTATGTCAAAATTCAGTTACCTCAAGCAGATCTGATTTCCTCTTATGGGCTGTAGTAACCACAAGTGGTGCACTGGTAGGAAAAGGTCGAAAGCTGCCTGGATGTTTTGGGGATGCAGGGTACCTCTTTGAAGAAGTGCAGTATCCTTTTAGATATGGTCTTGGGACACTTTTTAAAAAGGTCAGGTGCACTTTGGGAGAGGTGACTGCTTTTTGAGTTTATTAGACATGCACATGCATAAATTCATGGCAACTGTGAAGCACGTTTGGAACCATCAAGAGAGCTGACAAGCTATCAAGGCATCTATATCTCACGCACTTGAAATATGTGAAAAAAAATCTTTCTGCAATGTTTTTTAAAATGAGTCAGTGTCTTTAATTTCACTGTGTCTGTTAACATTGGTCAGATAAGTATTAATGCAGGATTACTGTTCTTGACTGAGTTCACAACCATTCAACATCACAGTGGCCTACCTGTCAGTTTACAGTTGGTTTCAAGTGGTTATAAATTTTTTCAAGTGGGGCTATGTATACAAATGTTGCTTTTATAATGAAGTAAAGGAAGTTAAATGTAATTAGTGTGGAGAGTGTTTTCTGTCAAAATAGGAAATTCATCAATAGAACTTAGAGCAGAATATTTTAGGGCCCTGAACTATGTGGTTTATAAGAAGGAATCTTGAAGAATCACATGAGAAGACAAGCAAAGCTTTTCTCAACACAGGGATAAACTAGTTGCTTTTTGAGTAGAATTCCCAAATGTCAAGATGAGATTCTCACTAGATCAGTGAGATGCCAATTAACATGGATTATTGATGATGATCACCCTTATTCACTGTATCTCTCTCCTCATTAATAAGCAGCCAGCTACACTATCACCTGCTGCAAGCAGACTAGATATTGAGAATTTCCAACATGAATGTCAGAGCAGGTGCCTGATGACTCCAGATAACTTTTTGCTTCTCTGCTGTTCACAATAGAGACTCTATAATAAAGTCTCAGGGCGCATTACACAGGCAGTGGTTGCACTCATGCCATAGCCAAGGATACTGACATTTGAAACTTGCCTGCCGTATGACACCATTATGGTACATCTCCAACCCATTTACAGTACTCTCTTGCTCTGTAATGCCACATCATCGGGTACATTGGCATTAACTGTTGTAATGCTGCTGAAAGGGCACATTGCACACAGGTACAGACACCCAACTTGGGCACCCAGGTTATATCACAGGGCTGCCCACTTGTAAGGTAGCAGTGATGGTGGCATTTACCCTGCAGGAGTGCAGAAGGTCATTCACTTCTTCTGTACTGTTGGTAATCCTTCATCATAAATTAACCTAGTCCCATTTGCCAGCATTTGGCCATATCCCTTTAAACCCTTCCTTTTCATGTACCCATTAAGATGTCTTTTCAATGTGCTTCACTCATCCAGGCAAGTGGGTAGTACAATATTGTAATTGTACAGCTTCCACCACCTCATCTGGCAACTTGTTCTATACAGCCATCACCCTCTGCATGAAAACGTTGCCCCTGTAGGTCCCATTTAAATCATTCCATCTCAACTTAAACCTATGCTATCCAGTTTTGGACTCACCTACCTGAGGGGAAAAGACCTTGGCCATTTTTCACAATCCACACCCCTCATGATTTTATAAACCCTCAGTCTCCGATGCTCCAGAGAATATAACCCCAGCCTATTCAGTGTCTCCCTGTAGTTCAAATCCTCCAACCACGGCAATATTCTTTTTTCTGAACCCTTTCAAGTGCTGGACAATCAGTGGTGGATGCAGATGAGATGATGTGATAGGCGAAGGTATGGGTTGACCCAGGATTGCACTAAGTTGACATTGGAGCTATAAAAGAATCTGAGGCTTGGATCAAGTGCCGTAGGTTGGCATGGAAGTTATGAGGGATTTTGGGGATAGGTAGAGGGCCATAGTATGGCATGGAATATATGAGCTGCTAAAGGACTTTGTGGTGCAGGCATTAAGTGGCCTGGGTTGGCATGAATGGAGGATGAACAGTGAATGGGAGATGAAGGAGTATAAGGAATGACTGCTGTTCTTTGTATTATTGAAATTTTCAATACCTTTGACAACATACCAGGACACTGAGGCTGGTCATTCACCAGTCCGGGTCTACATCTGGCACCCTCTGAACTTTGCTCAGGGTTCCCAAAAGATGTCCTGTTTTCACCAGTCACCTCTAACTCCACTCCAACTCAGCAGAATGAAAATCCAAATATCTGGAGCACCTATTCTCAGATCAGATCTGCAATTATCCTGACTTTGAACTTGTGACCTGGGGCTGATCATTCAGGCCTCAATGATACAATGGCCGTCAGTGTCATATCAGAGTCCAATAAAATGAGATTTTAAATAAATGTTAATGTTAAGTTTAATTTAAGTTTGAACACAAATGCATTTACCCTAACATGTATTACTGTATGTTGTGTTTTTAAGTTAAACTTCTAATTGATGAATTTCACATTGTACATGTTCATATACATAAAGTATTAAAACTGCTTACCCTTGAAAGTAATGTGATCATGTTAAGCATACTCAGATCCAAATAATCTATAACATCTCTCCCCTCTGACTTGTACTAAATTCATCATTATTACTGCCAGTGACAAACCTCTAAGCACTAGCACTTTTATTTTGTTCCCTGAGTGGACATTGCTGGGTGGGCCAGCATGTATTGCTCTTGAGAAGATGGTGGTTAGTTGCCTCCTTGAACTGCTGCATTCCATATGTTGTAGATCGACCTACAGTGCTGGTAGGGAGGGATTCTGGGATTTTCACCGAACAACTGTGAAGGAATAGCAATGTATTTCCAAATCACGATGGTAAGTGACTTGGAGGGGAACTTGCAGTTGGTGGTGTTCCCAGGTGTTTGCTGTCCTTGTCCTTCTAAATGGAATTTGTTTTCGGATTAGAAGGTGCTATCTAAGGATCTTTGGTGAATTTCTGCAATGCATCTTGTGGATAGCACTGCTTTTGAACATCAGTGGTAGAGGAGTGGATGTGGTGCCAATCAGGTGGTCTGCTTTGTTCTGGATGATGTCAAGTTTCTTGAGTGTTGCTGGGGCTGCACTCATCCAGGCAAGTGGGGAATATTCTATTGCACCACTGGTCTGTACCTTGGAGATGGTGGGTGGGCAATCGGGAGTCAGGAGATGAGTTACACACTGCTCTATTCTTAACTTCTGATCTGCTTGTACAGTCATTTTACTTATACGGTGAGTCCAGTCCAGTTTCTGGCTAATGGTCAACATGAAGATCTTGATAGAGGGTGATTCATTGATTGTAATATGACTCAATGATGGTAAAATCATTATAGTGAACGTTATCTGCCACTTTTCAGCCCAAGCCTGGATATTGGCCAATTCTGGCTACACTTGAACATGGACTACTTCAGTGTCTGAGGAACCATAAATGTTGCTGAACATTGTAAGGACATTGGTGAACATTCCTAATTCTGACTTTGTGATGGAGGGAAGGTCATTGAAGAAGATGTTTGGGCATAGGCCACTACCCTTTGGAACTCCTACAGAGATGTCTTGGAGCTAAAAAGACTGACCTGCAATAAGCACAACCATCTTCCTTAGTACCAGGAACAATTCTAGTCATCAGAAAAACTCCCCCCGATTGTCATTGACTCCAGTTTTGCTCAGGCTGTTTGATACCATACTTTGATACGGCCTTGATGTTAAGGGCAGTTCCTCTCACATCAGACATCTATTATAGAAACTTAATATCTTCTCGTTACTAACAACCCATAATAGGACAGACGAACCTGTGTCCGTATCATAAGGCATTTAAAAGACCATAGGTTGAAAAAAATGAAAATGTTATACACCTAGCGTTAGGTTTTATTGAAACTTTATTGGCAGGATTGCTTGAGTGTGGAATAAAATTTGAGATTACTGCAAACTAATGCATTTCCTTTGCTTGAAGGATTAAACCGAGTAGAATCCATGACATGTACACTCTCTTTCACTCAAGAGAAAAAAAAAATCAATATTCCATTTTTTCATGATATATTATCCTATTTAAGCAGTATATACACAGAATAAAAGCCTGACTGCACACCACAAAATCCTTGCAACACCTTGACACTGGTCACAGGAAGGCATCTTATTTTACTTACTTTAGTTTCACTTTAAACATTTCGTGGGTTTTCATCCTCCGTGGTGCTGGTGTGATGCTGCAGTTCTGGTTGAGATCGAAATGTTGAGAATGGTGCACAGCATGCCTCTGTTTTGAGGCATCCTCACTCTTTCCTTCCTGATGTAGTAGCACCAACCTCTCATAGTGGAGCTGTTGGCGGCTGGATCTGCAGGGCCTTTGCTTGGGCTTCCCACTTCAGGAACACACCCACTATCTTTAATTGGATGGTGAGCTCAGAAATCCATTTTAAGGTTTTGATATCTTGTAGCCAACTGACAGGAACAGTTTCAGAACCAAATAGTTGTTCCCAACTTCATAAAACTTTCAAAAATAGGAAGATTCCACACTATGTTACTTGCAAGTGACAACACAAAAACTAAGCATTTTGTGAAAGATCTGATTCATGGTGTGCAATTGGCTTCAGCTGCTGTCATCTGGTTTTGCATGTCTTAGGCCTTTTGAACTAATATTTGCTGCCTGGATGTAATTGTATCAATAACATAACTAGAAAGACAATGAATCAATTTCCGATTTTGGAAATGGCAGTGTACTGGTAGTGTCATGGGGCTAGTAATCCCAAGACTCCAGACTAATATGCCTCTAATTCCTCGGGAGGCTAAGGAAATTCGGCATGTCTCGGCAAGACTCTTACCAATGTTTATAGACTCACAATAGACAGCATTCTATCTGAATGCATCGCGGCTTGGTATGGCAACGGCTTGGCCCATGACAGTAAGAAATTATAGAGAGTTATGTACACAGCCCAGTCCATCCTGCAAGCCAAACTTCCATCCACTGACTCCACCTACACTTCTCACTGCCTCAAGAAGGCAGCCAGCATCATCAAAGACCCCTTTCACCCCGGTTATAATCTCTTCTAATGTCATCCATTCGGTACAAGATGCAAAAGCTTAAACACATATACCAATAGATTCAAAAACAGCTTCATCCTTGCTGTTATCAGATTTCAGAATAGACTTCTCAAATTTTTAATTTAAACATTGATCTCGCCCTTTGTGCACCTTTTCTGCAGCTATAACATTGTATTCTGCACTCTATTCTATTTCCCTAATGCACTTGTATGGTATGATCTGTCTGTAATACACGCAAAGCAAAACTTTTCACTGTACCTAGGTACATGTGACAATCAAAACAAATCAAATCAAATAATACACTATGAGTATGGGTTCAGATCCCACCATGTTGGTTGGAAACAAAATCAAAATAGTCTGGAAAAGAAGACCAGCTCTCAATAATGGTGGCAATTAAAAATCCTTACTTGACCTAAAGGTCCTGGCCTAGAAATGTATTGCATCCTACAACTTGGATACAGTTTTAAAAGATAGAGTTTCATGACTTAAGCACATTCACAATATTACTTAGATGTGCCCCAAACTGGGCTCCTTCTCTGTTGACAGATCTTCAAGTGTGTTTTCAAAACACTGTAGCAATAAATCCATTTTGAGAGCTTCCTTTATACCTATTTCTAGCTATAGATGTGTGACACAGACTTGTTTCGGTCCATTTAATTATTTTTTAATTAAGATGTGCTCAGGTCATTGGATGGTTATTTGAGTAGAAGCAATGTGCAGGGTTATAGAGAAAAGGCAGAAGAGTAGCAAGAAGTCATGCTGTTCGGAGAGTTGGAGCAAACATGATGGACTGAATAGCCTCCTTCTATACTGTAGTGATTGGAAGTAGGTAGATCTTATTGACCATGAGATCCTTGATTGTGCTTGTTAACCTGGGCCAACTAGGGGCCCCCTGGCTGACAGATATGGACAGGAGATTCGGAGAGATTCCTGATTTCAGGAACTGACTCAGAGCTGGCTGGTTGCAACCAGTGTACTGTGCACATTTAAATAAAGGGTAACTTGATGGCACAATACCAGCCTCTATATAGTTACTTCATGTACCATGACATTCCAGTGATTCTTTGAATTACGTTGCTGTCCTGACTGAAGCTGTATTCTTTCTGGGTTTCAATCTCAAATCTATGCGTGAACAAACATATAGTTAGTTGTCTGGGTGTTACCTCAAACACCCTTATCAACTTTAATGTTGGAGTGAAGGAGACATTTTTATGATTACACACAATGAAACCACTTTTCTCTCACCACTCCAGCGCAGTACAAAAAAACAATTTGCAGACTCTAACTGATCTTACCAATGATTTTGGGATGTCGGTATTGAACTGCGGTGTACAAAGTTAAAAATCACACAACACCAGGTTATAGTCCAACAGGGTTAATTGGAAGCACTAGCTTTCGGAGCGACGCTCCTTCATGAAGGAGCAGTGCTCCGAAAGCTAGTGCTTCCAATTAAACCTGTTGGACTTTAACCTGGTGGCTATGTGATTTTTTAACTTTGATCTTACCAAGCCTGTGTCTTGACTGAGTTTCCCATCCTGCCCTCCTGCTCTCAAACCCACAATTCAGTTTTTTTTATGAGGGTACTAAATGCTATCTCAATCTTCTATTCCACCATGTTTGCATTCATTGCTATGCAATAAAGAACAAAACAGTTTCTGATTCAAAGTGATTAAAACAATACAAGAGTAAATCATGCATTGCTTATAGTGCTTTTGAGTGTGAATGCATGTGTATCTGTCTAAGTTAGCTTTTGTCTATATATATTAATGTGTGTGATTGTGTATTTGTGCATGAGAGAGAGAGAGAGAGAGAGAAAGTTTTGGTCTCTGTGTAAGCATTCATTTATAGTGACTGTCAAAGAGGGGTAAGAAACTGTCATGAAAACATATCTCCTTCCCTAAGGTCCTTAAGGGAAGAGCATTACACTTTAACCAATTTAGCTTACATGTTATGACAGATCACCAGAAATGTGCTTGACTGTTACCTGTCCTGTGAAATTGCCTACATCTATTCAGTGCAAAGGCCATTAGGGTTGAGGAACAAATCCGCATCCTATGAAACAGTAAGTACAATGGAATCCAGGAGAAAGGTGATGATAGATCCAGGAAGATATGGACAAAGTAATATTCTCCTACTCCTCCACAACATTGTGGGCGGCACGGTGGCACAGTGGTTAGCACTGCTGCCTCACAGCGCCAGAGACCCGGGTTCAATTCCCGCCTCAGGCGACTGACTGTGTGGAGTTTGCACATTCTCCCCGTGTCTGCGTGGGTTTCCTCCGGGTGCTCCGGTTTCCTCCCACAGTCCAAAGATGTGCAGGTCAGGTGAATTGGCCATGCTAAATTGCCCGTAGTGTTAGGTAAGGGGTAAATGTAGGGGTATGGGTGGGTTGCGCTTCGGCGGGGCGGTGTGGACTTGTTGGGCCGAAGGGCCTGTTTCCACACTGTAAGTAATCTAATCTAATCTAAAGTAATCTAATCTAATCTAAAACATCTCACACATTTTTATCTTTTCAGAGTCCAATCTTCATAAAGCTCTGAATATTGATTTCTTCTTAGAGGTTCTATTACTTTCTATGTGTTCTCACTGCATCGCTGTCAGAGTTTCTTTTTTCAATTGTGCCAACTTCATCTTTCTGAATGCCCCAAGCGTCTTTGCTGCATACAGAGGGCCTTTCATTGAGGAAAATCTGATGGAGTTCAGATGAGATGCAGCAGAAACTGGAAGTTCTGCTCTATCTCGAAGGATAGTTCAAATAGCACGGAAAATTTACAGTACAGAATTATCAGGATGATAGCGGGGTGATAATTCTATCTTTTGAAGGATTGTTTTAGCAGCTTGCAGTCTCTTAAACTGAAATTTTGGAAGGAAATCTGGTAGAAGTATTTGCATGAAAGAAGGTCTTGGTAAAGCAAGTGTATATCAGTTTTATTAGTCTGTAAATTGAAGATACGAGACAATGATCTCAAGATAAGCATGACACATAAAGGGGGAGATTAGATAAAATGTTTGCACGTGCAGAACAATTAGAATAAGCAATGCTTTGCAACAAGTAGTGGTCGATCCTAAATTAATTATAGTATTCAAAGGCTACTGTGTAATTAGTTTGAGAAAAAGAATCCAAAAGAGGAACATAATAAAATTGAATCAATTTGGGGAGAAAAGAGAGTAATGGGACAATGTAAAATCAATCCCCAAGAGGGATCTCTTTTCAGTGCAAGGAAAGAGAAGTCTCAGCCATTGCTAAAAGTACAATTAATTCCATGGCGAGAAACTCAGTGGTTCTGTGCTGATTTTTAGCCCACGATTTCAATATGGTATACAGGAACAATATGTACATTTTGAGCTTGGAGTACACCTCATAGAATATTGGCAAATGCCGAAACATATCTTCCGTTGTCTGCATACACAAACAAGGGAGTTATATATGTTTGTGGCTTCCTGAGCGCAACTGACAGGTCCTGAATGCAGCTTGCAAAGTGTTGCTATATTCAGGAAAACAGGATGTGAATGCACCATGCCTGAGATTGCTACAACAAGGTGAACTTTTTCAAAAATACCGATTATGGAATTGGAAGGTATGGACTTGCTTCATCCCCCCTCCTTGTGCCTGTAGCTCTGCAGACTATTGTTGGTCCTTAGCCCAGGCATCTCCCTGTCAGTGATTATTTATTGATGAGGCTAACCTAATCATTCCCTGTGCCCAGTCTATGGATACCAATGGATTTCTTAGCCTATATCTCTATCAAGTTAAGATTCAATAACATTACTGTAAATCTGCAGTCACATTTATGCCAGACCAGGTAAGGATGGAAGAACATAGAACATAGGACTGTACAGCACAGGAACGGGCCCTTCATGTTGTGCCAAGCATGATGCCAAATTGAACTAATCCCTTGGTCCATATCTCTCCATCCTTTGCATATTCATTTGCTTATCTAAAAGTTCCTTAAATGCCCCTATTGTAACTACCTTCACCACCCCTGGCAGGGTGTTCCAGACACCTACCACTCTCTGTGAAAAAACTTGCCTCTTCTGTCTCCTTTGAACTTTCCCCCTCTCATCTTAAATGCATGCCCCCTACTATTAGACATTTCAACTCTGGGAAAGATTCTGACTGTCAACCCTATCTATGTATCTCATAATTTTAAAGACTTCTATCAAGTCTCCTCTCAGCCTCTGATGCTCCAGAGAAAACAACCAGAGTTTTTGCTAGCCTCTCCTTATAGTCCATACCTTCTAATCCAGGCAGAATCCCAGTAAACCTCTCCTGCACCTCCTCCAAAGCCTCCATATCTTTCCTGTAATGTGGCAACCAGAATTGAAGGCAATACTCTAAGTGCGGTCTAACCAAAGTCTTTTAAAGCTGCAACATGTCATCTTGACTCTTTTCCTCAATTCCTGACCAATAAAGGCAAGCATACCACACGCCTTTTTTACCACCCAATCTACTTGCATGGCCACTTTCAGCGAGCTATGGACTTAAACCCCAAGATCCCTCTGGACATCAATGCTGTTCAGATTTCTGCCATTAACTATAAACTTTTCCTTAACATTTGATCTCCCAAAGTGCAGCACCTCACATTTACCCAGATTAAACTCCACCTGCCATTTCTCCACCCATTTCTTGCAACTGATTTGTATCCCACTGATAACCTTTTACACTATTCACAAATCTACCAATCTTTGAATCGTCTACAAACGTACTAACCCACCCATCTACATTTTTATCCAGGTCATTTATATAAATCACCAACAGCAGAGGTCCCAGTATGGAACCTTGTGGAACACCCTTAAGTCATGGACTTCCAGTCAAAGAAACACCCTTCCACCACTCCCCTCTCTCTTCTATGCGCAAGCCAATTCTGAATCCACATGACCAAATTACCATGGATCCCATGCATTTTAATTTTCTGGCTGAGCCTACAATGAGGGATCTTATTGAAAGTTTTACTAACATCCACTGTTCTATTCTCATTGATCACCTTTGTCACCTCCTTGAAGAGTTCATTCAAGTTAGTATGACATGACATGCACCACACAAAGCCATGTCGACTGTCCCTAATTAGGCCATACTTTTCCAAATGTGTGCAAATCCTATCACTAAGATTCTGTCCAATAGTTTCCCAAACACTGATGTGAGACTCAGCAGTCTATAGTTTCCTGGATTAAGTCTACTTCCTTCCTTGAACAGAGAAACAACATTAGCTATGCACTAGTCTTCCAGGGTCTCTCCAGTGTCTAGCGAGGATGCAAAAATCTTGATCAAGGCCCCAATAATCTCCTATCTTGACTCTTTCAATAACCTGGGGTAGATACCATTAGGCCCTGAAGACTTAACCATCTTAATATTCTTCAAAAGACCCAACACCACTTCTTTCTTGATCTCAAAATGCCCTAGTATATTAGTGTGCTCCACATAAGTCTCGCTATCGTCCATACCTTTCTCCTGGGTGAATATTGACATGAAGTACTCATTTAGGACCTTGCCCACATTCTCTGCCTCCAAGCACAAGTTCCCTCCTTTATCTTTAAGTGGTTCATCTTTCTCCCCAGTTACCCTCTTATTTTTAATGTATGTGTAGAATGCCTTGGGATTCTCTTTAACCCATTTACAATTTTGAGAAGCAAACTCTGAGGTGGTGTGTGCAAAACTACAAAAGGACAATGGCAAATTGGTAGAGTGGGGAGACAGTAATTAGATTATTTTCAATGCGGGGAAGTGTAAGGTGATAGACTTTGACAAAAAGATCATGAAGGTTCTGTATAAATCAAAGACTATTAAAAGTTGGGCAGAAGCAGAGAAATCTCTGTGCATATGTGCACAATTCACTAAAAGTGGCAGGAAAAGTAGAACAAGCAGTTAATACGGCATACTGTATCCTAAGCTTCATTCATAGGGGTGTAGAGCTCAGAACACTGTAAAAACATACAGCAAGAGTTTCTACAGATATTAAAAAGAGTAAGATTAAGTTCATGTTAGTCCTCTGGACAGTTGGTATGGGTGGTAATATCAGATAATAAGGAAGTGGCAGATGAAATGAATAAATGTTTTGCTTCTGCCTTCGCTATAGAGGATACAAAATAAACCCAGTAATAGCTATATTTGTAAGTCAGGAGTTAGATGGAACAGAAAAACCAAGCAAAATTACAATCACAATGATACTGACCACACTGATGGAGCTGCAGGTTGACAAGCCTTTGGGTCCAGATAGATATCACCCAGGGACTTAAAAGAGGTTGTTAATAAAGTAGTAAATGCATTTGTGTTAATTTTCCAAAATTCCCGAGATTCACAAAAGACTCCTTCGTCTTGGAGAATAGCAAAATGTTCAACCAGAAAGGGAAGCAGAAATAGGAAACTATAAGCTAAATAGTTTGATGTCTCTCATGACAAATGTTTTAGAACTGATTGTTAAAAGGTTTATAGCTGTGGACTTAGAAAAACTCAATTTATTATGGAAGATCAGCATGGTTTTGTCAAAGGGAAATCATGTTTGACCAATTTATTGGAATTCTTTAAGGGAATAGTATGAGCTATCAATGATTATGGGGAGATGCCAGACATGTTGAATAACTACTTTGCCTTGATATTTATAGTAGAAAAGGAGGATGGCTTGCCAGAAGTCCCGAGGAAATTAATAGTGGATCAGGGACAGAGACTAAATAACATTAACATGAGTAAAACGTCAATAATAAGGGAATTAATAGAAACAAATTGTGACAAATTCCCAGGACCTGACCATTTCTAGCTGAGGATGTTGAAGAAAGTAAGGGAGCACATTGTAGATGCCCCACCCATAATCTTTCAGAGTTCCCTTGATTCAAGAATTATCCCTTTGGATTGGAAAATTACACATGTCACACTATATTTTAAGAAGAGTGAAATAGGAAAATCAGGGAATTACAGAACAGTTAGCCTAACATTTATGGTGGGTTAATTGTTGCAGTCTATAATCAAGGAATGGGTTCCTGAAAACTTTTCAGTTAATCAGGGAAAGCCAATATAGATTCATGGCAGGAGGTTATGCCTATCAATATTCATTGGATTTTTTGAAGAGGTGATTAAGGTAGATGCCAGAGAAATGTCTATGAATTTTATTTATACGGACTTCCAGAAGGCATTTGACAAAGTCCCATGTGTTAACTAAGGGAGAACCCCATGGAATTGAGGGTAAATTTTGGCATGGCTGGGAAGTTGGTTGAGCGGCAGTTGACAGAAAATCAGGAAAATAAGTAGGTCATCAAATTGTTAGGATGTGACCTAGTCTAATCTGTGTTAACACCTCAGATATTCATATTATTATTGAATGACTTAGATAATGGCATAGAAAGCCATATATTCAAATTTGTTGATCTTACAAAATTACACAACATTGTGGTTATGATATATTATAGCATAAAATTACAAAGGGATATTGATAAACTAAGTAAAAGGGGAAAACTATGGCAGATGGATTTCAATATGAGCAACTGTGAGGTTATCCATTTTGGACTACAAAAGAATAGTTCAGGGAATTTTCTAGATGGTATGAAGTTAAATACAGTCCAAAGGGACTTGGGGGTAATGTGCATGGATCTTCAAAATGCCACAAACAGTTATGGATAATAATCAAGAAGGCTAATGGAATTCTAACCTTTATATCAGTACAGCTGAAGTATAAGGATGCAAAAGTTATGCTGCACCTGTGCAAAACCCTGGTTAAGCCCTATTTGGAATATTGTGCACAGTGCTGGGCACCACACTTTAGGAAGAAGTATGATATAGGTTTAGAAGAATGATACCTCAACTTCAGGGAATATGTTATGAGGAGAAATTATACAAATAAGGCCTTTTTTTTAGATTAGATTACTTACAGTGTGGAAACAGGCCGTTTGGCCCAACAAGTCCACCCCGACCCGCCGAAGCACAACCCACCCAGACCCATTCCCCTACATTTACCCCTCTACCTAACACTACGGGCAATTTCCAATGGCCAATTCACCTAACCTGCACATTTTTTTTTGGACTGTGGGAGAAAACCGGAGCACCCAGAGGAAACCCACGCAGACACGGGGAGAATGTGCAAACTCCACACAGACAGTCACCTGAGGCGGGAATTGAACCCAGATCTCTGGTGCTGTGAGGTAGCAGTGCTAACCACTGTACCATTAAGAAGTGATCAGATCAAAGTCTTCAAGATAGTAAGAGGATAGATAAAAATAAATCATTTCAATTGGTTGGAGATTCTAGAACTAAGTGGTACAGTCTAAAAATTAGCACCAGACCCGCAGACACGGGGAGAATGTTCAAACTCCACACAGACAGTCACCTGAGGCGGGAATTGAACCCAGATCTCTGGTGCTGTGAGGTAGCAGTGCTAACCACTGTACCATTAAGAAGTGATCAGATCAAAGTCTTCAAGATAGTAAGAGGATAGATAAAAATAAATCATTTCAATTGGTTGGAGATTCTAGAACTAAGTGGTACAGTCTAAAAATTAGCACCAGACCATTCAAGAGAGAGGTTAGGAAGCATTAGCATCTCAGTAAGAGATTTGGAACTGTCTTCCATAAATGGCGGCTGATGCCAGGTCAGTCATTACTTTCAAATTTAAGGTAGATGATTTTTTTGTTAAGCAAAGGTATTAAGGGATATGGTCCAAATGTAGATATATGAAGTTAGGCCACAGATCAGCCATGATCTCAGTGAATGGTGGAACAGGCTTGAGGGGCTGAATTGCTTAAGCCAGTCCCTACAGTCCTATTCTTGTGAGGCAACAGAATCAAGGGTTATCGGAGTAAAGAGGAATGTGAAATTCAAACAGAATGTAATCAGCCATGATCTTGTTGATTGGCCAAACAGATTCAAGGGGCCAAATGATCTACTTCTGCTCCTTATTTTGTATCATCATTTGGATTATACAAATCTTGAATAGACACTAGTTTACTCACATCTGGAGCATTCTGTACACTCTGGGTGCTTTAGGAATGATGTAGACACAATGGAGAGGGTGGAGAAGAGGTTTATGTGATGATTTCATGGTTGAGAAACTTCATTATGAAGATTGAATGGCAAAATTAGGACTGTTCTCTTTGGAAAGGAGAAAGCTAAGAGCAGAGTTGGCAGAAGTTTTCAAAATCTCATGGTAGGTGGACATAGTTATTAGAGAGAAAGTGATTCCTCTCATAAAGGATTGAGAACAAGGCAGCACTAATGTGAGCTAATTTGCGAAAGAAGCAACTATGATGATTTTTCACACAGCAGGTGTTCAACTTTGGAATGGATTTCCTGGGAATGTGCTGAAGGAATTTTCAAGTGATGCATTCAAGAGGGCATTTGCTGATTATTTTAAATAGACTCAGTAGCCACAAGGTCATGGGGTAGAAAGCAGGAAAATGGTACTAAAACATAGTGCTCAATCAGGGATTAAGTGTAGATGTAATGGGATGAATGGACTCCTTCTGTACCCTAATAATGTTATGATTCTGTGAAGACAGTGAGCCACACTCCTATCTTTAGAAATGTTTAATTTATTGTATCTCTTTTAACTTAAATGCCTTCATGTGTTTAGTGGACTTGCAATTTGTCTTGGTCACTTTAACCACAGTAAACTTCAATTCCAACATGTTCTCATTATTGATGGAATCACCTGCAAAAGGGAAATGTGATTCCATCCTTTCACATGCCTCATAGGGAGAGCCACTTCTCAAGAAATTGCAGACACATAACCTGTGATTTTCTGTCCATTTAACTTTTAATGGATAGAAAATCATAGGCTGCACACCTTGCTGTTGTCCAAGATTCTCTCACTGTGAGTGCCACTCATCATTGAGAGTGTCAGATTGTAAAATCATGTTTATTCACAGAAATATTTTAACATTCTGTCAAGCATCCATCTGGTTGCAGAGCCTGTCACATCACTGCATTTGGTATGAATGTGCATCATTAAAGCTGAAACTATCAGACTGGCTCAGCAATTCTCTGACATCACTTCCGAAGGTATTTAAATGGGTGACAGAAGGAAAAAAGAATTCATTCACCAGATATTAGTCTTGGTAGCTAGAAGTTTTACTTCCCCATTTTGTCCATCTCAAGGCTATAATTATAGCTTCTAATTTTAAGCTGTTGTATGAAAATTCATCAAAGCCAAAGCCAGCATTACATTTCTTGCCTTGATTCTTTATTAGTTTCAATGACTCCATGATTATGGTGGGTTAACATCAATACAGATTCCCCTCCTGACAGTTCAAAAGGACTGCATCTTCTGCTTTCTCACAGCCTTCTCAAAAGGGTGTCAGCATCAACATGGAGTAAAGATGTCAATAGGGTAGTCAAGATGGATTTGGTTAGTAGGCATTGCAGCTGCCAACAGCAAACTTGTTTTGCTGAGACTTGGAGGATGATCATGGGCATGGGCACATCCAGGGATTATAAACTGGCACTGATCAATTACTCCAGGAGACAATTAGGAAAAGAAGAAAAATATTGCCTTCAAACCTCAAGGACCCTGAATTTCCAAAAGCTCCTCCTAATCACAGCCTTAATGAAACATGCTTCTTAGATTCTTTGTGCACTTGACAGAGTAAATGTAGAAATACTGTTTCTGTTTGTGGGAGAGTCAAAGACCAGAGGGCATAACCTCAAAATAAGGTTTCGTACATTGAAGATAGAGATGAGGAGGAATTTCTTTTAGGGACATGGGAACAAGAATAGGCCATTTAGCCCATCAAGGTTGTTCCACCATCTAATGAGATCATGATTGATCAATGGCCTAACTCCACATACTTTCTATCAGAAGGCTGTGAATCGGGACAAATTGTTTTAACCACAGAGGGTTGTTGAGACTGGGTCATTGGATATAATCAAGGATGTGACAGACAGATTATTATTCAGTAAGTGAATTAAGGGTTGTGGGGAAAAGGCAGGAAAATGGAGTTGAGGATTATCAGATCTGTCATGACCTCATTGAATGACAGAGCTAACTCAATGGGCTGAATGGCCTATTTCTGCTCGTACAGCTTATCGTCTAATTCTCTGTTCTACTATTTTCAACAGAATTGACATGCATGTCTGTTTTTACATGGTTGCACCATTCCAACAGCTGATTGGTAGATCTCTCATTAAAGGAACATTTCAGGTGAATATTGCCAAATCAATTGCAGTTCAAATCAAGATGTTTTGCCATTCACAGGCTGTGGGGTCTGGCACTGATTTTCAATTTTATAGTCAAAGCTGTCTATTGAACAATATACTGTATGAATGGCTAGTTCTTTTTGATGTACTTCATTTATTCATAATTAAACAGGCACCAACTTTTATTTTTTTGCAATTGGCCCCTTTGGGAATGCCAAGGTATTTCTATTGTCAGTTTTTGAACCATGCATTTATAAGGTTGCCTTGACATGCTGTGAATTATCTACTTGTTCTATATCTTTACCTAACATAGAATATGGAAAAAGAAACAATTAGTTTCTCATTCCAAGCCAACCTGTGGAGCTACGTTTGTGAAATTCATCCTTAGCTGTTAAGTTTCTACAATAGGAATTCCAATATGATAAGATGAATACACTGAATACACAGCAAATCTCTACTTCTTTCTTTTAAATACAGTTTTTACTCTCAGTGGCCTAATTGTCGCCTGAAGTGAAGCTGATGCCTTGCATATTGCGACCAATGACTCAGAGTCTTTGGGAGTGCTGTTTGGAGCCAATTATTTTAACATACATTCTGCACATTGAGGAATTATAAGGATTTTCAGTTTTTGAGTTCTGATCTCTTACAACCTGCAGAAAACAAATACAGCTTGCTACTATGTCACCTGATGTTAATACTGGACAGAACAGATATCAGATTCCAGATAGTGAAATCTGGCCTGAAAGATCCTAGTATTGTTTTCTTTTTGACTGTGGGGGTGAATGATTGAATTATTTGCAAGAATCTGCAAATGTACTTTCAAGTCAAAAAAATAAAATGTTTATTAAAGCAAAAACAAAAGCAAGAACTATATAAGACCGGACTAAAGAGTTGGAAAAATGTCATTACAATTAGTAGAAAAGGATTCAAATTTACATTATTTCTTTTATCCCCAACACCAATCCCTGACAAAGATTTGCTGCTATTTCCGCACTGACACTCCATACTCAGGCTGGCACAGCAATGACTGGTTTCCTTCCAGCAAATTCATATGTATGCGTTAGATTCTATTCTTTAGCTGTTATCTCTCTCTGAGTCACCTAAAGCAAACCTAAAACTAAAATCACTATTACTTCAGCTTCAGGGCAAAACATGAGTAACCTAATCTCAATTTCCAGGAGTATTGCAGGACTATTTATTCGAAGATTTAACCCTTTGTTTCCTATTCTCTGACACACCCACACTGATTAATTGACTTCTGGATTTTTCTATCTCTCATGTTTCAGGACTGCTGTCACTAGGCAACTGAACAGTTTGTTTCTATCTTGTCCAATGCTCCAAAAGCAGCAAATCGCATCTCCTCTCTTTAATTGTTATACAATCACAATAAAGGTACCTTCCAGAGTAATGTCCATACAGGATTTCTGAAATGAATTAAAAAAAAGTTATCTTCCCCTTCCCAATGCAAAAAAAAACTTGTGATCTAAATTTAAAGTTACACATTGCTCCTAACAAGTTACATGCACCAAATGTGGCATTGTATTAATATTCCATATTTTAGAGTTATCGCATGAATTGTCGACAAAAATTGGGTCTCAACAATACAACTTTCCCAACTATTGTCAATAGTGCCTGATTTCTGGCTCCTCAAATACTTTACCATCAGGTTCTTAGATCCTGCATGATGACCTGGAAAACAGATTCTCCCAGATGCAATTATTTCTATCCACTCAGTGAAGCTTTCATGATGATTGATGAGAGATAAACATAATAAATAAATCAGTTTCTTTTAAATAGTATTTTTTTTGCATGGCTTGTGTATTGGCCTATGTTTCTCCTTCCATTCCTGTCAATGCGGAGGAGTTTCATCTACAATGGAATTTGATGAAAAGATTTCCAGGTTATGTTAGACATCATGACCCAAGTAATACATTTAACTGTAGTCTAGTATTAACCTAAATTAAATTACTGAAGGGAATAAACATCCATATTGGGAAATTTGAGAATAGAAACATTTACTTTTTCTTTCTCAACTGGGAGCAGTAAGTGACAAAGACACATGGCTGAGACAATAATATAATAGTGAAAGCAGAGAATAAGATCATAAGATGATAAGACAAAAGAGCAGAAGTAGGCCATTCAACTGTAGGCATTCAATGAGATCATGGCTGATCTGATCATCCTCAACTCTATTTCCCTGCCTCGTTTCCATTGCCTTTGATTCCATTACTGATTTGGAATCTGTCTGTCCCAGCCTTGAATATACCAACCTCAGTAAAGATTTGCTGTAAAGATTCTCACAGATACATTACCATCTGAGAGAAAAAAAAATCCTCCTCATTATCTGTCTGAAATACATGATTACACTGTCTGGTCTATATACTCTCCCCAAGGGAAACAACCTCTCCCCATCTATCCTGTCAACCTCCCCTAGGAATCTTATACATTTCAATATGGCCAACACTCATTCTCCTACAATGTAAAGAGTACAACTGAAATTTACTCAAGCTCTTTCCATAAGAAAATCCGTTGTATATGAGTGATCAACCTACAGAACCTTCTCTGGACTACCTCTAATACCAGTACATGTTTCCTCAGATAAGGGATTAAAACTATTCACTGAATTACAGATGTGGCCTCCCCAGTGCCTTATACGGTTTTAACAAAACTTTCTTAGTCTATTCCTTTTGAAATAAAGGCCAACATTCCATTTTCCTTCTCTAATATCTATTGAACTTGAATGGTAGCTTTTTGTGATTCTTGCATTAGAATCCACCAAATCCCTCAAAGCTGCAGCTTTCCTCAGTCTTTCTGAATTTAAATAATATTCAGCTCTTCTAATCTTCCTGCCAAGTGCATAATCTCACTTTTTAATACATTGTATTCCATCTGCTAAGTTATTGTCCACTCAATTAACCCATCTACATCCCGCTGTAGTCTTCTTGAATCACCCTCACTACTTGCCTATATTTGTGTCATCCACACACTTGGTGATAGTACCTTCACTTCAAAGAACAATTAAAAAGAACAAAAAATAATACAACACAAGGACAGGACCTTCAGCTCTCCAAACCTGAGCCACCACATTTTGTCCTTCCATACTAAAACTGTCTTCACTTACAGGATCTGTATCCTTCTATTCCCTCCCTATTCATGTATTTATCCAGGTGCTTCCTGAATGTTGCTATTGTGTCTGCTTCCACCACCTCCTCTGGCAACATATTCCAGACAATTATCACCCTTTGTGTGAAAAACACACCTTGCACATCTCTTTTAAACATCTTCTCCTCGCACCTTGAACCCGTATCCCCTAGGAATTGACCCCTCCACCCTGAGAAAAAGCCTCATATTTTCCACTCTATCAATGCCATTCACAATCTTATAAACTTTTATTAGGTTGTCCCTCAATCTCCTGCATTCCAGTGAAAACAAACCCAATCTATCCAATTTTTCTTCATAGCTAAAATCCCTCATACCAGGCAACATACAGGTAAACCTTTTCTGTACCCTCTACAAAGCATCCTTTTGGTAGTGCGGTGACTAGAACTGTATCCAAGTATAGCCTAATAAAGTTCTATAAAGCTGCAGCATAATTTGCCTATCCTTATACTCAATGCCCCTTCCAATGAAGGCAAGCATGCCATAAGCCCTTTTTTTACTACTTATCTCCCTGTGCTGCCACCTTCAGTGATCTATGGATCTGTGCACCCAGATCCCGCTACATACCAAAACTCCTTAGGGTTCTGCCATTCACCCTATAATTTCCACTTGTACTTGATCATCCAAAATGCATCACCTCACTTTTACCCAGATTAAACTCCACCTTTCACTTTGCCTCCAACTGATCTATATCCTGTGGTATCCTCTGACAATCCTCCTCACTATCTGCAACTCCAAAAAGTCCGCAAACTTACTAATCAAAGAACAAAGAACAAAAAAAATGTACAGCCCAGGAACAGGCCCTTCAACCCTCCAAGCCTGAGCCAATCCAAATGTACAGTCTAAACCTGTCGGTCAATTCCTAAGCATCTGTATCCCTCTGCTCCCCACCTACTCGTGTATTTGTCTAGACGCATCTTAAATGAATCTACCTCTACCACCTCTGCTGGCAACGCGTCCCAAACGCCCACCACCCTCTATGTGAAGTACTTACTGCGTGTATCCCCTTAAACTTTCCACCTCTCACCTTGAAAGCATGACCTCTCGTTATTGAATCCTTCACTCTGGGAAAAAGCTTGTCTCTATCCGCCCTGTCTATACCCTTCATGATTTTGTAAACCTGAATCAGGTCCCCTCTCAATCTCCTTTTTTCTAATGAAAATAAACCTACTCAACCTTTCTTCATAACTAGAACCTTCCATACCAGGCAATATCCTCGTAAACCTTCTCTGCATCCTCTCCAAAGCGTCCACATCCTTTTGGTAATGTGGCGACCAGAACTGTACACAGTATTCTAAATGCGGCCGAACCAATATCTTGTACAATTTTAACTTGCCAGCTCTTATACTCAATATCCTGTCCAATGAAGGCAAGCATATTATATGCCTTCTTGACCACTCTATCCACCTGTGCAGCAACCATCAGGTACAATGGACCTGCACTCCCAGATCTCTCTGCCCATCAACTTTTCCCAAGGCTCTTCCGTTCATTTTATAATTTGCTCTAGAATTAGTCTTGCTTAAATGCATCACCTCATATTTTTCTTGATTGAAAACCATATGCCACTTTTCCGTCCAACTCTCCAGTCTATCTATGTCCTCCTGTATTCTCTGACAGTCCAGACCAGCTACGTTTTCCTTTGAATCATTTTCGCAGATCACGAACAGCAGGGGTCCCAGTACTATCGCTGTGAAACACTATAAGTCACAGCTCTCCATCTTTCCACTGCTTCCTTCTGTCTCCTCTGACTCAGCCAGTTCAGTACCCATCTTGCCAGCCCATCCCTAATGCAATGTAACTTCATCTACATTGTTCAATTTCTGTATTTTGCAAGTGATTGCAGCCCCAGTACTGACTCCTTTCGCAATGTACTGGTTACAGGTCACCATTCTGAAAATGCCCCATTTATACCAACGGTTTGTCTGCTATTAGCCAACCCTCTCATACCATCCCCAACACCATGTAGCCTTATTAACTGCCCTTATGTGTAGGACCTTATCAAATGTTTTTTGGACATTTCTGATTTTTTTTTAGGTTTTGAGAACAGTGGGATGCAATCCTTTTAGCTTGTATCACTCTTAAGTTGGTGGACCAAACCTCATTGTAATCATCCTTATGTACCATTAGAATTGTCATTTGTTTTTGTATTCTTCAAAATTATCCTTTTCACATTCCCTTTCTGCATCCAAATTTGTTTTACCATATTTTCTAAGTTCATTACACTTATTGTGGTTATGATTCTAGCTAATAATAATACCTAACAAGTCAGATCTTAGAGTGAAAGCTGGCTTGATAGATCAAGTTTTGCTTTTGTAATTTGGTTATCATGATTATCAGTTACTGAACAGATTTTCAATAGTGCTGGAAATGGTCATTTAACAAAAGTTCACAAGTCTATTACATAAAATAGCGATGTATAAATGATAAGTTCGGAAGATATTTTAATATAACTAATAAAAAGAAAGATTTAACCCTTTTCCCAACATCAACCATTGAAGTCAATCAATTCCAGTGAAGAATCACTCTTATCTTAAATTTTTAATTTCTTACTTAAATTTACCAGTTCAGTCCTTTGTCTTAGATTCCTTCTTTTCAGCTATGGTGGCCTGAAGATTTCTTGCCATCTCTGCTGACCTGGATACATCATTTCAACTCTGGCAACTTGGAGGTTTTTACCAGCTCTCACAGTCTGTAGCATCCTACAAATTTAAAAAATTCTCTTCTGCTAAGATATTTTCTCTTTGTCTGAACTTAACCTACTCTTGAATATCTTGACCGTTTGCTTTTCTGTAAACATTCAGTACTTAAGTACCCAGATAACTGATCAAGTTCCCCTCCAAACCACTTACCATCCTGACTTGGAAAAATATCACTGTTCCTTCAGTGTCATTGAGTCAAGATTCTGGAATTCACTCCATAATGGTATTGCAGGTCTACCTTCAGCACATAGACAGCAACGGTTCAAGAAGCCAGCTCTCCACCACCTTGTCAAGGGAAACTAGGGACAGGCAATAAATGCTGGTCAGCCAGTGACACTCACGTCCCATGACAGTCTAAAAAATAATCTCCACAACAATTTAGATTGGTCTGTCAGAAGAGTAGAACAATAGCAAATGGAATTTAATCTGAAAAAGCGTGAGGTGATTTTGGAAGCCTAGCATGACAAGGGAGTACATGATGAATGGTAGGACCAAGGAAGTGCAAAGGATCAAAAGTAATTTGGTGTGCATGTTCACAGATGCTTGAATGTCATAGAATACATAGATGAGATAGTTTAGGAGGCACATGGGATTGTTATCTTTACTAACTGAGGTATTGTGAACAAGAGCAGGGAGGTTATGATGAAGCCGTCTAAAACATTAACTTGGCTACAGATGAAGAACAATATGCAGTTTGGTCACTACACTATAGGAAGGTTGTGGTTATACTTGAGAGGTTTTAAAGGAGATTCACCAGGATGTTGCCTGGGCAAGAGTGCATCAGCTATGAAGAGAGGCTGGTTTAGTCTCCTGAAAGCAAGGAAGGCTGAGGGAAAGCCTGACTGAAATGTGTACAATTATAAAAGTCACAGATAGAGTAGATCAGAAAAAAGTACTTTTCCATTAGTGAAAATTGACCTTTTCAACTTGTTTGTGAAGGGTTGGTCATTAGTGGTTTAGGGAGCAGGATTGCTGGATCTGTTATTTTTGTAAGGCTGAAAGTCGGAGTCAAAGAGATCAACATTCCTTTAATCAGAGCCAGAGACCAATAGAGGATCTGAGGAGGAGGCTGGTTTCAGTTGCTGGGAGTTTATGCTAAGTGAGAATTTAATTATTTTTTTCTTCTCTTTTCAATGCTTAAAATTCAAAACTGCTTAAGGTAAGGGTAGTTTTTTTTTAAAGGGAGGTTGCATTTAGAGCTTCTTCTTTTGGGCCTTACAAAATAGAATAAAGGTTTTAGGTTCTCTCAGCGTAATGTATCGGCATCAATCAATCTACAAACACTGGATTTGAGAAATCTTTTCAGGCAAGTCTACATTAGCAAATTCTTCAGGGGCAGTTTTGGCTGTCAATGGAGTGGCATTCTCTTCCTATCGGATGTGGGAGATTAGGGAACAGATGAGATACATTTGGGTCCGCATGATATCAGACCATATTGGATCAGCTGGAGAGGAAATTGAAGTCACTGAGGAGTACACAGGAGACAGAGTATGATGGTTACTAGATTTAGAGAGATGGTCACACCACATGTTCAGTCAGATAGATGGGAGAGGTTGGGAGGTATTCCAGGAGTCTCCTGTGGCTATTCCTCTCTCAACAGAAATACCATTCAGGATACCATTGGGGGGATAGTCTCTCAGAGTAAAATAGAAGTGGCAGCCATTTCTTGGGCTTCTTATGTGAAGCAGGGTTTGCTAAGGTTCAAAAGAGTAATTATTATCGGGAGCTCTCCTGCCAGGGACACAGGAGAGTGAGAAGTTAGGGTGTTGCTCCCATGGTGAAAGAATGTCTCAAAGAGAATCATAGATACCAGACTATGCAGAAAAAGGCTAATCAGCCCATTGAATCCACACCAATCCTCCAAAGAGCATCCCACCCAGACCGATCCCTCTAAACATGTATATTCCAAGGCTAATCAACATATTCTGCACATCTCTGGACACTACGGGCAATTTAGCCTGGCCCATCCACCTAACCTGCATATCTTTTGACTGTGGGAGGAGACCCTCTAAGACATGGGGAGAATCTGCAAACTCCACACAAACATCTGAGGCTGAAATCGAACCCAGATCCCTGGTGCTGTGAAGCAGCGGTGCTAACTACTGAGCTACCGTGCCACCAAAGAAGTTGACATTTTGTCAAAGGGGAGAGTGAAAAGCCAGACAAACTCATTGGTAAGAATGACACAGTTAAGGAAAAGACTGAGGCTTTGCAGAATGAAGCTTTGTGGAAGCTGACAAGGGAGGGGAAGGGAATATGTGTCTGCTGGTGGCATCACACTGGAGGTGGCAGAAATAGCAGCTAACGGTCTTCTGGATGTGATGCTGGTCAGGTGGTGAGTGAGGACAACAGGGACTCTATCGTTGTTGTAGGTGTGAGGAGAGGGGGTATGGGCAAAGTTCCGGGAGATAGTTTGGACATAGCTGAGGGCTCTGTCATCAGTTGAGGAAGGAGGTGGACATTTTGGTGTTCCCCTTGTTGAAGTTCACAACATCAGAATGGATGTGATCCAGCTGGAGGAACTGGGAGAATGGAATACAGTCTTTACAGGAAACATGGTGTGAGGATGCATAGGAGAAAGTGAGGACTGCAGATGCTGGAGATCAGAGCTGAAAATGTGTTGCCGGAAAAGCGCAGCAGGTCAGGCAGCATCCAAGGAACAGGAGAATCGACATTTCGGGCATTCCTGCAGAAGGGCTTATGCCCAAAACGTCGATTCTCCTGTGAAGATGCATAGTCAAGGTAGCTATGGCTGTCAGTAGGTTTGTTGTGGATGTTGATGGCCAACCTATCCACAAAAATAGAAACAGAGATGTTGAGGAAGGGAGAAGTCAAAGATGTGCTAAGTGAAGATGAGAGCGGGCTGGAAATTGGAAAAGAAATGGATAAACTTTTCCAATTCCTGACTAGAGAGGGAAGCAATACTGATAAAGCAGAGAAAGAGTTATATGTTGGGAACAGAGTAGGACTGAAATAAGGAATGTTAACCCACAAAGAAATAGGCATAACTGGGCCCATGCACATACCCATGGTCACTCTTTGAACTGAAGAAAGTGAAAGGAGTTCAAAGAGAATTTGTTCAAAGTGAGGACAAGCTCAGCCAGGTGGATGGTTTATGGTGGATGGGGATGGTTCAGGTCTGTTTTCCTGGCAGAAACAGAGAGCCCTGAAACCATCCCTAAGGGAGGTTGGACATATATAAAGGGATTGCATGTCCATTGTGAAGAGGAGATGTTCAGAGCCCGTGAACAGGAAATTCTGCAGCAGCAATGGAAAGTGTTAGTGAAATCACGGATATATGTGGGAAGTGACTAGACATGGGGAGAAAAAATTGAGTTGAGGTAGAAAGAGATGAGGTTCTTTGTGGTAGGACCAGGCAGAAACAATGGGTCTGCCTGGGCACATCTAAATGTGGTTTTGAGAAAGAGATAGAAGTGAGCTTGGAAGCAGTAGGTGGGGGTGGGGGTGGAGCAGCATTGAAGGGGAGATCACCAAATGAATTGAGGCCAGTGACCATTCTGGACACAACGGCCTGATGTCCCACAGTAGGGTCTTGGTTCAAGGGGAGATAGGAGGAGGTATCTGCGAGCTGGCGTTCAGCCTCTACAATGTAGTGGTCAGTATGCCAGACAACAACAGCTGCACCCTTATTGGCATGCTTAACAGCAAAGTCAGGGATAGATCTGAGAGTACAGAGTGCAGTCAGTTCAGGGGGAGATAGGTTGGAGTGGGTTAGGGGAGACAAAGAAATTGAGGTGATCAGTGTTAAGTCAACAGTTCTCAATGAACAGGTTAAAAGGTCACAGGGAGCAGTCCAGATGAAGGGAGAGTGTTGGAGGTGGGTGAAGGGGTCTATGGGATGGAAAGAGGACTCTTGTCCAAAGAAATGGGCACTGGGGTGAAGGAGACAGAAGAAAAGTTCAACGTCATGTCATGCCTGAAATCTTTTAAGGCGGATCACACAGGGATAAAGCTAAGACCTTTGCTGAGTACAGAATGCTTGGTATCCGTGAGCAGGAGGTCAGAAAGGATAGTAAATACATGACAGGAGGTGGGCTTGGGAGAGGGAATAAAGTCAGAGGGAGATGGGTGTTACAAAAGTTCTGGAAGGCTGTCTGTATCTTTGAGTTGTTGCATATTGTGTTCCTTCATGCCTGAAAGGAAAGAAAAATGTTTCTTGTTCGAACATCTAATGATCTGGAGTATGAAGTGGAACTGGGGGGTGGGCAAGGCAGTTCTGAGCCAGCATGAGGCAACGCTGATGGAGAGAGACGTCAAGAGTGTGCATACAGTGATGCGTGGCATCAAGTGTGTATCTCAGCCAGTGGTGAGAACAGCTGTCTGAGGAATGTTAAACATCTTAGAGATACCTGTAAACCTGAGTGGATTCAAACACAAGGGATGAAATTTGAGTTGGAATACATGAATGAGTCTGAGCCAGAGACTCTCACTGAGGAATGTGATGTGACTATAGAAACTTCCACGTTTGACTCTGGGCACCAACATCTCAGGGAACGCTCCATGGGCACCAGTCACCTGCACTCCATGTTCACAAGATTGGGCATCAGAAATGCGCCAGCGTCTGAGAAGCTTCATATCACATTTTCTGTCTACTTACAGGACACGTCTGAACATTAATGTTGTACCTGTACCTATGAAGGCAACTATCATTTTAAGGGTGCAATAGCAAGACTTTGAATTCAGCAACATGGACCCAGCTCACAGACTGGACCATGTTGCACCACCAGACTCTTTGCTTGCTGTCAAAGTGCTTACTCACTCCTAGCCTACCCAGATATTCTCAGCATCCCTGTCTTGTCTTGCCTTGTCTTTATCATGCTTTACCCTCACAGACAGAGTCCGAGCTCATACTACTATAAGCTTGCTGTGTGCTTCGCGCAGACACAAAACCAGGAAGCTTGTTATAGTTATCAACAAGCCTTAGTCAAGTAAAGGGGATCCTGGCACAGTAAGTCAAGGACAGCCTCTGACAACAGTTCAGGCCTAGTTCAGAGTGGTCCGAATCAGGATCCTCTCCTCGTAACGGATGAGAAATGAACGTGGGCAGCCTATCGCCCACCTACACATATTGCAGCTGCATTGAAGCTAATCTTAAAATGCAATAGTTTTCCAAAATTCCCACAGTTAAAAAGAATTTCTGCAAGAGCTGGTGTGTATTGATAAATATGAAAATGTATTCCACTAGCATTCAAAAGGTTTATGACTAATACTTCCAAGCATTAAGCAAACTGGGAGTTGAAGATTTCTGTACTTTAGATTTACTTATAAGTGGATTTGGTTTCCTTTGTTAACTAAAGACATAAATAGCAATCCATCCATAATTTCATAATGAGAATGGGTTTAGGAAATGGCATTTCTTGTTTCTATTCAATCCTAAGTCCTTCTTTTGCATTTAGATAAATCATGTCTCTGAACAGCAAACTATAATATAAGAATGGTTTCATATTCCAATAACTACAAAGCTGGTGAATGTATTTTGTCATCCATGACAGTTGTTAAAACTGTAAACCTGATATTTCCTAATCTTCATTTAACATGAAACATTTCTGACAATTGGAACAAGCAGAGGACCAATTATGAGGTGGAAGTATTCCCAAATATATTATCATTCTCGAGCTGGCAGTTTGAAGCAAAGTTCCCACAATCGTCATGAGGTACAAGAAAAAGTATCACAAGAGTTAAAATTAATTAATATATTTTATTTGAAAAGTTGATTTTAAATGAAAGTACAGGAAAATAATAGCATTTGTCATCATTTCCCCATTACTGTTTACATTCCCACGTGGAAAATGATGGTAATTGTTGGGCCAGTGGTAAAATGATTGATTTCTTGACCCAGTTTCCACTTAAAAATCATGTCCCCAGCCTAAGGAAAAGTTGGTTGTTGATCATAGAATCATAGAATCCATACAGTGTGTAAAGAAGCCATGTGGCCCATTAAGTCTGAAAAGCATTCCACCTTATCCCCATAATCCTCCATTTCCCATGGCTAATCTACCTAACCTACAATCTGTGGGGCAGTTTAGCATGGCCGATCTGCTTAACTTGCTCATGTTTGGATGTGTGTCCATCAAGACATATCAGAAAGAAAGTGTCATTCCAAACAAGTGTGTGCTTAAATTTCTATTTCTAAATAATCACATAAAAGCCTTTATTTTTCAATATTGTAATAAAGACAGTTTTGCCAGAATTTTGAAGCACCAAGGATTCCAGCCAATGACATTCTGAAATATCTATATAGTCAGTGAAATGTTGTTAACTTAGCATATTGCTAGTGGGTGCTTGTGGCACCAGGGTGGGAGGGTGCATCTCATATACCCACCTACCCTCAGATACTTCAGAATGTGGCAAGATGTGGCAATTTTAGGGGAGTTGTTGAACTGAATAACTCCCTGAAAGCTGCAAGCAGTTATTCTTCTGTAAGTGAGCTGTGTGTAAATCTTCAAAGAAATGTCATTTTGACCTTTATTCATCAACGTAATTTCCTTCACCTATGCTAGTTGATTAGGTGGGTCCCACTTCCAGCAGGCAAGAGGACAATGAGCTTCTGCCTCCAACTTAACAGTCTGCAAAGTGACTCAGACCTCTTCATTGAGGATTGGGAGGCCTCTCTCCTGTCTAGACCAGGAATTGGATAGAAACTAACTGATTAAAAACGTTGAACTGGAATATCCAAGGCTAATTTCCATCTCTCTTACTGCAATTACAGCTGAAATATTTCATATGTACCTGAAGTTTGCAGATGACACCAAAATTGGTTGTGTGGTGGACAGTGAAGGTTATTTCAGAGTATAACTGGACCTTGATCAGAAGGGTTTATGGGCTGAAGAGTGGAAGACGGAGTTTAATTTAGATAATTGTGAGGTGATGCATTTTGGGAAGGCAATAAGAGCAGGACTTATACACTTAATGGTAGAGTCCTGCGGTGTGTTGCTGAACAAAGAGATTTTGCGATGCAGGTTCATAGTTCCTTGACAGTGGAGTCAGGGTAGTGAGGAAGGCATTTGGTACACTAGTCTTTATTCTTCAGGACAATGAGTTTAGGAGTTAGGATGTCATGTTATGGCTGTACAGGGGCGTTGATTGGTCCACTTTTGGAACACTGCATTCAATTCTGGTCTCCTTATTATCGGAAAACATTGATAAACTTGAGAGGGTGCAGAAAAGATTTAAATTAGATTACTTACAATGTGGAAACAGGCCCTTCAGCCCAAACCGACCCTCTGAAGAGCAACCCACCCAGACCCAGTCCCCTACACCTAACACTATGGATAATTTAGCATGGCCAATCCATTTAACCTGCACATCTTTGGACTGTGGGAGGAAACCAGAGCAAATCCACACAGACACGAGGAGAATGTGCAAACTCCACACAGACAGTCACCCGAGGCTGGAATTGAACCTGGGACCCTGGTGCTGTGAGGCAGCAGTGCTAACCACTGTGCCACCCCATTTACAAGGATGTTGTCAGGGTTGAAACTATTGGGAGAGGCTGAATCGGCCGGGGCTATTTTCCTGAGTGTTGGAGGCTGAAGAGTGAGAGGTTTCTAATATCACGAGGGGTATGCATAAGGTGAATAGCTAAGATCTTTTTCCAGGATAAGCCAGTTGAAAACTAGAGAACATAGGTTTAACGTGAGAGGGGAAAGATATATAAGGAATCTAAGGGGCAATGTTTTCACACAGAGGGTGGCATGTGTATGGAATGGGTTACAAGAGGAAGTGGTCGAGGCTGGTACAATTACAACATTTAAAAGGTACGGTATCTGGATGGGTATATGAATAGAAAGTGTTTAGAGGGATTTGGGACATATGTTGGCAAATGGGACCAGATTAATTTAGGATATCTAATCGTTATGGACAAGTTGCACTGAAGGGTCTGCTTTCATGCTGTATAGCTCTATTTCTCTATGACTATAGGAGTTCAGGAGTTTCAGTCCCATTATTGACAATTGTTTTCAGTTGATAGAAATTACCTGTCAGATGATTGCATTTTAAAATGTCTATTTCACAAACAATTTTAGTCTTGTGTTATTCCAATATTGGAAATATTCATAAATATATCTCACCTGATTCTTTTTTTTTGGTTATTTGCATCTTTGGATAAACAAATTTCCACAAAATATCAAATAAATTTGTTCCCATGACTGCAGAATCTCATATGCGATCAGATCTGTTTCTCAAGCTGCTGATTTTAATCATTTTCAGTTATGAATGAAACTTGAAGACAGACTGGCACTAAACATGAATTATTATATGCCAAGGTGTAGTAAAAAAATAGAATTAGCATTTCTTGGAATTTTACGCCATGCTTCAATCTAATTTAATTTAATTTTGAAAAATCTGTTTCTGATTACCTCACAATATTTAATCTCATTTATTATAATCTATCTCCCAAGATCATCAATCCTACAGCAAACCAAGGGTGCTATCAGAGATTTAGATGTAAATTCAGAACATTCGCTTGTATACAAATGCATTCAATGAGAAAAAAAGACAACACTGCAATAAATGGAATCCGGATGAATAAAGAGGCTCAAAAATCTTGGGTGAAGATTTGGTGCTTACTACTCCTTTAAGCAAGTTAGCATCTGAGCGAATCCCTTTAAACAGAGGAGGCTGAATGATATGCGTGGCTTACTTGGCTTAACTGAGCTCCCTGCAAAACAAAGCCTGCTTAGTTGGAAAGATTTTCAGTCCAAAGTCCTGGGCAGTCTAACATATGCATGACATCTTGCACCCTAAGGCCTGATGCACAACATGTCTATGTTACTATGATGCTTGCTTGCAGTAACCTCAATACAGAAGACCAAAGTATAATTTGGAGACTCATTGTTTCTGTGAGGTAATTCAGGAAAGTGAGAGAGACTTCTGCTCATTAAAGGAAAGACTGCAACCACTCTGTCAGAAACCTAGTCTGGAGCAGTTTATTTACTTGCATTGTTCCTTGTGTCATCTGAATTGCTTGAGGGTTTCTCATAAGGATACGCTACTCTGTAGCTTGAGATGAGATGATGTGTATAGTTTACAAGCTACTGACCATCCAATGCACTGACAGCCTTCTCACCACAAATGTAAGAAGAGTTTAGCTTTGACTATGCATGTAAGAGCAACACCATCTTATGCTGGGGAATCAGAGTTGCTGATTGCTGGAGACAGATGGTTTTGTGTTTTCATTAATAAATGGAACAGTTGCTAGTTAACAGTCCTGAAAGACTGCTGCAAAGGATCACAGCATTGAAGGATAGATTAACACCTACAATTTAGGGACAAGTATTTGGACCACTGGAACACATCAATTCCATTGACGAATTAAATACATTTAAGAAAATGCTTAGGCACTTGCACAGTTAATGATCTTAGTCCAAAATAAATGCAGTCACTAATTATATCATTATGGTGTCGATGCATGTTCTATAAATACCAAGCAATAACAGCACATCAATAAATCTTGGCAGTGAACAATTTAAGAAATAACAAGTGGAGGAACCACCACAAACATTCCTATTTGTCAATGATGGCAAAGCCAAGCACACCAGCGAGAGAGGCATGACTAAATCATTCATAACTATTCTGCAGCCAGAGGTGTCAAGTAGTCTATCCATTTTGGATTCTTTGAGGAGAAGAGATGACAGTCATAGAATCAAAAGTCAATTCGGCTCAAAAGGCAATGATTCTGGTCATCAAGACAATAACACCCTTCTGGAAAACAGTCCAAGTCAGTCCCATGTTCCTTCTCTATCTCTGTGCTCTTGTAAGTTTATTTCCCTTGGTTGATACTTGTAATGCTCAAATGGTAAGAAGAGAGATCCTAAATTGACTTTCTTTGAAAAATTGTATCACCTTATTTAAATTGACTTTTTTAAATGGCCCTTTGCAGGACTTTTAAATAGCTGCTCTCATGCACTGCTTCCAGAAATTCCCTGCAATTACCAGCACAAATGAGAACTCAATACTTTCTGGAAAGTAAACTCCACACAGTGTGTGAACATTTCAGCCAAGCCACCACAAAAGACTAGTATATGAGATGTTTACCTTAGCCAATTCAGAATAAAGGGGACCATTGAAACATTTTACAGTTTGACTTGGTGCAAATACCTCCACAGTTATCTGCTGCATTGTTAAATGGTATCTGATGAGCGGTCATCAAATCAAAATACTGGGTGCGGCTGTAGGACATTGGTTCGGCTACTTTTGGAATATTGTGTATAATTTTGGTCTCCCTCCTATTGAAAGGATGTTGTTAAACTTGAAAGGGTTCAGAAAAGATTTACAAGGATGTTGCCAGGATTGGAAGGTTTGAGCTAGAGGAAGAGGCTGAATAAGCTGGGGCTGTTTTCCCTGGAGTGTCAGAAGCTGAAGGGTATCCTTATTGAGGTTTATAAAATCATGAAGGGCATGAATAGGGTAAATTAACAGGATCTTTTCACTGGCTTGGGGGAGTCCAGAACTAGAGGGCGTAGGTTTCGAGTGAGAGGGAAAGATTTAAAAGGGACCAAAGGGGCATCCTTTTAACGCAGAAGATTGTGCGTGTATGGAGCCAGAGGAAGTGTTGGAGGCTGTTACAATTACAAGATTTGAAAGGCACCTGGATGTATGTATGAATAGGAAGGGTTTAGAGGGATATCGGCTAAGTCCTTGCAAATGGGACTTGATTAATTTAGGGTGTCTGTTCGACATGGACGAGTTAGACCAAAGGATCTGTTTCTGTGCTGTACATCTCTATGACTCTATGAGGAGGAATTCCTTGTTGCAGAGGACAGTGAATCTGGAGAATTCTTTAACACAGAAGACTGTAGAGGCTAGGTCATTAAGTTTATTTAAGATTGAAATTTTTAATCCGTAAAGGAATCAAAGGTTATGAGGAAAGGACAGGAAAGTAGCATTTTAGCTATGATCTTCATTAAACAATCTGATGAGCTGAACAGCCTCCTTCTGCTCCTATATCTTATGCTCCTATATTTCAATCAAGTCACCTTTTATTCGAGCAGATACTAACCTAGCCTCTCCAATCCTTCCTCATAAGGTAAGAAACCCATTCAAGATATTATTCGAGCCAATCTTCCCTGAACTGAAATGCTTAAAGCATTTACTCAATGCTTGTTGGACAGCCACGCACACCTGCACTTCATTACCCCATTTGAATTTTATGTTTTGAATAGCTTTGAGCATGCCCTCTGGCCTATGCCGTCACTTGACAGAATCTTCGCTGCTTTTTTCATGACCTTAACTTTCCTTTCCTGTCTACCCTCGGTATCCTTTGACTTACGTTTGAAACAATAGTCTATTTAATGCAGCCTTAAAAATATTCAATGACCCTGCCTGTACTTCACTCCATGGAAAAAAATTCCACAGAATAATAATTCACAGTAGCAAGAAATATCCTCATCTCTATCTTAAATTGGAGACCACTTATTTTTAAGCTGTTCCACGAGTTCTACTATCTCCCATAAGGGGAGCATTTTATATCCTGTCATTTCTCTCTGGATGTTAGCAGTTGAAGTTAGCTTTTTATTTTTTTTGTCTAGATGCAAGTAACATTCAGTGTTTTGGAGGAATTGTCACTGTGAGGCCCAGTAAGATTTCTCAATAAGTCTTACTAAACTTGCCTTCCTCTTCCAATGGCATTTCTCATATCCAGATGTAACCCTATCTTATGCACCATTCCCAGAACGACTGACCAATCACCATATGTCCACCAATAGACCAGATTCCTGGAAGCTGCAACATATTTAAAAAACCTCTGTGTAGGCAGATGAGTGCAAGCATCCTGATGTTGCCCATCTCGGTTAAGTCAGAAGATGTCTCAAAATGGGAACATGGCATGGCTATTCTCCAACAAGGTCCGAACTGAGAGATCCTGATGGAGTGTTGATGCAAAGTTTCGTCCCAGAGGATCTGCAAAGGAAGCCATGCCATCAGGCCTTGGCAGCATGGTCCAAGGTTGGCATCAGATTCAGTGCCACCTCCAAGGTGTGGAAGAATAGCCAGCAGTGTTGTAAGAATCTCAATGACCATCTTCTGTCTGCCAGGTTAATTGGCACACTCCTCTCCGTTACCTCACAGTCATTCTGTATCTGTTACTGCACCCATTTCCCACTGAAGCTCATGTTCTTCCTCTGTAACTGTTACCTGCCATATCTTCCCTCACCTGCATATATTCCCCCTCTGACCGCTCATACCAATAATCCTGCAGGGCACTGCCTCCTCACTCTCTTGAAGCACCTCACTATCTTTCCCATCACCTGCACAGTAGCAACAGCTATGGAATCCACTTTCACTGAACTCAATCCATCCTTTCTTACAATTACAGGTGAAAATAGCCCACAATAGGACAGAAAAAGCCCAGACATTTTGAGGGGCGCTTGGCATTCAAATCCTCAGTCCCTGTCAGGAGAGATTGTTGGCCTCACAGGAGAAGACTCCTTGGGGGACACTGAAAAATCCATGTCCTCCCAACTGAGTAAGTACCACCCTTCATTCCACTGTTACTCTTGCATTAATCCCACTGTCAGTGGAATCTATTGCATGCCTCTTCTGACCATAGGACATGATGCCTTCGCTCCTTCTTTTGTCTTGCAAGTACCACTACCATGTCTACCACCTCCATGGAGAAATGGCCAATACCCCACAATCCACCTCCTGAGGACAGAGCTACAGTGGTCACAGAGGAAGCACCCATCACCAGCCCAGTTATTGATATCTTGGTGGCAATGTTTGCTTTAGAACGTTTGGGAGCAGCATCTGCTGAGTAACTCACTGCAGCATTGTGGCTGCTGGCTGAGGGAGAAATGCCCAGGCCACTGGCACTTAGAGGACTACAGGAAACCGGGCACCTGCTAGACCCCAGGCAGGAGAGGAACCTGTGGTATTGGAATCAGGGACTTCATCCATATTTGCAGGGAGGAACAGGAGTGACAGACAGGTATGTAGGAGGCAATAGTCCTCATTGTTCAGCAGTTGGATCAATGCAGTGAATCACACAACCATCTTGCTGCATCACTGAACAGGTTGGCAGCTGCAGTACAGACCCAGGTCCAATACTTTTAGGATCTGTTGGACAGCCACACACCCCTGCACTTCATTACCCTAATTGTCCTCAGGGCCAAAGGCATGATGACCAGGGGGTCTTAGCATTCACCACATAAGGAGATAGGGCAGTGCCAGATGACACAGGCCCCTCAGAAATCTCCTCTCAGGATACTCTTGAGTGGGTCAGTTCCTCCACCACTTCTCTGTCTGTTCCATTGTGCTTTTGTGAAGGTGAAATCATGGAGCTCTTTGAAGGAGTAACATGCACTGTGGATGAAAGGAACCCTGGAGATGGACTGTACTGTAATTTCAAGTAGGCATTTTGACAAAGCGCTGCATCAAAGTTTATCACACAACATTGGAAGCCCAATGTGTATGGATAACATATTAACATGGATGCAAGATGGTTGGCTGGCAGAAAACAGAGATTGCATAAATATGATTTTTTTTATGATTCCCAAGATGTGATAAGTAGTGTGCTGTAAGGGTCTGTGCTGGATCTTCAGCCTTTTGTAATTTATATCAATGACTTTGACAAGAGAAGCAAAGGCATGATCATTAAATCTGCAGACAACACAAGGACAGGGATGAAAATATTAGTGAAGGAGACATAAAGAGGATGTAGATAGGTTGAGTGAATGAGCAAATATCTGGCAGATGGAAGATAATGTGGGAAAATGTAAAATTGGCAGGAAGCCTTAGAAAAAAAGCATTACATTATTAGAACAGTTACAGAATACAAAGTAGAAAAGGATCCAGGTGTTCTTGTGCATGAATCACAAAAAGAATGCTGTCCTTTGTTATGAGATAAATTGGACATAAAAGCAATGTTGTTATGCTTCAGTTGTAGAGGGCATTAGTGGCATCACATCTTGAACACTGTGTGTAGATTTAGTCTCATTTTTAAACAAAGGATGGAAATGCATTTCAAGTAGGCTTTATTGGACTGATGCCTGTAATAAGGAGGTTACCTTATGAGATATGTTGGGCAGACTGGACTTGCTCCCACTGGCATTACGAAATGTGAGGGGCGACTGAATTGAAGAATACAAGATCCTGAATGGTCTTGACTAGGTGGACGTGGAAAAGAATGTTTTATGTCATGGATAGGTGTTGGAATAGGAGGCAATATTTGAAAATTAGGGCTCACTCTTTCAGGAACAAAATTCTCAGAGGACTGAGTGACATTGGAGCTCCCCTGAAAGTGGTGAGGATAGAGTCATTGAAAAATTTTCAGGCAGAGTTGGTTAGATTTTTGTTAAGGAAGGTTATCAGGGTAGACGGGAATGTGAAACTTGGAACACAAACAGAGCAGCCATGATCTTATAGAATAGCCGGTCTGAGGGACAATAATGTCTTCTGCTCTTAATTCTTGCGTTCATAAATTCGATTATGTCCCATTATTCCCTTAATTCTAGGGCACGATCAAAACCGAACAGACTTGAACTTCACGTTGCCTCAGGAAGCAGTGTTTATGACCCTTCTTTGCAAAACCACAGCAGTCCTGTAGTGACAAATATGGTGGAAGAGTTCTGGAACTGTAAGTCCTACCCCAACACTCGGCATTTCTCATTTTCCTGGGGTTTAGAGTTCCCGGAGTTGAAGGCACATTTGTGGTTGCTGGAGGCAGCCTGATATTTAAATGACCAGCTGCCTCCTCTGAAATCAGATCTTGAGGAACCTGGAATCTGGAATTTCAAAATGTAGAGATTAGACCAGACAAGATCAGACCTGTTCTCAGGGTATTTCATTGGAACAGCCAGGATACCCCTTTGGAGAGCTGAGATATTCCAGTATATATGGTCCCAGAATTCAATGGGAGAACAAACAGTTTAGTCATAGAATCATAAGCTGTACAGCATGGAAACAGACTCTTTGGTCTAACTCATCCGTTAAGACCAGGTATCCTAAATAAATCTAATCTAGCATTTGGCCCATATCCCTCTGAACTCTTCCTATTCATATATCCATCCAGACACCTTTTACATGTTGTAATTGTACCAGACTCCACCACTGCCACTGGCAGCATATTCCATACACACACTATCCTCTGTGTGAAAAAGTTGCCCCTTAGGTCCCTTTTAAATTTTTCCCCTCTCATCTTAAACCTATGCTCTCTAATTTTGAACTTGTCCATCCCAGGGAAAAGACTTTGTCTATTTACCCTATCCATGCCCTTCATGATTTTATAAATGTCTATAAGATCACCCCCTCAGCCTCTGACGCTCCAGGGAAAATAGCCCCAGCCTATTCAGCCTCTCCCAATAGCTCAAACTCTCCAACCCTGGCAACATCCTTGTAAATCTTTTTCTGAATCCTTTCAAGTTTCACAACATCCTTACAATAGCAGGGGTTGGGGTTCAATGATCCATTGACGGGTTGGAGCAGGGTGTCATGTGCCCTTTGGCATCATAAAATCTTGAATAACACTGTTTGTACAATCACATAAATTCAGTGTAATTGTCAAGCCTTTCAAGAACTGTCAATAACTGTCCAGAAGTGTCAACATTTTACTTGCCATTTTAAAAATGCTGGTATAATGCCAGTTTATAACCATTGTCAGTTGTAGTAACTATGCATCTGATCACTTGATGTCCTTTCGGGAAGGAAATTTGCCACCCTTACTTGATCTGGCCTAGATGTGAATCTAGATCCACAGAAATGATATTGACTCTTCACTGCCACCCAAGATGGCTAAGTAAAATGCACATTGCAAGGCCAATTAAGGATCAGTTATAAACTTTCACCAACCCATAATACCATAATTTCTCATGCTCAAATAAAAAAGGAACAATTGTTGATTTGTCAAGAAGTATCAACCTGTCAAGGTGCCAAGAATGTCAAATGTTAAGACTTGTCACATGTGAGCAGGTGTCAACCTGTCAAGCAGAGTTAACAAATGAAACAATGTGTGTTTAGATTAGATTAGATTAGATTCCCTACAGTGTGGAAACAGGCCCCTTGGCCCAACAAGTCCACACCGACCCTCCAAAGAGTAACCCACCCAGACCCATTTCCCTCTGACTAATGCACCTAACACTACGGGCAATTTATCATGACCAATTCACCTAACCTGTACATTTTTGGATTGTGGGAGGAAACCGAAATACCCGGAGGAAACCCACGCAGACGCGAGGAGAATGTGCAAACTCCACGCAGACAGTTGCCCAAGGCTGGAATTGAATCTGGGTTCCTGGTGCTGTGAGATGATGCTTCAGAGGAAGCATTGTTAAGACTGACTCCTGCATCCATCACCAACCCAGTTATTGACATCTTGGTGGCAATGTTTGCTTTAGAACGTTTGGGAGCAGCATCTGCTGAGTAATTCACTACAATATTGTGGCTGCTGGCTGAGGGAGAAATGGCCAGGCCACTGGCACTTAGAGCACTACAGGAGACCGGACACCTGCTAGGCCCCAGGCAGGAGAGAAACCTGTGGCATTGGCAATCAGCGATTCATCCATATTTGCAGGAAGGAACAGGAGTGATAGACAGATATGTAAGAGGCAATAGTCCTCATTGTCCAGCAGTTGGATCAATGCAGTGAATCAAACAACCATCTTGCTGCATCACTGAACAGGTTGGCAGCTTGCATGACAGCTTGCCTCAGAAAGTGGTGAGGGTAGAGTCATTTCTGCAAATAAAAACAGTCAAATTTTTTTTATGTGATTGTTAAGGAAGTTGGTAGGGGAGAAGGTGTACATCACTTTGACATTTCCAACTTCCTAGTCCTAACTGCCTGTCACAATGTGGGCATTTTGTTTGATAACTCCACCTGCTTATGGAATGGAAACGTTTGTTAACAAAAGTGAATAAGTAGTTAAGTGCAATGTTTGTTTCCATAAGGGATTAGTTGAAGGAACTTAAATTTTTATTATCAATGGGAATTTCTTTCCAAAAATGACAGCATCAGTGTATATTGTCAGCATGTCTCCTGAGATTTACGCATGCTGGCTTTTGGATGAATTGGCATGGACAAAGAAGGAAAAAGGTGTGTGTGTCTAGGTCTCCAGTAGGGTATGAGTGCATGTATTTGCTGAGGCACTATCAAGGACCATGGAGATAACTGGGTCATAGTTTGGCATAGGACATGTAAGGGGCAATGTGTCAATACACTTGGGTTGGAACAAGTTTGAGTGATGTAAGGATGGGTAGAAAAGAATAGGGTGGCACAGATGTGGCAGAAAGGACGTATTATGCTTGAACCTTTTTTCTTAAACTTTGACCACAGTGCGAGAGTGGAGCTTTCTGACCAGCCCACCTCAGGATCTAAGAACACTGCAGATGAATTGACACCAAGACATTATTATGCTCAGTGAATGGCAGCTGGTTAGATGTTGAATTGACCAAACATGGGAGGACCAACGTTGGCCAGCCAACCATAGTGAAAGTTAAAAAAGAAAGAGAAACTAAGAGATGAACTGGTTTTGCCTGGACTTTTGAGTATGAAGCTGTGTTGCATTGCAAGCTACCTGACTAATTTTTGTTTTTTGGTTTTACACTCTCTGGTTATTCTCTAATTATTCTCTACTTATCAACTTGTTGGAAATCCTGAGAAAAGAACCCCAGTCAAAAAGAAATAAGATAATTCTCTAGTCTGCTGAAGCTGTTTACATTGACCAGTGACTTCAAAAGTTAAACAACACATAATTCCATGTACCTGAAATACAATGTTTCGGATTGTATGACAGCTTGGTATTCATCCCTGAAATTGTTATTGAACTGGTAACATTATTTTTTTTTTGTTTTTGAAAAGAAATACCTTAATCCTGTCTTTTGGTGTAAGAGTGGGAGTTGATATTCAAAGAAGATTAGGATTACATCATCACTATTAATTAGATTGCCTTGTAGTTCATTGCCTTCTGCTAAATTTACATGATTATCAATACATTGTTAATTTTTATTTAAGTTGTAAACTTGGTGACATAGATTGGTTATTTGTAAAGTCTATTCAGGAGCAATTGCGGAACTTTGAGGGTCTTCAAGTGTTTTAATTTCACTGTGCTATGAATCCAACGGTAAAGCATCTGATTTCTTTTGGCTTGCTACCCCTGAGTTGTAACAAAATTATGCAGAGCTTGAACACTATCATTACCCTGACTGAAGACTGAAGAATGGAATCCTGACTGAAGACTGTCGTGAAGCATATTATTTAGTAGGTGGAGAAGATAATTAAACATCTCCCTGATTAAACTCAGCCTTCGCATGTATTATTTTCCCATTAAGAACAGCTACTTGCTTCTTGCCCTGTACATGCACCCTGAGAGTAATTGGTCATGAGTCTTCTTGGACATCTTTTCTATGTACTGTTTTTTGTCTCCTGCAGTGATTCAGTTCACGACATTTTCACGGTTGCTTACCAGCATCAGTTACTTATCTCAGAGAGACAAATAGCCACAACACAAATCAAAAGCAACAGTCAGCACACAATTGTGCAAAATAATGCCTCCAACAGATAATAGCATGAAGTAATGCTACAACCCCATAACCAGCCAATAACTGCAATTATACAACATTGAACTATAGTAAAAAATCTGAATGACAGGGTGTAAAACTTCCTCTCTTCACAAGGCAGAAACTTTAATTATCACAAAAAGGAATGCTAATTATTTCAATTTGCATTCTTTTCTTTGTTTTATATCAATATTATCACCAACCTGGAATAAGATTAGAGCTGAAAAATGATTCTAAATCATGTTAACAGGACCAGAATGAAATATATTTATTTTTTATGTTTTGTTTGTACTAAGACTCATTGATTGCCTTTAATTTTTATAGCATTACATCTCCCAATTAAGATTATTACTTCATGCCCTCACAGCTGGTAGCAAAATATATCAATGTAGAAATCTGTGGTGGAGTACCTTCTTCCAGTCACACTTAAATATATCATAATTCTAACTCATTAGATTGTAAACTATGACTGCTTCTTTATGCAGAGAGAAGCGTTCAGTGGTTTGGGTTTCTCAGTGTAAGCACAAATTTGTCCACGATCTCTGATGGACTGATATTTTTACAACACATCGTTCAGTTTATATGGATCCATTTTGAAATTATAACCATATAACAGAAGTAAAATGAGGAGAATTGTTTTTGTGGAACAGTGACTTGTCATGGTCTAGAATGCATTACCTGAAATGGTGGATGGAGCAGTTTCACTGGTAAATTTCATAAAGAAATTGAATAGGAGAACCTTACTGGGCTTTAAGGAGAGTGAGTAGGATTAATCTGAGAATCCCTCCATGGAGCAGACATGGGGCCGCTGAGTCTGATGGATCATGACTCTTTAGACAATGGTTTCCAGCCTCCACCTATACATTGTCAATGAGGCCTTGAACATCCACATCCCATTCTTGATATGATGTGGAGGTGCCGGTGTTGGACTGGGGTGGACAAGTTCAGACATCACATGGCACCAGGTTATAGTCCAACAGGTTTATTTGGAATCACAGGTTTTCAGTGCACTACTCCTTCGTCAAGTGAAGTGAAGCCTGTATGTTTTTCTTCACTTCACCTGACGAAGGGATGGCACTCCTAAAGCTTGTGATTGGAAATAAACCTGTTGGACTATAACCTGATGTCATGTGACTTCTGACCATTCCTGGAAGGACTTCCCATGAAGCCCATTTACTATGCACTACTGAGGTTCCCATCTGCGTGAGCCTGCACCGACCCACTTTTCCCTTCTGACACTAGCTGACAATGTACCCATTCCTGGTATCGACTTGCGCTGTTCTGTACATCCCCTACATACTCCCTCCCCCACCCCCTCCAACCCCTCCTTTGAAGCCAGGATACTCATGTACCTCCCCCTTCAGAAACACAGTTGACCCCGCCCCGTTTACAATTTTCATACGCACCTTCCCCCAGTCAGCCTGCACCCACTCCCCATAAATATGTCAGGAGAAAATGAGGACTGCAGATGCAGGAGATCAGAGTCAAAGAGTGTGGTGCTGGAAAAGCACAGCCAGTCAAGCAGCATCCGAGGAGCAGGAGAGTTGACATTTCAGGTATAAGCCCTTCATCAGGAATGACTGTGATTTTCCAGCACCACACTCTTCGACCCCTATAAATATGTTTCAAAGTCTCCTTCTTGAAACTGTGGTGAGCCTTGCTCCAACCACCATTCCCACGTCCACCTCCAACTCCTGTTTTCCCTTAATTTCTCTGAATGGATCTGACAGACTGACTCCAGTCCACAGCCTGAATGGAAACTGTCCAAACCCCTAACCTAAGCCTGTACATCACCCTCACTGCATTCACCTGAGTCCCTCAGGACTAACCTCAGGAGGCACAGATCTGATTGCGACCTATGTCCCAGACGTTAGAGGCAGAGAACCTTCTGACCAAGAAACCCAACCAGGCCTCCGATGTAGCCAATTCCCTTGACTAGTAAAGAAGGCTAGAAGGACTTTGTGATTGAGGTGAGGTTCTGTGGACTTCAGTGAGGACTATTCCCTTTGGACTTTGCGACATGGCTGCTTGCTTCCTACATTTGCAATGTGTTTGCCACATCAGCTGCTGGTGGCTGGTACAGATATAAGATTGATCTAGCACATTGATGTCCACCAAGGCATCCATACCTTTGAATGAGGACTGCTGAGCAGCAAGGCAAGTGGTCTGGATGTGTGGTCGCACTAATTGGCACAGCAGGTAAGGCACAAGGCAAGGATACTATGAGCTTAAAGGAAGGGACTAATTGAGCGAGTGCTAAGAGAGTAAGCAAGTAGCCTTGAGGTGCAGCCTCTTCCAATCCATGAGCCTGTCCCTGTGTGCAAGATGTTCTTGCAGCAGCCATTCAATACAGGTCTACACTTTCTCAGCATCCTGCAAGTGGCACAAGGATTCTGAAGGATTGGCAAATTTCAGGTATCAATGTCATGGGATGAGAGGTGCTTGCAGCTGAAGCCCATGGTTTCTGCTCTGAAGTTATGTTGAGATGCAGTGAATAAATTGAATTCCATGTGTTGAACTCTAAGCACTGAATTTGCTCACAGTAACTGATGCGACAAGAAGTTATGCATCAATGAATTAGAATTAGATTTTATTGTCATGTGTTCTCAAGTACAAAAATACAGTAAAAAGTGTACAAAGACATTATTCTACTGTGCCATCTTAAAATACAAAATACAAAACCAGAATTTAAAATAATAACATGAAAAAAGTATAAAGAGAGCCAAAAGAAAAGGTAAAAGTCCAGATTTTAATGTCTTATCTCCCTTGCCTGAATTTCAGTCAGCCGCCTCCTGAAACATGCTCCAGTACCTGGAATTTGGTTCCGGCAAGTCTGGAAGAGACCCTATATTCAAGCAGATGACAAGTGCTGAGTGGTAATTGAGGCCTCAGGCATAGTTGATAATTCTATCAGGGCAGAACCAAAATTGAAGTTTTGTTTGGAATTATGTTTCAGGGGATATGGTTTCTGGCTGCTGCTGAGACAATATGAAGATTTAGAAGCTCCCTGTTTAATCTGCTACACCACTTTCCAGAAGCACAAGGAGTAGAAAATAGAGTCAGAAGTGTTGCTGCCTTTGCTTGAGTAAACTGAGCAAGTGACCCTAATCAACTTATTATAAAAGTAACAAAAGAGTCCACATTTATGTCTTTGTGTTCAGTTCTGGTCACCTCATTACAGGAAGGATGCGGAAGCTTTAGAGAGGATGCAGAGGAGATTTATCAGGATGCTGCCTGACTGGAGGGCATGTCTTATGAAGAAAGGTTGAGGGAACTAGGGCTTTTCTCATTGAAGTGAAGAAGGATGAGAGGTGACTTGATAGAGGTGTACAAGATGATGAGAGGCATAGATAGAATAGATAGCCAAAGACTTTTTTCCTAGTGAGGAAATGGTTAACACAAGAGGGCATAATTTTAAGGTGATTGGAGGAAAGTTTAGGGGAGGTGCCAGAAGTATGTTCTGTATGCAGAGAGAGGTGGGTGCACGGAATATACTGCCAGCCAGTAGTGGTAGTAGACTCAGATACATTAGGGACATTTAAGCAACTCTTGGATAGGCACATGGAATATAGTGCAATGAAGGGTATTTAGATTAGTCTGATTAGATTAGATTAGTCTGATCTTAGAGTAGGATAAAAGGCCGGCACAACATTGAGGGCTTAAGGGCCTGTACTGTGTTGTACTGTTCTATGTTCTATGACACAACACATTGTGAAAGCCATTTAATTATTGTTATTTTCTTCTTTTTATTCCTTAACTATATTTGCTTGTCTCTTGTGTGAATGGGGGCTGAAAACAAATGTTTTGTGTTCAAAACAAAAAACTTAATACCTTACCTTGTTGTCATTTTCTTTTCCCTCTGTTAAAGTTATCGTGTATTTGATAAATCGTTAAGTCATTTGTTTGTAATACATAACCAGTGTCTACAATTAATCATTCACAAAATATGGGATTGCTCCTTCAAATGTCTGATGAGGAACCATTGGAGTAATTATTCAGAGTCTTCAACTGTTTAATTTTACTGTGTTGTAAATAGTTCGGCTATCTGTCTCCATTTTGTAACAATAAGCAATTCGCTGCTCCTTAACTAGTTTCTTGTTTCTATGCTTGGAACTTAGTTAAAAGATTCAGTGAGTTCCTTCCTATATCAGGAAAAGCTTTATGAGATATTCCATGCAATTCTGCCACATTGCTTGCCATTGCCCAAATCAATCACGCTCCCTGTACCCCTAAGGAAAGGAAAGATGCTGAAGCAGATTCATGCAATCCACCAAGAAATTAAGTCACTTCTAAGGAAAGCAAGAGATGTGTTCCACTTGTAACACTTGTGATAAGTACCAAGCTAAACAAGACAGAGAGCTGCTGATGACACATGATATTCCACTCAGACCATGAAGGTGGAAATGGATCGATTTACAATCACAGGAGCTGATGATCTTGTCACAATAGACTATTATTCTTACTATTGCAAGGTGGACTAGCTGACTTCATGAGTACCATTGTGATTGTTAAGTACCTAAGAGCACATTCCCCTCTCTGCTCCCAGGAACAACTTCAGCTTTTGTTCAAATTTTCTTCACTTTTGATGTTGCTAAATAAAAGTGAACATTTTCAACAACTTGTGGGCTTTCCAGTGTGCAATGCTCCCACATTAAATAATGAGATATTTGACTGCATTGGGAGTTAGGGAAAGAGTAGCACTCTTACAGAGAGTTTGGAGAATGGGTAACTTGTGTTGTTTGATTTTGAAATAGCTGTGCATTTACAAAGGTGCACTTGTATTTGTAATCAAGTATAAACCACCATGTGTCCTCAGAAGTGTTTCTATTTTAGTTTCCCACCCACAACATGCACTGTGAAAGGTAACACCCAGCTAGAGCACCTGACCAGGTACACAGACTCTACTATTGTCTCAGAATAATGTCGCAGCTCAGAGAACAGTGAATGAATCAAGGAGAGCACAGCTTTTTCTTTATTGGTTAGGCCACTGTTGGAATATTGCGTGCAATTCTGGTCTCCTTCCTATCGGAAAGATGTTGTGAAACTTGAAAGCATTCAGAAAAGATTTACAAGGATGTTGCCAGGGTTGGAGGATCTGAGCTACAGGGAGAGGCTGAACAGGCTGGGGCTGTTTTCCCTGGAGCATCGGAGGCTGAGGGGTGACTATATAGAGGTTTACAAAATTATGAGGGGCATGGATAGAATAAATAGACAAAGTCTTTTCTCTGGGGTCAGGGAGTCCAGAAGGGATATGGGCCGGGTGCTGGCAGGTGGGACTAGATTGGGTTGGGATATCTGGTCGGCATGGACGGGTTGGACCGAAGGGTCTGTTTCCATGCTGTACATCTCTATGACTCTATGACTCTATAATGTAGGATGATAAAAGTATGAAACTATAATATTTGTCTGGATTCTACATGCTGCTGCCAAGTGGAACTGTGCTCACTCTAGCCACAACAACATCAAACAGTTGGACTAAATTGTGTTTATTTCCCAAATGTCACCAACACTCAAAAGCTTCATCACATAGTTGTAAGCATAGACCAATATGAAAGGGTTAAGACTGGTTAAGAAATGAAAAGCTAGTTCTAGACTCATCAGAAAATATTGTGATAAACAAAACTAAGAGTATTTGTTGCATTACATCCGTTCATGCAAAGTGAAGAAAGGAAAGAATAATTTAGAATGATGCAATGGCATCTCAATGGATTAATTTAAAACATCTCGATGCACATCCAAGCAGTGAAGTTGAAGATCTGAACCTTTGTGGGGGGGGGGGGGGGGTCTCTTGGTTCCGTGATTGGCCAATAAACGCACCTGTAAACGATTCTTTGTCGATCACACAAGCAATCATTTATTCTATGATATGGTCCAAGCCCAGAAGTATGAATACTTCTAAACCATCAAAAGAATATGACGACTTTATAGAGTTTGCATAGGGTTTATATACATTGTTCATAGTCAGACGTGGAGCATGATCGCATAGTAACAACCAATCAATACATGATATCACTTCATTGATAGTTGCTTGATCCAATAATATTAACTGGTAAATAACTTAGATCATAATGGTTTTATCCATCTACTTCTGCATTCTAATGGTTAGCTATTTATGTAACTTTAGAGACTAGCAGCAGGCAGTCACATAGGCGTTGGGAACCAGCTAGTCACGTAAGCGCAGGGAACCATTTTGTCTCCAGCTGCTGTTTATTATTAACTGTTACTTCTGTATTTTGTTGGAATTACATCAGTCTGTGGTTTCTTGTTTCTGTCTGGTTCAGTGCAATCTAATTTAGCAATGCAGAAGCCATTTTGTGCAACTCTTTCAGCCATTTTTTTCTATCACCCAGATGCCCATATCCTCAAAGTAAATGTGACATGCATCAAAGAAATTCAGCAGTCAATTCATACAATGCAACACTTCACAAACAGGACTGAGATAATAATCAGGAGGAGAAAGTGAGGACTGCAGGTGCTGGAGATCATAGTCGAGAGTATGGTGCTGGAAAAGCACACAAGGTCAGGCAACATCTGAGGAGCAGGAGATTGAACGTTTCGGGCAAAAGCCCTTTTTCAGGAGATCCTGATGAAGGGCTTTTGCCCGAAATGTCGATTCTCCTGTTCCTCGGATGAGATAATAATCACTTTACTGGCTTTGTCGTGATGTTGGCTGAGGACTAATGTCCAAGTCAGGGCATCATGAAGGATTCTCCTGCTTTTCTTCAAAATAGACCAATGGGCCTATCGACATGCAGCTAAAAGGACACACAGAGCCTCAGTTTAACCGAAAGGCAGAGCATCCAAAATTCTCCTGCTTTTCTTCAAAATAGACCAATGGGCCTATCGACATGCAGCTAAAAGGACACACAGAGCCTCAGTTTAACTGAAAGGCAGAGCATCCAAAGTGACAGTACTAAAATGTCAGCTTAGATTTTGTAATGAAGAACTTGAATGCACAAATTTCTGACTCAGAGATGAAATCATTATTTATCAGTGGATTGTCTGAGCCAATGCTTGTGGCAAGTTGAAAGCTGGGATGAGGAAGAAATGGGTGTGGGGGCTAGCTGTGGCGGATATGGTAATACCTTGGTGGATAACAAAAATGTGTGAAGTGGTCTTTTAGTAACAGACAAACCAAAATTTTAAAAATAATATTTAAAAATCATATTAAAAATCATTGAACTGTGGGAACTGCATAGCTCTGAGACAGACTAAGCCAGTGTTCATTGACACCAAACTATCCATTGACTGAATAGACCACAGCTTAAAAATAAAACTTAGGATCAAGTGAACTATGGCATAAGGCAGGCAAACATAAGGTCCAGATTGGCCCAGAAGGCAGCGTGTGGTTTGTGCAGCTTGAGAATTAGAATCAGAATAGGAAACAAGAGGACCTGCAAAATGATAAGACAGCTACATTGGAGGAAGCTCCGTGGTGAATAGGTGAACTGAAAATATACAGCACCTTGGGATAGGGCAAACTTATAATGTTCAGCAGTGGCAAGAGACATTTGGATATATGTGGAATAAGAACAGTAGTCCAACAGAGTGACTACTGGTTGCATTTAGTTACCCAAGGACACAAGGGAGAACAGAGAAATGGACATGTTGTCCAGGAAAGGGACCATAGTGTAATACAGTACGGAAACAGACACTTCAGTGAAGCTCATCCGCACTGACCAGATATCCTAAACTGACCTAGACCCATTTGCCAACATCTCTCTAAACCCTTCCTATTCATATACCCATCCAGATGCCTTTTAAGTTGAATCCTACCTCCCTTGGATGTTGCCTGAACTGCTGTGCTCTTCCAGCACCACTAATCCAGAATCTGGTTTCCAGCAACTGCAGTCATTGTTTTTACCTCCTACCTCCACTGTCTCCTCTAACAGTTCGTACCAAGAATGTAACACTTTCTGTGTGGTATCCCTCAGGTCCCTTTTAAATCTCTCCTTAGACCTATGCCCTCTAGTTTTGGATTTCCTAGCCCTGGGAAAAAGACCTTGGCTATTCACCCTATCTGAAATAATTCTACCAAAGCCAGTATCTCATCACCAAGTCACCCCTTATTTACCCATGTATAGTATTTGACACTGGTCTGGTTTCCTCAGAGCCAGCTGTCAATGAACAGAACTTCTGACACTCCTGTTTATTCCTGTCAGCCAGGGTTTCCTGATTGGACTGATTAACAACCCAAGTCAAGGAACTCATATTCTTTGAGATCCACCTGGCTGAACTCATTACAATCACTACTCTATCCATGCCCCTCGTGATTTTGTTAACCTCGATAAGGTCACCCCTGAGCCACCGACGCTGTAAAGTAGAGAGCCTCAGCCTATTCAGCTTCTCCCTATAGCTCAAACACTTCAATCCCAACAAAATCCTTGTAAATCTTTCAGAACTTTTTCAAGTTTAACAACATCTTTCCTACAGCAAGGGGATCAGAATTAAATGCAGTACTCCAAAAGTGCCCTCACCAATGTCCTGTACAGCCGCAACTACTCCTATACTCAAGGCATTGACCAATGAAGGCAAGTGTGTCAAACATCTTCTTCAACACCTTGTCTACTTGTGACTCCACTCTCAAGGAACTATGCACCTGCACCTCGAGGTCTCTTTGTTCGGCAGCACACCCCAGGATCCTACTATTAACTGTATAATATCTGCCCTGGTTTGGGATAAACAGTAAGGAAACAGCAATACAGTACTTGGAAATGAATGTACTGGTTAAATGGGAGCTCCATTTTGACATATACAAGATGAGTGTGTATCATTCTGAAGTTTTACTGATAATTCCTTTTGGGGAAATGAGAGGATGATGAGAGACGTGGGCTCCTGTCCTTTAACTATTATTTAGACAATGCGTAGGACTGAGCAACTATGAGACACAAGCGGCCATGAGTAGCTGCTGGGTTATAACTTATTGCCTCATAGTCCTGTACATAAATAAAGGGTTGGAGAGATGCATTTGTGTTGCACCTTTTACATCCACATGTCTCAAAATGGTGTACAGCCGATGAAGTAATTTTGGAATAATGTTGGAAACACAACAGCTGATTTGTGCACAGAAAATTTCCACAAATACAAATGTGATAATGACCAGTCTTTTTCTTCTCATGTTGAGTACCTCTCATTTCTTCACAACAAGACATGGTAATGAGGTTATTGATCTGCATTGAACATGGAGTGCAGAAGCATATACCTTACAATGAGATAGTAACCTGGTGCAGTGAATACAAAGGACACGCTGCATACCAATAGAAAATAGAAAACCTTGGAACACATAGACTTTTGAATCAGAGCTTTATAATGTTAACACATCCAGGCAGAAATTGTGCTGGAGGGATGAACAATTCTAAAAAGCAGGGACTTGGGGAACATTCTATTTCTTTATTATGGCAGATCCCAGCATGCAAAAGATGTGTACTTTTTTTTTATCCTTTCATAGGCTGTAGATGTCACTGGCAAGATCAGCAATTATTGCCTATCATTAATTGAGTGGCTTACTATGGTCATTTTACAGGGCAATGAAGGGTCACCCACACTTCTGCAGGCCTAGAGTTACACATAGTTCAGAACAGGCAAAGGTGGCAGATTTCTTTCCCTCAAGGATATGAATGAACCAGATAGGGTTTAACAGCTATTGATGATAGTCATTGACACCATCATTGAGACTTGCTTTCAATTCCAGGATTTATTTATTGAACCTGAATTATATTAGCTAACATAGTGAGATTGAAACCCCCTGGATTGGAGCTGGGACCTCGAGATTACTCACCCAGTGACATTAACACTTCAGGGCAAAAGTGAGGATCGCAAATGTTGGAAACTAGAGTCTAGATTAGAGTGGTGCTGGAAAAGCACAGCAGGTCAGGCAGCATCTGAGGAGCAGGAAAATTGACATTTCGGGCAAAAGCCCTTCATAAGGAATGGAGACAGGGAGCCTCCAGGTTGGAAGATAAA
>NC_057712.1:105014049-105017206 GCF_004010195.1 Chiloscyllium plagiosum | reverse complement strand
ACCATTTATCTCTCCACCCTGGAGGCTCCCTGCCTCCATTTCCGATGAAAGGTTTTCCTGCTCCTCAGATGCTGTCTGACCTGCTATGCTTTACCAGCACCACTCTAATCGAGACATGAACACTTTACCATCATCTCCTCCCCACAAAGATCTGTAATGAAAAATGTTAAAAAGACCAAACAATTCTTCCTGAGATTCCCACCATTCATGGATTTTAATGTACAGTCAATTTAATCCAGTCCACATAAAATTAAATCATGGTTCAGTTCAAAGGATACAGTGCTGAAGACATGTACACCTCTGGTCCCCAGTACATCAGATAACTTTGGTATATTTCAAACAATGTGAAAGTTTGTCAGACCATCAGAAAGTAGGATACATTTCACCCAGCCAATTCTAGCCCTGCCAACCTTCTCTTAATATCTGCAAAGCGATGAAACAAGTTGTCAATCATCAACAGCAACAGTTCATCTACAGCCTACCAGCCAATGCTCAATTTGGGTTTTGGCACCAGACCTCATCACAGCCTCAATCCAAACGGTGTTAATCACCGCACTCCCAGGACATGGGTGAGCATGAAGCAGTAGGCTAACCATAAGTTATGATTCAGAGGTGCCGGTTTTGGACTGGGGTTTACAAAGTTAAAAATCACACCACACCAGGTTATAGTCCAACAGGTTTATTTGGAATCACTAGCTTTTGGAGATGATTCTGCTCCACAACCACCTGATGAAGAAGCAGCTCTTCGAAAGCTAGTGATTCCAAATAAGCCTGTTGAACTATAACCTGGTGTTGTGTGATTTTTAACTTTAACCATAGATTATAAACACTTCTCCCCAACATGCCCAGAACAGGGTCAGTAAAAGCCACCTGTACAGTTTTGCACCTAGAGTCATAGAGTCATACAGCATGGAAACAGGCCCTTCGGCCCAAAATGTCTATGCCAACCAACAAACAACAAACTACACAAATCCCATTTACCTGCACTTGGTTATAGCCTAGTATGCCCTGGCGTTTTAAGTACTAATCCAGACGCTTCTTAAATGTTGCGAGATTACTTGCCTCAACCACCCTCTCACACAGCACATTACATATATTCACCACCCTCTAGCTGAAAATCCTTTTCCTCAGACCTTCTCTAAATACTTACTCCTCACCTTAAACTAATGTGCTTTGGTCTTCGACACATTTGCCATGGGGAAAAGATTCTCACAATCTACTCTGCCTATGCCTCTCATAATTTTGTATACCTGAATTAGATCCCTTCTCAGTCTCCTCTGCTCCAGAGAAAACAAACCCAGCCTATCCAATCTCTCCTCATAACTGAGACTTTTCATCCCAGGCAACATCGCGGTGAATCTGCTCTGCACTTCTTCCAGTGCAATCACTGTCCTTCTGATAGTGTGGCAAGAAGAACTGCACCTAGTATTCCATCTGTGACCTAACCAATGATTTATAAAGTTGTAACAAGGCTTCCTTGCTCCTAAATTCTACACCCCAGCTAATGAAGGCAAACATCCTCTATGCCATCTTCACCACCCTGTCTACCTGTGCTGACACCTTAAGGGATCTATGAATTTGTACACCAAGGTCCCTTTGTACCTCAGGACTCCCGAAGGACCTACTATTCATTGTCAATACCCTTCCCTTATTGGACCTCCAAAATATATCACCTCACATTTATTGGGATTATATTCCATTTGCCATTGACCTGCCCAATTTAGCAACTGATCAATATCAGACTGCAGCCTGAGACCATTCTCCTCACTATCAACAACACTATCAATGTTTTGTGTCATTTTCAAATTTACTAACTCAACCTTCTACAGTGACATCCAAGTCATTAATGTACATAACAAACACAAAGACTGTCAGCACCAATCCCTATGATACTACATAGATTATTGATAAGGGCAAAACAGTTGATGTGGTTTACATGGACTTCAGTCAGGTAACTACATAGGTTACAGGCTTCCAATTATAAAAACAAACCTTCACCATCATTCTCTGCCTTTTAAATGTAAGCTAATTTTGGGTCTAGTTTGTAAACTTGGCTTGGATTCCATGGGCTCTTATCTTTTGGATCAGCCTTCAATGTGGGACCTTGTTAAAGGCCTGACTGAAGTCCACGTAAACCACATCAACTGTACTACCCTTATCAATACATTTAGTCACCTTTTCAAAATGGTTCATGAAATTAGTGAGATAGGATTTCCCTCTATCAAATCTGTGCTGACTATCCCTGATCAATCCCTGCCTTTCCATATATTTATTAATCGTGTCCCTCAGAATTCTTTCCAATAATTTCCCTGCTATCAACATCAGACTAACTGGTCTATTATTCCCTGGTCTATCCTTGTTGCACTTCTTGAACAAAGTAACCATGTTTGCTATCCTCCAGTCATCCGGTGCTTCACCTGTGACCAAATTATTAAATATATCCGCTGGTGTCCTAGCAATCTCCTCTCTTGCCTTCCATTGCGGCCTGGGATACATCTCATCAGGCCCTGGGGATTTATAGACATGTATGCCCAGTAAAACATTCAATACCTACTCCCTATTAATGTTGCCATGTTATAGAGTCATAGAGATGTACACATGGAAACAGACCCTCCGGTCCCACGCATCCATGCTGACCAGATATCCCAACCCAATCTAGTCCCACCTGCCAGCACCCAGCCCATATCCCTCCAAACCCTTCCTATTCATATACCCATCCAAATGCCTCTTAAATGTTGCAATTGTACGAGCCTCCACCACATCCTCTGGCAGCTCATTCCATACATATACCACCCTCTGCGTGAAAAAGTTGCCCCTTAGGTCGCTTTTATATCTTTAACCTCTCACCCTAAACCAATGCCCTCTAGTTCTGGACTCCCTGACCCCAGGGAAAAGACTTTGTCTATTTATCCTATCCATGCCCCTCATAATTTTGTAAACCTCTATAAGGTCACCCCTCAGCCTTCGACGATCCAGGGAAAACAGACCCAGCCTGTTCAGCCTCTCCCTGTAGCTCAGATCCTCCAACCCTGGCAACATCCTTGTAAATCTTTTCTGAACCCTTTCAAGTTTCACAACATCTTTCTGATAGGAAGGAGAACAGAATTGCACGCAATATTCCAACAGTGGCCTAACCAATGTCCTGTACAGCCACAGC
>NC_057712.1:104961859-105013918 GCF_004010195.1 Chiloscyllium plagiosum | reverse complement strand
TCCAAATCATTTATGTAAATGACAAAAAGTAGAGGGCCCAGCACCGATCCTTGTGGCACTCCACTGGTCACAGGCCTCCAGTCTGAAAAACAACCTTCCACCACCACCCTCTGTCTTCTACCTTTGAGCCAGTTCTGTATCCAAATGGCTAGTTCTCCCTGTATTCCATGAGATCTAACCTTGCTAACCACTCTCCCATGTTCGAGAATCTCACCATCCCAACTGAAATCCCCAACTACAATGCCTTTCTCTTCTGGTTATACAGCTAAGAACTATTCATTTCAGATCTCACTCACATCCACTGACTACACGTACAAGTCACCCCTTTGGTCTCCAGTAGGCCTTTTCCTGGTAATCTTCTTACTTTTAATATACTTATAAAAACCTGGGTTTTGCTTGATCCCAGCCATTAAAGATATTTTATGGCCTCTCTTTGCCCTTCTAATTTCTTCCTATTCTCCCTATACTTTTGAAGAGACTCCTCTGATTTTAATGCCCTGCACTTAACTTATGTATCCTTCTTTTACATCAGTTTGAAGAGAAACTTTCAGATGGTTTTGTCACTTATTTCAAAACCATATCAAAAATTGCTGGTCTGGATTTTCCTGTGCTAACCAATGCCAGATTAGGAATGATTGTGCAAAAGTCAGCTGAGAAATCAGACAGTGGGGCACCACCTCCTCTTAGCTTCAACAAATATCATTTTCATTCCCCCCTATTCATCTTGGGATGCATGAGAATTCAGGAAGAGGTGATTGGGTGCATGTGGTGATATGGAGATATCCTTTTTCATTAGCGTCATGCGTATTACACCAATAAAGTGGGGTCAGCAAACTGCATCTTCCCCCTGCAGTAATAGATAAATTCCCTTTCAGACTACCAGAAAGTATTGGGGAATGGGGGTTTTGGTTTAATTCCTAGAGGAGTAGTCAAACGACCTCTTGCTGCTCTCCTTGAATGGATAAGCTCTCCACTGTGGATGTCTCCCTTCCATTAGGCCGCAAATCCCTCCTTCTCACTTGGTAATCTTCTGCTTCCATCTCTTTAGGTGCTGAAGCAATTGTTCACTTGAGTTCCTTCTGGACGTTTTCTCAAGGGCAATTATGGACTCCGAGATTTGGTCATGAGCAAACCATGAGTCCAATACTCACACTAGGAACTGGGCTGTGATCATGTAATGAATCCTCACCCATCCTCCTGAAATAAAAAGAGAAAAATTCATCCCCATATGTAACAGAGACAGGTGAACAATAGATAAGTAGGAAATATATACAACATAGTATACATGAAACTAGATATATAATAAAGCAATGTCATTACCTTTATGGCTGCATGCAACGCAGGCACATCATTATTAGACATTTTTGCGTCATCATGTTATTTAATTATTCACTATGTTGTTGAAAGCAAATGTAAAGCATTATCTGATGCCACATACAAAGTGCATAGAAGTTATTATAAATCAGGGTTGCCATATGAATGACTGCATCACTTTATAATACAATCACTGTTTCCATCTAGAGTTTCAAATCAATGCGGTGTTACTCTTTCTCTGTTGAAATATTCTGCTTTGCCATCTGGCTAAAACACAGCCAATTGGCAATCCTCCACAAAGTAGTTCAGCTCATGTAATTTGTAAAATCATATGTGATGATCTGTGATACCTTGAGATTTTTGTGATTAATAGCTTGTATGAGTGTCAATGTGGAATAAGGCTTAAACTAGTGTTTTTTGTAATGTCAGCAATATTAGGGTTTACCACACCCACGTGACACTGGAAGCAAGGAAGCTAATCCCTCTTCCATTAGCTAGTGGAATTTATATGCATTAAACAACAAGCGACCAGTGTCATTGGCTGACAAGTAGAATACCTGGTAGGTTTAGAGGACTGTTGCTTGGGTTTAAAGACTAAAGGAATATGTTGTGTTAGAGAGCTATAAAAATAAAAGCAGATCGAAACAAATAAGATAGTTATTTCAAAGAGTCTACATATACACAATAGGTTTAAAGGCCTCCTTCTGTGTTGCGTTATTCTATTGTTTTAATTTCTGTCTCCTGGAAAAGAACAACAACAAGTGATAAGCAAAGAGAGTCAGAGCTTGTGGATCCAAGCAAAAATACAGAGTGAAGAACAGCTTCTTTTTCTGTGGAGCTCTGGAAACTGGTTGCAGAAGCTGTAACAAATGAGGTATGCTGTTTCAAGCAGAAAACCATCTTCCCATCAAAGTGGCAGTCAAAGTTGCTTATATGGAAGAATCGAAAAGATCTCACCCAGGGTAAGAATGAACATTCAAGTGGGTGACACAAGTGGATCGATTGACTATTGTATAATCTGAGGATTGTTCCCAAAATCTACCCAAGGTACCTGATCCAGTTCTTCTCATAGTCCATTTTGCAGTAACATCTGGAGTGGTAAAAGCGAGGACCAGGCGGCTGCCGGGAAGGTAAATTTCCCTTTACCATTTCCCATTAAGATATTCTCTTTTCACAATTCATCTTTGCAAGTTTTCTTTTTATCATAGACAGTGCATTATTCAAAATCATAGTATCTGAGTACTAAAAGACAGTATGAGGGGCAGGAAAATATAGTTGCCATCCATACTAAAACAAATCACTAATAAGAGGGTTTAGTGAGCTCTCAGAAATTAGCCTGGAGAGATCAATAAATGTTCGGTGCTGCAGCTAGGCCACAAAGCAGTGAAGAAAGTTGGTTGTTATTTCCTTTGAATGCCTTAAGCAACTTACTTGATTCTCCATTTGTTTTATTCAGAAAGGGAGTTCTCTTCTGGCACTTCAATGAGATGCTAATACCTCCAACAGAAAATCCAGCATCCTCAAATATAGCTCCCTCAGTTGTTTACTGCTACTTGATGAAAGCTAAGCAGTGTCTTGAGTGATCACATGAATTCCCAATGTGAGGCAATACTCACTCCCAGAAGCTTCACCATTCATGTTAACAATCATGATCTCAGAGATAGAAACTTGAAAACTAAGACTAAATCTTGGTGGATTGGAAACGTAATCAAAATTTGATGCATATGGTATGCCTTAATTTGCCAATTTAAGAGAGGTGCCAACCACTTACTTTAATAACTTAGAATCTTTTTTTATAATATCCCATGATACAGCTGTCCTTGTGCCTTTGAATACACATTCAAATCAGGATGGTTCATCATTGGGGAACATAAATATGATGATATCATAAACAGCCACTGCTCTTGTTCTTCAAAGGGATGGAGATCATAGTTTTGGGATGTGCTTCCAACACATCTTTCGCAACTTGCTATAGTGTAGTCCAAATGGAACACACTACTGTGATGATCCAGAATATGAAGGATTGAGATGGTGGCTGGATACCAATCAAGCCCAATGTTTTGTCACAAATGAGGTCAAGCATGTGGGGTGTTGTTGCAACTACACTCATTTTGACATTTTCCTTGTAAGTAGTAGAAAGGCTTTGGAAGGTTTGGAAATAAGTCATTTATCACAGAATGCATAATTCTCCAACCCATGATAGGAGAAAAGACCTTCATGTGGTTGTTGCGATTGAGTTTCTGGTCAATGGTCACCCTTTTGATGTTGGTGGATAAAGTGATGCTGTAAAGACATTCATATAAATAAGTGAAAAAGAAAGCGGTGGTGTGCCACTTTGAACAGCTGTAATCCATGTGATGTCCATACACCCACATTGCTATTAGGACAGTGCTCCAGGATATTGGCCCAGCAAGATAGGATGATGAGTTGTTTGGAGATAAACTTGCAAGTGATGGTGCTTTCTTGATTCAGCTGCCCTTGTCCCTTAGGGGTTGGAGGTCTTTGGTTTAGAAGGTCCTCACTATGGAGCCTTGGTGAGTTACTACAGTACATCTTGTAGATGGCACATGCCTGTTCCCACTGCGTTGGTTCTCAAGGAAGTGAACGTTCAAAGTGACATATGGAGTGCTAAACAAGCAAGATGCTTTGTCCTGGATGGTGTCACTGGAGCTGCACTCTTTGTTGAACATTTTTATGGCAAATGTTACTTATCAGCTTCAAATCAACCCAAAATAATAACATAGGATGCTTGAGAATCCCAATAATTCTGGCAGCATCTTTGGAGAAACAAACAGCATAAATATTTTGAGTCCAGTGTAACTCTTATTCGGAATTGAAAGGTTTATCAGCCCTAGGTTTATCAATCAAAGCCAGTAACATCATGTGTGGGGAATATTACTGCACACAATTATATATATGATTGTCATGGGTAGAGTGAGAAGAAGGATGGGGAGGAAGAAAGGCATAGCAAAAAGAGTGACAATGGATAAATGAGCTCTGCAGCCTAACACTGATAGTTTTAAGTCTTGAGCCAGTCTGAAGCAATCATGGCAGGACCATTACAATTAGCTTTACTATTTCTGGAATTGAAAGAAATGGCAATGGCTTTTGTTCATAATTGGCATCCCAAAATAGAACTCTCTTACTAACAGCTCACATATATAGATGTTAACTTTGATTCTCACACATCACATGGAATATCAGCATCAAATACAAAGGTTCTCAGCCTTTGAAAACAAAAATGTTATATGTTGTTGCCAAGAAATCCAGGCTTTAGCCTCACAAATTAATTTAGCTTTTTATCATTTTAAGGATTTCCCAAATTTTTGCCAGGTTCATCAATTTCAAGTGAATCAGTCCTTTCAATACAACAACCAAAAAGAAACATCTTTTTATTTGTTGGTAATTTAAAACTAAAACTAGCATGAACATAGACACATCGATGACATTAGTGAATTGAGGAAAGGAGACAATCACTTAGCCCCTTTAGCTTCTTCCACTTGTGGAATAAACATTCCAGTGTTTGCCCCCCATTTTGTGTAGATGTGTTTCCTAATTTCGCACCTGAACAACCCGGCTCTAATTATTGATAATCAAAAGAGTAATGCAATCTTTGAGTGAATATCTGAGGGAATGCAATACAATGAAGTTGAAATTATGTGAAACTACACAAAGTCCCAGTTAGATCACATATGAAGCATTGTGTCTTGAAGGGAATGCAGCAAAGATTAACCAGAATGATACTCAGACTCCAAAGATTACATTCCAAACATTACTCTCCCAAGATTTTAGTGAATAATCTGACTGGAAAATTCAAGGTGTTAGGTAAACAGATAGTTAGCTAAAGACAACCACTTTCTGCCAACTGGGGAATGAAGGATAAGGAGACACTGTCTAAAATTTAACTCCAGGCCTTGCAAAGTGAAATTAAGAAACACAAATCCATGTGAAAATGATGAGAGAAGTGTGGAACTCACTGCTATAAAAGACATTTGATGCTAGATTAATTGCCAGTTATATATTTCTGTTCAATCATTTCTGTTTTTTCCAAAAATAATCAGGAATGTGGGTAAAAGTGTTTGCATGACATTAAGTCACCAATTACCACTGAATTCCAGCAGGAGAAGAAATGCCATTCTCTTATTCCTATATTGCTAACAGCATGATCCCTTAGTATTATTACTTCACATATGAAGAACTCGTTCATGATTTCATCATAAAGAATTAAGTCTTCCTTTTAGACAGATAACCTGGGGAATTTAAATTATCCAGAATGTCTTTACATCTGCTCTTTCCCAAGGTTATTTTCTTGATTAATATTCTGTTTAAAGTTCAGCTGTTTTCAAGTTTGGTGCTCCTGTAACATTGCACTTAGAGTATGAACTCATGTCTATTGACAGTGAACATGGACAAAGAATAGAGAACTCAAGAATGCTACATTTCAATTTTACTAAGCATTGGAATTCCACCACAATCACAAATATAAATTTTGGTGCAAAATGAAACTATCATGGGAACTTAATCAGTGCTGCTGAAAAGAGACCATAATTATCATTACAAGATTTATAGAAAGTGAGGGTGGCAAGCTGAGATATTGTTACCAGATGGTTCTGCAAAGAACCCAATTAACTCTTTCCCAGATGCATTTGTGCAGAAATCATCTTCCAAATGCAAACAACAATGCAATCTGTCTGAGCAAATTGGAAAGTCACTGAGATATTGTCCAGAATCAGGGTCTGTTGGAGCAGCAATAACAAGTAAACTACCTGAGAGTAGAAATTCCTTGATCAGTTTCTTGGCTTCAAACCTCAGGGTGAACAAAACCATGGCATGTACTGAGCTGAATCTTCAACTTCTGACTTTATCAAATTCCCTGAGACTGGAGAAGATCATACGAGTAATATATGAAAGTTGTGTGCCCACCCTACTAAAGTGTACCCATTGTCCCTTGTAACCCCATATTGCCAGCCACTCCCACCTCCTTTCAACAAATATTCAAACATATCTCTGATATCGCTCCTTGTAAGGGATGCCATTGTAGTAAAAAAGTTATTTTTCTTTTCAGTCGATGCATTTGGTGATTCTAGCTTGAAACCCAGTGTCACTGATAACTCTTGACTGGCTGGCACACCTGGCATATCACTGCCATAGAAACCCTTATTTCTGTAAAAATGACAATCCTCTGGCTTTGAGAATCTTCCTCACAACTTGGGAGTTGATTTCCCACATTACAACAGTGCGAATGGGAACTTTGCCAACATATTCAGCTGTAAAAGACTTTGGGATGTCCTTTGATTTTGAAAGCACTATACAAATCCAAATTTCTCTCTCTGCTTCTATTTTTATTTTATTCATTCATGAGATGTGGGCATCACTGGCTGGGCCAATGTTTATTGTCCATCCCCAGATACCTTGAAAGGATGTTGGTGAGCAACCTTCTTGAACTGCTGCAGTCTATTTGCTGTAGAGAAAATGTTGTTTGGGAGGGAATGTAAGGAATTTTGAATGAATGGCGCTGAAGGAGTGATGAAACATTGCCAAGTCCAGATGATATGTGGCTTGGAGGAGAACTTACAGGTGGTGTAGTTTTCATGTATCTAGAACAAAGAACGAAGAGGCTCTTTGGCCTTTCAAGCCTGCACCGACACATTTTGTCCTTCCATACTAAAAGTATCTGTATGTGTCCTTGTCCATATAGATAGTAACTGTTGTGGGTTAAGAAGGTGGTTTCTGGGGAAAATTGGTGAATTTCTGTAGTGCATCTTGTAGACTGTACACACTGTCACATGAGTTGTGGTGGTGGAGGGAATGGACATTTGTTGGTGTGGTGCTTATCAAGTAGGCCGCTTTGTCTTGGGTGATGTCAAGATCTAACCTTATGCATAAATGTCAATATTTGGATTAAACCTTACATAGCTGTGTCCTGACATAATTCATGGCTGCTTCTGCACAGTGCTGCTGGAGTCACACAAGGGGTAAGTCAATAGATTTTTGGGACCACATTTTCCCTTTTGAAGTTGAAGTGTTTTGTTGATTGAGATTCATGGAACTCTTTCTGCCCATAGTTCTTAGTGACTTTAGCACCAGGAGAGTTGGAGTCTGGCAGAAACATCCTGCATTCTTACCACAGCTACCATATTTAAAGCCCAGGTGCTAGCCAAATTCAAACCCTGCTCTTCACACTCTGCTGCTGCATCTTTCTCACCAAGCATATGGCCTAGAAAGGCTGGTTAGTTCTTCACCTTGGCCCCAGGAAATTGGAGATGTAACCTGAGGGTGCTGAGACATTACTTGTTACCATTCTGGAAATGTACTTCACAGTAAGTGCTGGTCTGAAGGGCATTGTGGAACAGCATCCCCAATGAAAAGGCAAGAGGAAGAGCATCCAACCAGAAGGAGCTGAGACATTGCTCATTTGCATTCTGGGAGTGGACTTCACAGACAGCACAGGTGTGAAGGGGATTGTGGAAGAGTATCCTGAGTGACAGGCAGGAGGAAGACCATCCAACCCAGAGGGTGCTGAGATATTGTTCATTTGCATTCTGGGAATTCATGAAATTATAGGGCTGTAGTGGTAGGGAAATTATTGGAAAAGATACTCAGGGACAAGATCTATATGCACTTAGAAGCAAATAGACTTATTAGTGATAAACAGTATGGTTTTGTGCAGGTGAAGTTCTGCCTCACTAACTAATTTCAATTTTTTGAGGAGGTGATGAAGATGATTGATGAGGAAAAAGCAGTTGATGTTGTCTACATGGACTTCAGTAAAGCCTTTGTCCCTCATATGAGACTGGTACAAAAGGTGAAGTCACATGGTATCAGTGGTGAGCTGGCAAGATGGAAATGGAACGGTTTAGTCATGAGGTAGAGGGTAGTGGTAGAAGGATGCTTTTCAGAATGGAGCGTTGTGGCTAGTGATGTTCCACAGAGATCAATACTCTGCTGTTCATGGTCTTCATAAATGATTTGGAAGAAAATGTGGCGAGTCTAATTAATATGTTTGCGGACAATTTAAAGATTGATGGAGTTGCGAGTAGTGAGGAAGGTTGTCAGAATACAGATCAGTTGAAGGCATGGGCAGAAAAATGACAGATGGAGTTTAATCTGGACAAAAGTGAGGTGATGCATTTTGGAAGATCAAGTACAGATGAAAATTATACAGCGAATGGCATAACCCTTAAGATGACTGATATGCAGAAGGATCTGTGTGTGCAGGTCCACAAATCACTGAGGGTGGCAACGCAGGAAGAAAAGGTGGTAAGAAAGGCTTATGGCATATTTATCTTCATTGTAAGGGGTATTCAGTATAAGGAAATGCTGCAACTTTAAAGGACTTTAGTTAGGCCACACTTGGAATATTTTGCACAGTTTTGGCTACCACACTACCAGTAGGATGTGGATGTTTTGGAGAGGGTACTAAAAAAGTTTGCCAGAATGTTGTCTGGTATTGGGGAGTTTTAGCTGTGAACGAAGGTTGGATAGACTGGGTTTGTTTTCACTGGAATGCAGGAGAATGAGGGGTGACCTGACAGAAGTTTATAAGATTGTGAACAGCATGGATAGAATGTAAAGTATCAAGCTTCTTCCCAACGTGAAGGAGTCAATTACTTGGGGACACAGGCTCAAGGTGCAGGGTGGGGTGGGAATGTTTAAAAGAGTTGTGCAAGGCAAGTTTTTCACACAAAGGGTGGTGAGTGCCTGGAACACACTGCCAGTGGAGGTGGTGGAAGCAGACGCAATAGCAGCATTCAAGGAACACCTGGATAAAAATTGAAAGGAAATAGAGGGATAATATAGAAGGGCAAAATGTGTTGGCGCTGGCTTGGAGGGCTAAGGGGGCCTATTCTAGTGCTGCATTGATCTTTGCTTTTCTTTGCTCTTTGAGTTTGGTGGTGGACAGATAGACAGTGCTTTTTCCTGGTGAATGCCAAAACAAGCCACACAATTACACTCAGTTAGCCTGGACTGAGATAACAATAATAGCCTTTGTCAGTGTTGTCCCGGTGAAAGGGACCACACAGCGGTGAAGGGAAATGATCTTGCATTAGGCAAGCGTAAGTTCCGTCATCTTCCCTCTGGTCTTTGCCACCAACAAAGTCAATCTGATCATTATTATCTAAATGTTTATTTATCATATACCTCACAACAGATTTTATATGTTCCCTGCTAGTTCAGGTTGCAAATTTGCTCACTGAGCCAGTAGGTTTTTTCTCAGTTGTTTTGTCACCATGCCAGGTAACATCATCCAGTGAAGCGCTGGTGTTCTGTCCTGCTTCCTATTTATGTGTCTTGGTTGTAGGGGGGTGATATCATTTCCCATTCTTTTTTTCAGAGGTTGGTAAGTGAGGTCCAAATTGATGTGTTTTTTGATAGAGTTCCAGTTGGAATGCCAGACTTCTAGGTATTCCCATGTGTGTCTCTGTTTCGCCTGTCCTAGATAAATGTGTTGTCCCAATTAAAGTGGTGTCTTTCTTCGACTGTGTGTAAGGATACTAGTGATAGCTGGTCATATATCCTGGTGGCTAGTTTCCTGCCTGTTGGTCCGATGTAGTGTTTGTTGCAGTCCTTGAAGGGTATTTGTTTTGCTGGTTGTCGGTATAGGGTCCTTTCAGTTCATAAGTTTCAGTGTGTTGGTAGGTTTGTAGGCAACCAAGATGCCAAGGGATTAAAGTAGTCTGGTAGTTCATCTCTGAGATGTCTTTGATGTACAGTAGTGTGGCTAATGTCTCTGGCATGCTGTTTGGGTTTGTTTTTTCAGAATTGGTGGATTGTGTTTATAGGGTACCCTTTGTTCTTGAATTCACTGTATAGGTATTTTTCTTCTGCTGCATCATGTATTGTGCCCCATTTAAATAATGTCCTGTTGCAGCTCCTTTTGCGGGTGTTGGGACAATTGCTCCTGTAGTTGAGTATCTGGTCTTCCCTCCTAGTGATAAAACCAGGGTAAACTACCTGGGATGATGGGCTAGAGTTTAGTCGGGGGCCAAGAGGGGGGAAGGATGCTACTGCAAGCTACAACCGTGTCCTTGCTGCTAATCCCATTACCCCTAGTACTGAGCTATTCAACGTGAGAGTAAAAGGCTTACATTCTCTCCTTTGGATCCTCTGATGACCAGGTCTCAACTGACAATCTTTGAAGCTGCTGGTCTCTGATTCAAGCTTTATTCAGTGAGCTTCCTCAGAGTGAGAATATAAGACCAGAAGAGGAGCAGGAGTAGGTCATGTGGCCCCTTAAGTCTGCTCTGCCATTCAGTAAGATCATGGCTGATCTTTTCATAGCCTCAACTTCATGGTGGCAAGTCAGTCACAACTTGACATGCTTACACCCTTACTTAAACAGAGAGAACCACAGTCTAAAGCTCTGGTCACCCACATAGCTGTCTCCAGATGATTCTGTTAAAAGTAACCTTCTCCTGTCAGCAGATATAACAGGCCTGTATGAAAGTAACAGGCCATGAGAAATAATGGCCCAGAGTTTGTGGTCAGGAACAGAACAACAACATCAAAGACAGCCTCACTGAGAGGTGTATTAATCTCCGTGATGAGATCTTTAACTCCCTCAACTTGCATCAGATTGTAACATATTCCAAGGGAAATTCCCAAATGGAGTGATGTCATCAAACTTTCCAAGAGATTAGGAATGCATGTGTTTATGGATTATGAGAACTGGAAAGGGACATTTGGATATTACTAAGTTGCAACTGAGTTATTATGTGATGCTTGGAACCACAAGATTAAAAGATTAAAGGATTATGGTTTTCTTGTTTACTTACAAAGTATAAAGTAACTTTGGAAAGACCATAAGACCATAAGACATAGGAGTGGAAGTAAGGCCATTCGGCCCATAGTGTCCATTCTGCTATTTAATCATGGCTGATGGGCATTTCAACTCCACTTATATGCACTCTCCCCATAGTTCTTAATTCCTTGCGAGATCAAGAATTTATCAATCTCTGCTTTGAAGACATTTCATGTCCTGGCTTCCACTGCGTTCTGTGGCAATGAATTCCACAGGCCCACCACTCTTTGGCTGAAGAAATGTCTCCTCATTTCAGTTCTAAATTGACCCCCTCTAATTCTAAGGCTGTGCCCATGGGTCCTAGTATCCCTACATAATGGAAACAAATTCCCAGCATCCACCCTTTCTAAGCCATGCATTATCTTATAAGTTTCTATTAGACCTCACCTGAACCTTCTAAACTCTAATGAATACAATCCCAGGATCCTCAGCCATTCATTATATGTTAGGCCTACCACATCAAGGATCATCTGTGTGAATCTCCACTGGAAAGCAATGTCCAAGAAAGTTTCAGTGAGATGTAAGGGTAGAATTTCATTGCTTTGATTGTTGAGCATCAGACTTGAAAAACGTCCTTGCATCGATGCTGCCATTACTTAGCAACAATCTGGACTGAGGAAATATGCTTTTTTTTCAGTACATACCTAAAAGCTGTGGGCATTGCAAAAGAAGGTTGCATTTATATCTTTTTCAGTCTGTAACAGTCAGAGCCTAGAGATGAAAACAGTACTCTCAAGACTTCTCACAGTGAAGTCATCAGAAAAAAAATTGACAAAGCTTCAAATCATGAGTCTCCTAATTGTTTCTTATCTGAATTGAATATTTAGTCAGAAGACTTCCTATCATTTGGCAATGGACAGCAACATGAGCTAGTTTACAAGAATTTGAAGTAACTGCAAAAATTTCACTTCATTCTCTACATTTGCTTTGGACTCTTGATCCACAGGGATTTCCTAATTTTTCTATTCATGATTGTTCTGCTGAGCATGTTGTACATGTATTAGTTATACATGTGTATGAATGTGAGACATTTTTCAATTCAGAGGAATATAGTTGAATTCCCAGACTAGTTTAGCTGATAGCCAGTTTGTCACTTGTTTGATGAATAAGTTTGCTTGTAAGAAACATGTTATTTCTGAGTTAATCGAAAAGCCTGCTGGAAACCTGTTTTGTTCTCGTTACCACTAATAAAGAGAACCAAATTGACCATTTTGTTTTGGAATTGAATAAGACATGCACAGTTTTGATAAGGCTCATTGAGTAGTGGGGGATGGATTACCAGCACACTCCTCCTGCCAGAGTCACAAAGCTCTCAGTCATGTAAAAGAATTCTCGTAGGCATCCAGCCAGGAAATGAAAATCAAATTGCTTTTAAAAAGCACATTAAAGTATGGAATGGAATTCACAAGTGGGGTGAAGATAGAAAGTAAAATATCATGAAAACTATTTTTAAATGTTATCATAAAGGAGACATTAAACAAAACTTTACAAATGCAAAATTATTTTCTTCACCACTGGAGCTATTGGACAACATTTGTTATTGTGTAGATTACAGAGAGAATCCTGCATCATCTGATCGAATATGGTACAAACGTTTATGTTGTTTCTAACAGTGGAATGAGAATGAAAGAAATAGAAATTCTGAAATCAACTGATGGTCTGTTTGCCAGTGTTGCTTTCAATGGTTCCGTTTTTAATTGTGTGCTCATGTTGGCTGTACCCGCTGCTGTGTACCTTTAATCAAGCCTGTGGCTGTGATTACAGGCTGAAAGTTTCACAGAGTCACAGAATTATTACTGTGCATAAAAAGGCCATTTGGCCCTTCATGCCTGCAATGGCTCTTCAAACAAGCATCAATATCTACTGCCAATCTCTTGCTTTGTCCCCCACACATTGCGCACAATCTAATATCCTCTTGAATACCCCAATTGAACCTGCCTCCAACACATTTCCAGGCTATGTGAAAAAATATTTTCATTATATTACGTTTGCTTCTTTTGCACATCACTTTAAAACTACGTCATGTTGTTCTTGTTGCTTTTACACATAGGAACAGCTGCTCTCTACCCACAGCAGACTCAATGGGTCTAATACTGCTCCTATATCTTGTGGTCTTATGATCAGTCTATCGAGCCTGCTCATGATTTTGAAAGCATCTATCAAACCTCTTTACAGTCTTCTTCTCTTCAAGAATAGTCCCAACTTCGAAATCTATCTTCATAAATGAAGTTTTTTTCATGCCTGGAGCCATTCTTGTAAATTGTTTCTGCACACTACAGTGCATTCACCTCGTTCCTATAACATGGCCCATAGCTGTACACAATGCTCCAGCTTTTGGCTGCAAAGCTTTGGTGATATGTTCTGTTCCTGCGTAAAGACTGGTCTGCATAACTCCAAGGTAATAGCCAGCTTGGCTTGGCAGTTTAGAGGTAACCGAAGTGTAGTCTGTGGTGAACCGCTGAGTAACAGTTCACCAGTTTAAAACTTCAGTGTTAAGCTGCCCATATGCCAAATCATGAAGTTACTATCTGTTTCAAATGCTGAATTCTGATATTTTGCCACAAATACCCTTGACCCTATTCACACCCTGCAAAATTAATTAATTTTATTAAAGCACCGAGGGGAATAACTCCCTTATTTGAGTTTGTGAACAGACAGCTGTAGAAACACTGTGCTGACATATTACTCGATGTTGGTGCCTAATGCTTGGCTCTTTCAGTGGCCAACACAGACAGACCTGCAACAATACAGAACAGTATAGTGAAAGAATAGAAAATAATAATCCTTTTACATTGACAAAGATCAGGAGTTGGCAAAGATTTCTGCATTCTCCATTTGTATACCAAAATGAACACATGTAAGAATTGGGATTGGATTAGATTAAACAAAATAGTTATTTGTTGGAGCTGCTTACACCTGGCATTCATTGAAAAAATAATTTTTATTTATGGAGCCTCAATAACATTGTAAAATGCCCCATGGTATTTTTTAGAAACACCATTAACAAAATTTGACACCAAGCCACATTGGGGGATGTTAGAATAGGCAACCAGAAGTTTAATTAAGCTCTGAGCACTTAGGAAGCACCTTAAAGGCAACAAAACCTGACTAGATCAATAAACCTGCCCACGAAATGCAGTCACTGACACCTGCCAACTTGACTGTGCCAGTATAGGTAGATGTGTTCAGGGAGAAATTCCAGTGTTTCAGAAGCAGAAGACATGGCTGCTTTGGAGGGAGCAAGGGAAACAGGGAATGTGAAAGAGGCTTGAAAGAGGAGTGTGTAGATCTTCATGTACTTGCCTGACAGAAACAGCTCATTGTGCAAAAATGAACTAAAATGAATTAATCTGCATTGTTTCTGAGGCATTGAGCGGAATCCCCTCAGCTCATGTGTATATTTAGAAAGGCAGGTAAGGAAACATATTGGGCAGGAAGCAGAGGTTCCATTTCCCAAAGAGTGGATAAAGTTTTGTTATTAAGTTATGGGTCAGTATTCCTGACCTGTTTTACATACATTAGAAGGTCATGAACACTCATGAACACTCCAGCCTGCATTCACAGGCACAATCTCGTTAGTCTTCCTCCATGTTCCAGTGAGTACAAACCTCTTCTTCATAACCAAGCTGTTTCATTATGTAAGTGTATAACAATGTAAGGGGTGAAGCTGGAACTGATCAAAGAGCTCCTGAGACATCTCAGTCCTATGCAGTCTTGCTTAAATATTTTCAACGTGCAGACCAACACCAACATTCTTAGTGCTGTTTCAATCAGTGAGCAGGAATCTGGAAGCTTCCCGATCAAGTCTGAAGTCAAGCAGAGCTGCCCTCTCTCTGCTGCCTTCTTTGTGTGTTTATAGAACAGTATACCAAGTCCATGCGGAAGGATGCAAGTCTGAGAGGGGTGACTATTCCAGGAAGCGGACGCCAGCAGGTAAAAGGTTGCCTGTACGTGGATGACATTGCCATTTTCTGCTCTGATCCGCTGTCAGTGCATAGACTCCTGAGCATCTGCCACCAGTTCCAACCAATCTCAGGAGCCAAGATAAATCATGGCAAGAAACGAGGCAATCTTATTTGTGAACTGGGCTGATCAATCGTTGATCCCCCTTCACCATCAGGACTGGTTACCTGAAGATGCTGGGAATATGGTTTGGAGGGGCCAGGGCATATGCAAGATCTTGAGAGGAACACATCATTAACATGAGGCAGAAACTGAGCTTTTGGGAACACTGCTCCCTTCCCATTGAGGTAAAAACCTCGTCATCTGATATGAAGTACTCTCAGTGTTTCTGTATGTGGCGTGGGTCTGGCCCATTCTTAGAGCCTGTGCCACTGCAGTGACCTGAGCCCCTCTTTCTCTTCATCCGGAGATCAAAGATGGACTATGTCTGAAGGAACATCAGATATAAAGCTCTAGATAAGAGTAAGGGGGAAGATTGTACTCAACACCATCCTCATTTGGATAGCCACCTTTGTGCATGGCTGCACCAAGCTGTGTGTAGACTCTGAGTAGGCAAACACTAAGTGACACTGTATACTAGGATTCTACTTATCCCCAGTGTTACAAAGGATGGGCCTGGCCTCATTGACCAGGAACACTCCAAGTAGTTGGATGATTCCATATCACCTTTCCCTTGTGGAAAAAAAGGAAATCCAACATTTCCTTCTCCACTGCTACAGTGCTGCTCCAGGTTTCCCAACCCACACCATGCTAATAACAGAGTCCTCTCTGGGCTTCCCAACCCACACCACGCTGACACCAGAGTCTGCTCTGGGCTTCCCAACCCACACCATGCTGACACCAGGTGCCCACTCCCCGCATAAGTGAGAGACCCGCTCCAGGTTTGACAAGCCAACTGACCAATTCTGTAGCCATGCTGCTTCTAAAATGCTGTTGCCGCTCCAGAACTCATCAAAGCCACCTTCCTACTGAGGAGCTCTCGCTATCAGGTAAATTTGAGGAAAAACAATGAAGAGTAAGAAGAAAACAAAAAACTTGCATAAACATGTTTTCCCTGGAGCATCAGAGGCTGAGGGGTGACCTTATAGAGGTTTATAAAATCATGAGGAGCATAGATAGGTTAAATAGACAAGGTCCTTTCCCTGGAGTGGGGGAGTCCAGAACTAGGGGCAAAGGTTTAGGGTGAGAGGGGAAAAATTCAAAAGGGACCTAAGGGACAACTTTTTCATGGAAAGGGTGATGCATGTATGGAATAAGCTGCCTGGGGAAGTGGTGGAGACTGGTACAATTCTAACATTTAACAGGCATCTGGATGTGTATAGGAATAGAAAGGGTTTAAAGGGATATGGGCCAAGTGCTGGAAAATGGGACTAGATTTGGTTAGGATATCTGGTTGGAATGGATGAGTTGAACCGAAGGCTCTGTTTCCGTGCTGTACTTCTCTATGACTCTATTAACAAGAAATGCCTTGTTTTTTTTGCAACTGTAGGAAATGCCAAATTCAAATCTTTGTTTGTTCTTCAGGTGCAAAAATTGTACAGAACTGCTTTAGCAACTTTAAATGTACATGAAGATTTTTTTGTGAACAAAGTATATTTTTGCAATTAAAAAATAGTAAGGGCGGAATCTAACTGGGTTAACAAAGTTACACAACTGAGGGGGCTGCTTTTGCTACTGCCAACAAAGCTAACTGGGGCAGACAGCTGGGATTTAACTAAAAAGGTCATCCACTCAAAGGCTCAGGTAAAGGTGGCCTGGATAGAAAGGAATGAAATGTGCTTTTTTATTGATTTCCTTTCATATTTATTCATCTGTTTCAGGTGACCTTATGTAATATTCTATTTTTGGATGACAATGTGATCAAGTAAGTCAGAACAGATCATAAACTAAGCATTTCACCAAAGTTGTTTATAATTGCCATCTTACCCTGAGATGTGATAATAGGCACAAAAAGGCCGAAGAATGGCGAATTTATATGCTAAGCAATCTAGTCTATTGGACCCATCGCACTGCAGAAATCACACTTGAAAGATTCAAAGTTATGAGAAAGAAAGCCAGATATAATTTTGTGATTTCTTTGAATTCCAAAAGACCATAGAGAAGGCGAATTAGACCATTCAGCCCAATGAGTCTGCATTGCCATTTGATCACAGCTGATATATTTCTCAACCACCTTTTCTCCATAACTTTTGATTACATTACTAAGCAAGACACTATCTAACTCTGTTTTAAATATGCTCAATGATTTGACCTCCATAGCCTTCTGCAGCAATGAGTTTCCTAAATTCACCACCCTCTGGCTGAAGAAATTTCTCCACATCTCAATTCTAAGGGGTAGTCACTTCACTCTGAGGCTGTGCCCTTGGGTCCAAGTCTCTCCCATTAGTGAAGGCATCTCTCATCCTTTTAAACTCCATCGAGAACAGACCCAGCATCATCAAATACTCCTCATATGACAAGCTCTTCATCCCTGGGATCATTCTTGTAAACCCACTCCAATGCTAGAATACCCTTCCTTAGATATGGAACCCAAAACTCTCACAATATTCTAAATGTTGTCCGACCAGAGCCTTATACAGCCTCTGCAGTACATCCCTGCTCTTGTTTTCCAGCCTCTTGAAATGAATGCTAACATTGTATTTGTCTTTCTAACTGCCAAATGAACCTGCATGTTAAACTTAAGAGAATCCTGAATGAGGACTCCTGAGTACCTTTGTGCTTCAGATTTCTGAATCCTTTCTCAATTTTGAAAATAGCCTATGCTTCTATTCTGCCTACCAAAGTGCATCACCTTACACTTCCCCACATTGTACTTCAGCAGCCACTTCTTTGCCCACTCTCCTTTCTGCAGCATCCCTGATTCCATAACACTACCTGTCCCTTCACTCATCTTTGTGTCATTTGCAAACATAGCCTGACCATTGGGTTTCTGTCTGAGCACAAAAAAAAGCATTTAAATAGGAACTTGAGCAGGACCTCCAACCCCTCAAATCTGTTTTCCAATCATATCAGATTAGGCGAGTTTTTTGGATGGTGTGTTTCTTGCCCAACCATGAGGAAAATAGCAGCGAATGTATCCCAAGGACTGTTCTGCCAGCCATGGTGCCAGAGGTAAAAAGTCTGTTGGAATAAGAACCACTATTTTCTGCAAAATTTACCAACCTTCCAATTGTCATGTTGTCTACAAATTTCCTGATCATACCCACTACATAAAAGTTCCAATCATGTATGACGGTTGGACCGAAGGGTCTGTTTCCATGCTATACATCTCTATGACTCTATGTATGTACACCATGTAGACCCAAGCACCATAGCCTGTGGTATCCCACTGAAAACTTCCAGTCAGAAACATCCCACTACTATCACCCTCTGCTCCTGCTCCTCATTCAATTTTGCATCCAACATGTCACAATACTTGGATCTTATGAGTTCTTACATTCTTGACCGGTCTGAGGTGTTAGTGAATATTTATGACCACGAGAGACCTGATCAAAAGCCTTGCTAAAGTTCACATCACATGCATTGTCTTCATCCTCAAAATCTGAAAATGTCCAAGAAGAGTGCCAATGTAATATCTTTATTTAAAAAAGGAAGACGAAAAAAAATGAAATTATAGCCCAGTTAGCTTAATGACTGTTTTGGGAAAATGTTAGGGTCTGTTCTAAAGGATGTAATAGCACAGTATTTAGGAATACACTACTTGATCAAACAGAGTAAACATGAGTGTACAAAAGGGAAATCATGCCTGACAAATGTATTAGAATTTTTTCAAACAGGATTGATAAAGGGGAAGCAGTAGATGCAATATATTTGGATTTTGAGAAGGTGTTTGATAAGATTCCACATTTTAGAATTAGACTGCTTAATAAGAGTCCATGGTGTTGGGGGTAGCATCGATAGAGGATTGACTAAGTAGCATAAACAGAGAATTTGGATAAAGGAAGAACTTTCTGATGGCAACCTGTAATAAATGGAGTGTTATAGGAATCAAAGCTGGGGCCACACTTATTTAAAATATGTTAAAATGACTTTGATCAGGAAAGAAAATGTACTGTAGCTAAGTTTGTAAATGACACACATACGGGTGAGAAAGCAAGCAATGAGATTGCCACAAAATTTCAGCAGAGACTTATAGATGGGATGAGTATCTAATCAAAAACTTGGGAGAATATGATGTGGGAAAATATGAGGTTATGCACTTTGGAAGGAAGAATAGAGGAGTTGAATATGATTTAAGTGGAGAAAGACTGCAGAAAGGTCCAGACATTGGGGAATCCTCTTGCATGAATCTCAAAACTCTAGCATCCAAGTTCAGCAGGTAATAAGGGAGGCAAATGGAACATCACATGCATTGTCTTCATCCTCAAAATCTGAAAATGTCCCAGAAGAGTGCCAATGTAATATCTTTATTTAAAAAAGGAAGATGAAAAAAAATGAAATTATAGCCCAGTTAGCTATTCCAAGGAATGGAACTTAAAATAGAGAGGTTTCACTAAAACTATTATAAAAAACACAAGTCATACCACAGATGGAATGCCCTGAACAATTTTGGCTCATAATCTAAAGAAAAATAAGGACTTTGAAGGCAGTTCGAAGAAGGTTCACTAGGTTGATATCAGATATGGAGGGAATTCCTTTTGGGAGATTGGATAGCATGTACTCAAAAGAATTTAGAAGAATGCGAGACAACCTTTTTGAGATAAATATGTTTCGTAGAGGGCTTGACAGGGTAGATACAGAAATGTTGCTTCCCCTTGTGGAAGAATTTAGGATCCCTGGGCATAATCACAGAATAAGCAAGCGCACATATGAAACAGAGATGAGGAGGAATTTCTTCTCTCAGAGGGCAGTGATCTGTAGAATTATTTACCACAGGGGTTGTCAAGATTGGGTCTTTAAATATATTTAAAGCTGAAATGGACAGATTTTTAATCTGTAAGGAAATCAAGAGTTATAGGGAAAGGGCAGGAAAGTGGTTCAGCTATAATCTAATTGAATGGCAGAGCAGACTTGACAAGCTGAATGGCCTATTTCTGCTCCTATATCTATAGGTCTAAATGTGTCCCCACTGACACTTGATCCATCTCATTTCCAAGAACCAGGTCCAGAAGTGCAGCCTTTTTCATTGGAATCAACACATACTGATGTAGGAATCTCTCCTTCATGCAGTCCAGGAACGCTTGCCTTCCACTGTCCCATAAAATATAAGTATCCGGGTCTCTAATTTTTGATTTTTTTTTTAATATTTGATTCAAATTGGAAGAGGGGGTGAAAGCCAACATCAATGGGGACAGTTCACAGCAGGTGAAACAAACAAAGTCATGAAATGACATACTGTATCAGATTGCAGCCAATGGAGTAGTTTCAAAATGTGTTCATTTTTGTAATGTAGCTGAAGTAACTCCACAAAGGCCAGTCATCAATCACCGAGTCACCCTTTATTTACACGTTCATAATACTTGACAGTGGTCCGGCTTCCTCAGAGCCAGTCTCGGAGTGAACATGACCTCTGATATTCTTATCAACCAGGGCTCCCTGATGAAACCAGGTTAACAGCCCCAATCAGGGAACTCATATTCTATGAAGTCCACCTGACTGACTTTGTTACAATCGCTATAGTAGCAATTGTGTGTGTGTGGATATATATAATAAAATGCAAAGGAGACTGAATTCCATGTCTAATGAGCTACAATTCAATACAGCATGCAGTCTGTCAAGAGGTTCTTAAATACATATTGCAATGCATAAATTTATACAAAAACAGTTGATGCATTAATTTGAAAAGAAATCTTTAAAATATCACACTGTTGGTAATACTCATGAAAACCTCTCAACTACACATTAGAAACATTTTCCAAATAGCAGGCATTCACAGTCAGAAGCCAGTCAGTGGAATAGGTACTCAGCTATCTCATTACACATTTCAAATTCACTTTCAGAATCCTTGTAATGAGAAAATTCTTTAAGATTTTTTTTCATAACTGAAGTGCCCCATCGCATCAATTTACCTCAAAGGGTCTGTTAATTGAATGATAAACTTCGATCCAGGTGTGATCTGTGCAATAGACTTTATTTATTTGGATTCTGAATGCTGCCACAAAAGTAAATACCTGCAATAGAGCTCCCCAATGGCTCATTAGATAAATTCACTGCTCATTATTGAATTGAGCCTCCCAGACCAGAATGATTGCAGGGTCAATCTCTGTGCAGCATTGAGCCAGCTGATCTCAGAAGCAGGTCTAATATAATTGGTCTCAGTGACCCTGCGATAGGAAGGTGATAAATTAGCCAAGTTCTTGCTCTATATCCTTGTCTGCTTTTTGGTGTGAAAAATGGCCAATTGGTTACTGGAGAGCCACTGATCTGTATAGACTTATACTCTCAAGTATGAATTGATTTCCTCAAAACAGGCACCAAAAACATTTTGAAGAAAGATTTAACTTAAATATTCCCATGATATGATGTCATCTTTATCATGCTACACTCAAACCTCATCGCAGAAATCAAACATAATCAAACAATTGGTATTCCATCCAGCCTCTGACTAGTTGCATGTACATAGTTGATGTTTCTCATCGCAACATAAAATCATCCATAAAAGCTAATACATCCTCAAATCCTTAATTAAGGATTTCATTCTCTGTCTGAATTTAAAGAAAGGAAGTATTCCTTTGTTTTCCATACAGGGAATATAATTTATTTGTAGCAAATCAGGCTGAGCCAATAATTTATTGTTCTGCAGATTGCCTATTAATGCAAAATGATTTTATTCTTGTCTTCAGAAGTGATGCAGACTCTATCATCGCTTTAACACAGAGACACAGAGATGAGGTGGCCTGATCTCGTCATCACATCAATATGAACCAGCCTGTGATCTTTGATTAATAGCAACTTCGCTTTTTTTTTTCCTCTTTGTTTTCCCTGTTTCTAACCAGCCCTTTCACTGTAGGGATAGAATGCAATGCACCTTTCTTTCATTCCTAATTTGAAAGTGAATTTTAAGATCAAATAACAAGTTCTTAGGCACAATGACTGCAATAGATTTGATATCCTTCATTATAATTGGTCATGTCCTCAAGTTATAAATGGAGCAGCATGCAGCACTCCTTTCATTTGCCTGACCAGATCAACGTTTATCAAATTAACTATGTAAATTATGATATAAACAATTAATGAGTTATATTTTTATTTTACCTAACATTTCACTCAAGATGACTTTTTATAGAAAACATGAGATGCTTGCCATAACCATGAATGTTGTTGAATATAAATGCTTAACTCATTAAATAATTATAATTGGTTTCAACTTAGTTCAGATCTCCCAGTGGAACAAATCTGTTAAGTCCCTGATAATGATCCAACTGTCTTTTTTCTTCTGTGATAGAATTACATGGAAAAGGCCCTACAATTTACCAATGAAGAGAGCAGTGAAAAAGGATAATCTGAAAAAGGGAATTGTGATCTGTCTTATCAGTGAGGTGGGTAATACTATTTCATTGGACATTTCGTCCATTGTGCTAATAAATGAAGGCAAAGTTATCTTATTTACAAATGTCACAGTTACACTATATAAATGGTACATTTAATTAATGATACTGACATAGTTGTAAAGGTACCCTCTGGACATGATACACAAAGAAAGGACAAACTACTTGCAGATGTTGCTGCAATACTGTCACAAAAGAGAGATCCTGACTAAGCAATGTTGGCAGGAAAGGTGAAATCTACTTGCCTCAAAGTCACTAAGGTCATGAATTTCTGCACCTCAGGTTCATTCCAAGAGCCCAATGTAGACAGGTGCAGCATCTCTCCATCAGCCACACATCACTGCGTATTCGGCCATGAGTAATATCTGGACAGTCAGACTGATACAGCAAGAGGCTTGAGGCTTACTGCTGGATTCCCAAACTGGAAGATTTGATTGACTGCATACATGTGGCCTTCAAGGCCCACATAAGCCAGCCAATTTCATTCCTTAAATGCCAAACCCAGCTGCAACCATCATCAAAGGATCATATAAACATCAACTAATTTTCCCTGGGAGCAGCCATTATGATTTCATTTCTATTCCCAGCTACTTTGTTGGCCATTAATTGGTCAGCCAGTGTGAAATTGTAAATAGGGCAATAAAATCACATTATCCTATACCACTGACAAGAAAGATCACAACTCCCCTTTTCAGATTATACTTTTTTCACTGCTCTCAGCGTACCAGTGTGAGATTGCAACATGAGCAAAAGTCAAAGTCGGAGTGCGTTTGCCACCCACCTCCAGTTCCTGGTCCACCTGAGTCCCCAAAAGTCCTGTCCAAAGAAACTTACAGCACAGAAAGAGGCCATTTCATACATTGTGCCAATAAATTAAGGTAAAGTTGCTGTAGTCTGACTAGACATAGGGCTGCATTCTCTTTAAAGAGAAATGACTGGGAATGGTTTAACCTGAGACGAGGGAAGAGATTGAGGAGGAGAGTGTTTCGTGTAACCCCAGCTGATAGGGGAATTGAAGCCACCCTATTATCATCACTTTCATTGCAAATTAGCTATCCTGTCAACTGAGCTAACCGATTCGCTTTTGTGCCAGTGCTGGTTCTCCAAGGGAAGAGTCATGGTTAGCCTCATGTTCATATTTTCTCAGTAGCCTTGTTCCTCATTCTCATGTCTGACTACAACTCACCATCCTGACATGGAAATATATTATTGTTCCTTCAGTGTCATTTGGGTTGAGAATTTGGAAATTTTTTCCTCGTGGCACCTATACCAAATGGAAGACATCTCACCACCAAGGGTAATTTGATTGGGATGGACAATACATATTGACCCAGCCAGTGACGTCCACATCCTAATGAAAAAAACAAAAAGTACTTATATCTCCAACTTTGCAGATAACACAAAGCTAGGTAGGAGGGTGAGCTGTGTGGAGCATGCAGAGTAATTTCAATGTGACTTTGACAAGTTAAGTGAGCGAACAAAATCATGGCAGATGAAGTATAATGTGGGTAAATGTGAGGTCATCCACTTTGGTAGAAAGGCGTGTTGTTATCTGAATGGTGACAGATTGGGTGAGAGGGAAGTGCAACAAGACATGGGTGTAGTTATACAAACAGGAGACTGGAAGAACTCCGCAAGCCAAGCAGCATCAGGAGGTGGAGAAGTCAATGTTTTGTGTATAATCCTCCTTCAGGAGTCAGTGCAGCTACAGGCCACCAATTGAAAGTAAACATGCAGGTACAGTGGACAGTGAAGAAGACAAATGGTATGTTGGCCTTCTTAGCAAAAGTTTCTGAGTACAGGAGCAGGGATGTTTGCTGCAATTGTACAGGGGCTCAGTGAGACCATACGTGGAGTACTGTCTACGTTTTGGTCTCCTTTTCTGAGAAAGAATGTTCTGGCTTTGGAGGAAGTGCAACAAAGGTTCCCCAGAATGAATCCTGGGATGCCAGGACTGATGAATTAAGAAAAATTGGATGCGTTAGGGTTATTTTCACTCGAATTTAGAAGAATAAGTGGTATCTCAGAAACAAGTAAAATTCTAACAGAACTAGATCCAGGGGTCAATGTAGGCGGATGTTCCTGATGAACAGGAAGTCCAGAAACAAAGGTTTAAAGACATGGGGTTGGCCATTTCAGACCAAGATGAGAAGACATTCCTTCACCCAGACAGTGGTGAACCTGTGGAATTCTTCACTACAGAAAGTGGTTGAGGACAAAATATCAAATGTTTTCAAGAAGGAGTTAGGTATCGCTTCTAGGACTAAAGGGATAAAAGGATATGGAGAGAAAGCAGGAACTACGTACTGAGTTGGATGATTCACCATGATGACATTGAAAGGCAGAGCAGGCTCAAAGGGCTGAAGGCCTGTTCCAGCTCCTATTTTCTATGCTTTATGTTTCCATCCAGCCCAATTTATTTTTGGAATCAGCTTCTGATTTTAGTTTGAGGGTCCCACAACCTGACAACTCTCTTCGTGAAATGAAAGGTTTTCTCATCTCTCTTGCAGATCTTCTACCAATAATAGAAAAACTTATGACACTTGGTCATTTATCCACTTGCCTGAGTGAAAAGCTTTTCTTTATCTGCTGAGCAAAATCTCTTCACATCTTAGAAACATACACTTGTTCTTCTTTTATTTTCCTTATTTCATGCCTGCATGGTGTTTCAATAATCCCAGTTACATAATGAGCTACCACTCAATAATTTTCCATTAAATGCTTTTGTAAAGAGAACCATAGTGCAGGTTTCACCCACTTTCCACTGTAACCTAGCTGAAAGATGTAGACAAAGAAAAGTATAAACATTTACATTTATAAAGCACCTTCCATGGTCTCAAAATGGCCCCAAACCCTTCACTGTGGAACAAAAGTGTTTGAGGCAAAGCCACTATTATAAGGTTGGATATGTGGCAACCAATAAACATCCAGCAAGCTCTCACAAACACCATTGCGATAGTGGCCTGGATGTTTGAATGGACTCACAGTTATTATTCCTGTGCAGTTGGGAATTGCATTGGGGACCCTGCAGAATCCTCATCATAGCAGACTTCAAAGCGATTACGGAAGAAATTTAAGATTTCAGTGAGCAATTCCCCTATGCTTGGAACCCTTAAATGTTTCCTCTTAAGTTGACAAATTCAGAATTTTCTGATGCAATTAGGTAAATAGTTACTCAGGAAACGTTATTCGATTAAACACATAATAACAATGAGTAATAATTCAATTGGTAATATACACATCCCCCAACTGCGTTTCCCCCAGATCCCTTATGCAGCGAGACACTAGGCTAACTCTCACCCCGCCCATCCCACCAAGACCTGCTTCCCATCACAGGTCCACCCAACATTCCTACCTTCACCCCTGTACCCCTTCAACACACTTTCCTCCGTTGCCTGACATTTTCCCCTTTTTCCATTCTGCACCTTGCTGGAAGCACACCACTCCCTTGCCCTTGGAAAAATACCTTATGTCCCAACTAGACCAAACATGAGGCACTCTTGCCCCAAACCCCCCAGACTGGCATTCACTCAATCTGCTCCCTCGCTGAAACCAGTTTCTCTCACCAGTTTGACCAACCCTAAACCCTGCACCACATATCTGTCCCTTTGTCATGTTACACCCTGGCATTCTACCCACTCAGCATCCGACCCATCTGGCACTCAAACCCTACCCAGTCAGTATCCTACTTACTTGGCACTTTCTGTACAACTTATCTACCACCTTATTGGTGACATTCTGCCCACCCCCTAACTGAGACCATCTCTATCTGGCACTCTATTCACATGGCACTCTACTCCCATGGCAGTTTGTTGTTGTTTTCCTCCTCTTTAGTGAATTTTATGCTAGTAAGGGTATTATTGATGCTCTTGAAGGTTTCCTGTAATTTGTTTCATTTAGTGATGGCAAAGATGTCATCCACGTAGCGGACCCAAGGTTTGGGTTGGATGGTTGGCAGAGCTGTGTGTTTGAGTCTCTGCATTACTGCCTCTGCTAAGAGCCCTCATATCAGAGATCCCATGGGTATTCTATTGGTTTGTCTAGGTTTTGTTGTTGAGGGTGAAGTGGGTGATAAGACATACGTCGACTAGTTTGACGGTATTGTCCTTGCTGATGATGTTGGTGGTGTTTGGTTTATGGGTCTTTGGGTTTTCTAATGGTGTGGTCAGTGTTTCCTTGGCCAGGTTGATCTTGGTGGATGTGAACAGGGCTGTTACTTCAAAGGAGACCATTATTTCATCCTCTTTTATCTTGGCGTCTTTGATGGTTTTCTGGAATTCTTGGGTGGAATGGATGGAGTGGCATGAGTCTGCTACTAAGTGTTTTAGTCTTTAGCTACTCGGCCAATCTGTAAGTCGGTGCTCCAGGTAGCAAGACTATAAAGTCATAGAGATGTACAGTGTGGAAACAGACCCTTCAGTCCAATCCGTCCATCCCGACTGGATATCCAACCCAATCTACTCCCACTCGCCAGCACCCCGCCCATATCCCTCTAAACCCTTCCTATTCAAATACCCATCCAAATGCCTCTTAAATGTTGCAATTATACCAGCCTCCACCACTTCCCTCACTCATTCCATACACGTACCACCCTCTGAGAGGGGTTCTCCTGGTTTGTGAATTTTGGGTAATCCATAGAAGCGTGATGTGTTGGATCCATCTGATTTCATTTTTTGAAAGTCGGTCTTATTTATTTCTCCAGATTTCTCATGTTTTTTGAGTCAGGCTGTGATTCAGTTCTCTAGTTGTAGGGTCTGTTCTATTGCCACTTGTTGGTAATTGTTGGTATCTGCAAGTAATGCATTCACTTTCTCAATGTAGTCTCTTTGATTTAAAATGACTGTCAAGTGTCCTTTGTCTGCAGGTAGGATAACAGTGTTTTTTATCTTTTTTTAGTCTTTTTAGCACTTTCCTTTCTTGTGTATTGAGTGTGTTTCCTTCATTTTTCCTGCTGAGTGTTGGTGCGAATGTCATTACAAAATACCTTGCAAGAACTATAACAAACAATACATTGGACAAACAGGCAGAAAACTAGCCACCAGGATACACGAACATCAACTAGCCACAAAAAGACATGACCCACTCTCACTAGTATCCTTCCATACAGATGAGACAGGACACCACTTCAACTGGGACAACACATTTATCCTAGGACAAGCCAAAGAGAGACATACATGAGAATTCCTAGAAGCATGGCATTCCACTGGAACTCTATTAACAAACACATTAACTTAGATCCCATTTACTACACCCTGAGAAAAATAATATGAAATGACATCAACACAGGAAATTATGTCACCACAGGAAACGACATCACCAACCCAAGGAAACCTAAACACATAAATAAAAAGCGAGCCATGCCACCAGTGCTTCATCCAGAGGCTCACTGATGATGTTACCTAGAATGGTGACAAAACATCTGAAAAAGAACCTTCTAGCTCAGTGAGCAAACCTACATCCAGAACCTCATCCTGAGCTACAAATCTTCTCAAAACTGTGTGTGCGCATCCAGCTAGCACAAAGGGCATAATGCTTTTTGCTCAGGCCTCCTGGGCCCATCAGAGAATCACCCACCTACAGTCTGCTCCACTTAGACCCCAGTCCTTTACACAGTGAGACATCCAGGCTTACAATCGAGAGTGTGGTGCTGGAAAAGCACTGCATGTCAGGCAGCATCTGAGGAGCACAGAAATTGATGAATCAGGCATAAACCCTTCATCAGGAATGAGGCTGTGAGCCGGGGACCTGAGAGATAAATGGGAGGGAAGTGGGGCTGGGGGGCAGGTAGCTGGGAATGCGATAGGTAGATGAAAGTAGGTGTGAAAGTGATAGGTCAGAGGGAAAGTGGAACAGATAGGTGGGAAGGAAGATGAACAGGTCAAAAGGTGGTGCCAAGTTGAAGGCTTGGAATTGGAATAAGGTGGGGGGAGGGGAAATGAGAAAACTGGTGAAATCCCCATTGATCCCGTATGGTTGCAGGGTCCCAAGGCTGAAGATGACGCGTTCTTCCTCCAGGCATTGGGTGGTTAGGGTTTGGTGATGGAGGAGGCCCAACACCTGCATGTCCTTGGCAGAGTGGGAGGGTGAGTTAAAGTGTTTGACTAGGGAGCAGTGGGGTTGGTTAGTGTGGGTGTGCCAGAGATGTTCTCTGAAAGATCCGCAAGTTGGCATCCTGTCTCCCCAGTGTGGAGGAGACCACATCGGGTACAACAGATACAGTAGATGGCGTATGTAGAAGTACAGATGAATCTCTGTCATATGTAGAAGGATCTTGGACGGAGCTGAGGGGGGAGGTGTGGGTGCAGGTTTTGCACTTCCCAGGCTTACAGTTCTGGTTCCAGTGTAAGTCGGCCTGGCTGCAGTACTGGCGCTGTCCACTAGTCCCAGGAGCACAGCCGGTATTGGAGAATGACCAGTTTCTGATTGGCTGGCAGCTTTCTGGAGGCAGACATCCTGTTGCTGAGTGCCCGTTATCCTGCTTCAAGCCTGTCAGCTCCAGGCAGCCACCTTGAGCAGGTGGAGTCCCCTGAAGAAGGGCCTGTGCCCGAAACGTCGAATCTCCTGTTCCCTGGATGCTGCCTGACCTGCTGTGCTGTTCCAGCAATTAAGTTTCAACTTTGATCTCCAGCATCTGCAGACCTCACTTTCTCCAGGTGGAGTCCCCCCACTCCTAGCCGTTTAGCGAGGAGCGACGAGGAAAGGGTACCAAATCTAGCAACAAATGCCTGTGCCTTCAGAGTCACGGGTAAGTTATTGGGTCCAACTGTCTCCTTTGGTGCCCATTTTGGCCAGTATCTACATGCTTAACACAAATGATGAAAAACTGAAGGCTCAGCTCAGATCCCTGGGGATGACTCTTTCCAATTCAAAACAAATTCTTTATCCTTATTGTCTGTAACCTACCTTCCAACTAATTACTAGCTGACAGCTCTTTCTATATGCATTTATACATGCAAATAAATTCTTGAGCAAAACCTTAACAAATGCTTTCTGCAGTCCACATGGCCAACATTCAAGGATACTCTCTTGATCCAATTGATTCCTCAGTCAGTTTAACTCAAATAGTCAGATGTGAATCATCCTTCAGAGATTTATGCTGATTCTTTAGTCAACTGATACTTGTCCAAATGCTCAGGCACTCTGTGTTTTCCAATGACATTCCAATGCTAAACTAACAAATCTGTAGTTACCCCAATTGTCAGTATCTTCAACAAAGTACAAAGTCTGTTCACTGTATTTTGAAATCTGACTCATAGTTTCCTAATCCGCATATCGCATCTACATATCTCTCTAGGCTTCTCCAGTAATATGTCCACTGATGATTTTTAAAAATTCACCCATGGGGAGTAGGCATCACTGGCTGAGCCAGCTTTTATTGCCCTTCAGAAGATAAGCTGATTTCTTGAATTGCTGCAGTCTACATATTGGAAGTGGATTCACAATGCTGTTAAGGATTCCAGGTTTTTAACCCAGGAACAGTGTCGGAACTATTTATAATATATACTCCCAAGTTAGGATGATGAGTGGTTTGAGGGGGAATTTGCAGATGATGGTGTTTCAATTAAAATGAAAGGACAGAAAATTCTCTGAGATGCCTTGCATAGGTCATTTCTTGTCAGAGATGAACCAACTATTTGGTCCAACTGTCTCCTTTGGTGCCCATTTTGGCCAGTATCTACATGCTCAACACAAATGATGAAAAACTGAAGGCTCAGCTCACATCCGTGGGGATGACTCTTTCCAATTCAAAACAAATTCTTTATCCTTATTGTCTGTAACCTACCTTCCAACTAATTACTGGCTGACAGCCCCTTCTATATGCATTTATACATGCAAAACTTCTTGAGCAAAACCTTAACAAATGCTTTCTGCAGCCCACATGGCCAACATTCAAGGATACTCTCTTGATCCAATTGATTCCTCAGTCAGTTTAATTCAAATAGTCAGATGTGAATCATCCTTCAGAGATTTATGCTGATTCTTTAGTCAACTGATACTTGCCCAAATGCTCAGGCACTCTGTGTTTTCCAATGACATTCCAATGCTAAACTAACAAATCTGTAGTTACCCCAATTGTCAGTATCTTCAACAAAGTACAAAGTCTGTTCACTGTGTTTTGAAATCTGACTCATAGTTTCCTAATCCGCATATTGCATCTGCATATCTCTCCAGGCTTCTCCAGTAATATGTCCACTGATTATTTTTAAAAATTCACCCATGGGGAGTAGGCATCACTGGCTGAGCCAGCTTTTATTGCCCTTCAGAAGATAAGCTGATTTCTTGAATTGCTGCAGTCTACATATTGGAAGTGGATTCACAATGCTGTTAAGGATTCCAGGTTTTTAACCCAGGAACAGTGTCGGAACTATTTATAATATATACTCCCAAGTTAGGATGATGAGTGGTTTGAAGGGGAATTTGCAGATGATGGTGTTTCAATTAAAATTAAAGGACAGAAAATTCTCTGAGATGCCCTGCATAGGTCAGTTCTTGTCAGAGATGAACCAACTCCCACATGTAAATTATGGACAGTGTGCACTGATATACTGCCTGTTTAGACTAGAGTGGTGCTGGAAAAGCACAGCAGGTCAGGCAGCATCCGAGGAGCAGGAAAATCGATGTTTCGGGCAAAAGCCCTTCATCGGATATACTGCCTGTTAATTGGTGACAAAAGAAATGATTGGACATCAAACAGTAAAAGAGAGGGGGTGAATACAAGTGTTTTTGATTGAAGAAGTGGGCTGATGGCGGGTCTATAACCATGATTTACAAAGAGAATTTCAGAGGACAGAGATTAAAGTAGTTGAAGACACTGCCACTACTATCTGCTGCCATTGTCCTTCTAGGTGGTAGCCTTTAATTTTAATTGAAACACCATCATCCTCAATTTGGATGGTGCGGGCTCAGGATCACTGACAATTTTTTGCAATGCATCTTGTTTATTAGTACTAACTCTGTGGTGGAATGACTGAGTCTCTGTGAAAGTAGTGCCAATCAAGCTGGTTGCTTTGACCTGAATGGTGTTAAGCTTCTTGAGTGCTGTTGGAGCTGCACTCAAAGCAAGTGACAAGTATTCCATAAAATTCCTGACTTGTGCTTTTAGCTTGGTGGATAGGCTTTTGGGAGTCAGGAGATGAATTACTCACTGCAGTTTTCCTAGCCTCTGATCTGGTCTCATAGCTAATGTGTTTATATGATGAGTCCAGTTCAATTTCTTGTCAATGGTAACTCCCAGGCTGTTGATTCTTGGAGACCATGATGTGGAAGAGCCGGTGTTGGACAAAGTTAAAAATCACACAATACCAGGTTATAGTCCAACAGGTTTCTTTAGAAACACTAGCTTTCAGACCATTGCTCCTTCATCAGGTAGGTGTGGAGCAGGACCATAAGACACAGAATTGAATTTGTTTCTTCCCACCATACCCTCTCTCTATGGCAGTGGCAGCATTTTCAGCTACTTTAATCTCTGTATTCTGAAATTCTCCTTGCAAACCATCACCCCAAGGTAAAAGACTTCCCAAAATCAACCTTGTTAACCACAACCATTCGCCTTCACTGCCTCCTTTTAGTGTTTGGTATCTAATCATCCCTTTTATGAAACTTCTTTAGGTACTTCACAATTAAAAGGCAATATATCAGTGTACACTTGCTATAATTTATACATGAAAGTTGGTTCACCTCTGACAAGAGCTGAGCTATGCATGGAATGCTAATCAGGAGATCATAGAGAATTTTCTCTCCTTTATTCTTGTTGGAAGAGATTGCAAGGTCTGGCGCTGTCATCGAGCATCATTTCTAAACAGTAACAGCATGGGTGATCAATTCGATCCTTCCCTCAAATAGTAATCAACTTTTTGATGTTATTGTAAAATCTAAACATTAATTTGATTACTCAATTTCCATTTAGGTGGGCTATTTGCTTAATCTAAATCATCGGATGATCCAAGCTTGTAGTACAAAAGAAAATCTGGAATGGTCAGTAGTCAATTATATCGGGGTTGGATTTGGATTGACGAAAGGTGTTAATGAGGAAAACAAAGCAACATGTCATATGATTGAGATCAGTGTACGTTTCAATCCCAACCATTCATACCATGCACACTTAGCACAGGGAGTGGCCAATTACAAGCAAATGGTACTGTCTGCCAGTAACATGGACATCAATTACATATTGCAATAAAATCTTCTTATTGTACTCACCTACCAAAAAGGTTTCACTGATTTCAGGCAAAGTCTAGTCAGCAAATAGGTTCAAAACAGTTGTTTGTAGCTGGTTAATCCTTTGTACTTATCAATTTATAAAGCTGTCTTTCAGCCAAATAGATATCTTCAAGATGCTCCCATCAACTCCTTGTAATTCATTAAAGTGCTATTACCTTAGTGATGAGATTCTAAATGTAACTGTGAAAAGGAGGCTGCTCTAACTGGGATTTTTTTTTTCAAAAGATGCATTGGTTACTTACCTTTTCATTTTCACCACTCACTGCATTAACATCAATGTGTCCACTTTAAATTTAGAGGGAAAGGTCGGGATGGGAAAGAATTGGGAAGGGGTGGAGAAATGGGAACACTGATCAGCGAGTGCCAAGTTGAAATCCTATTCTGTCTAAGATCATGATATAATTTTGACATATGTTCGATATGGCAAGCAATAAGCTGATTAACACTCTTCATATTATTACATGAAGTTTTATAAAGTTTTCAAAGTCAGACACATGAAGGAAGAAAAGAGAATAGGAAGGTGTACTCAAAGGGTTGGATGAGGTCAATGGATGAAAAGAGACTCCTGTGTCACCACAAACATTATCAGAACAGTTCTTAGCTCTTAAAAATAATTCACAAGGTGTTGATTTTCCCTTCAATACCTTCTGCTACACAGAAATGTATCTTTAGGATTTACATGAGCTTAGAACAAGGACTGACTCCATAATGGATAAATGAAACTGAGTTATAAAGACACAAACTTGTTTAATGATTGATAACTGAGTGCCTTGGAAAGACAGAAATTCTTGTGTAACAAAATAAAACAGAGTTGTGGATGCTACAGATCTGAAACAAAAAAAAACAGAAATCGCTGGCAAAATTTAGCAGGTCTGACTGCATCTGTAGAGAGAAAAAGCAAAGTTAACATTTCAAGTCCAGTGACTTTTCATCAGTTCAGTCTTATATTTTTGTATGTTCTATAGTGATATGTTTTTGGTGGTACACCCTCAGTGTGCTGAAGGGCCTCTTCTATATTGTATGATTCTATAAAAATAGGGGACAAGGGGCTTGGATACTGCTTTGATTGTGAATCACAATATCAGTGCTCTAAAGTCATCTTGTTTCTGTTTTGCCAGCAACAGTCTCACTGCTGTAGAAACAACTCCACTGGCACGCTGAGTTAGCTTGTGAACCAGTGTTGAGAGTGTGTTGCTGGAAAAGCACAGCAGGTCAGGCAGCGTCCGAGGAGCAGGAAAAGTGATGTTTTGGGCCAGAGCAGGTAGGGGGAGGGGAAATGAGGAGACTGGTGAAGTCCACACTGATGCCCTGGGGTTGAAGGGTCCCGTGGCGGAAGATAAGGCGTTCTTCCAGACATTGGGTGGTGATGGAGTGGCGGTAGAGGAGGCCTGGGACCTGCATGTCCTCAGTAGAGTGGGAGGGGGAGTTGAAATGTTCAGCCACGGAGCAGTGGGGTTGGTTGGTGCAAGTGTCCTGGAGATGTTCTCTAAAGTGCTCTGCGTGAAGGCATCCAGTCTCCCCAATGTAGAGGAGATTGCAACGGGAGCAACGTATGCAACAATTGACATGTGTGGAAGTGGAGGGGAAACTTTGATGGATGAACCAGACCTCATTGGAACAATTGTGAGTACAAACTTACTTATTAAGTTAGAAGTTATAAATACCCCAAAATTATATTTTAGAAATAGAAGAGATTTGCCCATCATGCATGTCATGATTTAATTTGCTGTTCATTCACCATAGCCCTGTAAGTTTTTTCCATTTTAAGAAACTACCCAATTCCCTTTTGAAAGTTATTACTGAACCTTGTTCAACGATCAGATAATGTGTTCCAGATCATAACAACTTGTCGCATAAAACCATTTCTCTTAATCTCTCCTTGAGTTCATTTGTTAATTATCTTAAATGTGTGCTTTGGTTATCAAACCCTCTGTCAGGGGAAACAGTTTATCTTATTTACTATGTTGAAATTCCTCATATATTGAACATTTCCATTAAATCTCTCTTTAACCTCTTTGCTACGCTGAAACAAAAATCCTATTTCACTTGCCTCTTCTCAGGCATAACATTGATCAGGTGAAAGTGAGGACTGCAGATGCTGGAGATTAGAGTTAAGAGTGTGGTGTTGGAAAAGCACAGCAGGTCAGGCAGTAGATAAGTCTCCTCTGCACCTTATTCAAACTCTTGAACTTCTTGTTGCCAGGGAAGGGAGAGAGAAGGCAAGGCAGCATATTTTTCTTGTGTATCTTGGAGAGGAAACTTTCCTGGGATGGAGGCATCACTATTAAGGCTAGTATTTATTGTGTATCCCTCATTTCCCAGAGCTCAGTTAAGAATCAATCAAGTTGCAGGAGCCACACATAGGCCTGACCAGGTAAAGACATCAGAATTCCTTCCCTAAAGGACATTAGTGAACCAGATGGGATTTTTAGGCAATTGACAGTAATTAGATGATCACTATTTGGCTAGCTTTTTCTTTTTATTCCTGATTTTTTCTATTGATTGTTGCTATCTATATGGTAGGATTTGAACCCCTAGCCCTAGAAGATTAGCCTGAAGTTCTGGATTACTAGTCCAGAGACATGATCGCTACACTACCATTTTGCCAAAAAAATTCTGTTGTTTAAAAATCAGAAGTTGTCCTTTTAAAACAGGGATGAGGCAATTTCTTTTTTCTCTCAGGATCATTAGATTTTGGAAGTCTCTTCCTGAATATTGGTGGAAGCTGTGTCCTTGATTATGTTAAAGGCAGAGGTGGCTGGATTCTTGTTAACGAATTGAGTGAATGATAATCAGGAGTGGTCAGGAATGTGATGTGGAGATACAATGAGATCAGCCATGATCTTATTGAATGGCAGAGCAGCTGAGAGGCTGACTGGCCAGATCCTGCTCCTCCATTTGTTCTTTTGATCTCAAATAAGGCAAGTTCTTTTTTGGATTTCCTTAGAGTCCTCATTAGCCGCCCAGCTGCTTGTCCAGAGTCAATTTACTTTCACTCAGGATCCCATGCATGTCATAACTCATGTGTTGCAATTGGCAATCAGCCTCTTGTCAGACTCTGTAACTCTGTTCAGCACCAAACCCAATAATTTATAAATTCCATATTTATAGAATCACAATGGGGGGTATATTAGTTGTTTTAGATTGCTCTGGTCTTCTGATCTGTTCCTCGCAATGGGAGAAGAATTAAAATCTGCTCTTTTCATAACCCCCAAAGACATTAATTATATTGTGTTTTGTGGTTACCTATAGATCTAATAATAATGTTTGATGTATTGGGAGTTTGAATCACATCTCTACATTCTGTGAATTTATTAAATCTGGAACAGAAGTCTTATATCAGTAATGGTGACCATGAAGGTATAAGATTGTTGTAAAAACCCATCTGGTTAATGTATTCCTTTAGGGGGAGAAATCTGATATCCTTAGCTGGTCTGTTGATGTGGTTGATATTTTTTTAATTCACACATGGGATGCTGGCTGGGCTACCACTGATGGCTTAACCCTAGATCCCCATCAGAAAGTGATGCTGTAGGTAGACGAACAGTGCTGTCAGGGAGAGAATTTCAAGATTTTAACCGAGTGACCCTACAGGAACGGTGATATAGTTCCAAGTCAGGCTGGTAAGTGGCTTGGAGGGAACTTGCAGGTGGTGGTGTTCCCACGTATCTGCTGTCTTGTCCTTCTAGATGCAAGTGGTTATGAGTTTGAAAAGTGTGCTCTAAGGAGCCTTGGTGAATTTCTGCAGTGCATCTTGTAGATGGTACAGAATGCTGACACTGAGGTCTGTTGGTGGAGGGAGTGTCTGCTTGTTGAAGTGGTGCTAATGAAGCAGGCTGCTTTGACTGGGATGGTGTCATGCTTCTTGAGTTGGTTACTTGCTGCAGAATTCTTAGCCACCGGCATGTTCTTGTATTACACTATTTGTATGGCTTATCCAGTTTCTGTGTATTAGCAGACAATATCTAAATCAGTTCAGAGACTTGGGGGGGCTGAAATCGTGTATAGAAGTTGAAAATGTGACCAGAATGGACAAGGGAGGGAACTACTCAGCGCTGCAGGTTCCCCGAGCAGAGCAGACACTAGGGATGCAGTCAAGGGTATTGCAGAGCAGCTCGATGCAACCAGCAGAATGGCTTGGGAGAACAGAATGGCCTTAGATATGATCATAGCTGAGAAAGGGGGCGTGTGCAGGATGTTAGGGGAGAGCTGTTGTACCTTTATTCCAAATAACACAGTACCTGATGGGTCAATTACTTGAGCCCTGCGGGGGTTGACTACCTTAGCAGACGAGCTGGCTGAGAATTCAGGGGTAGACACATCGCTCACTGGGTGGCTGGATTCATGGTTTGGGAAATGGAAAGGTATAGTGGTCTCCATACTCACTTCCATGGTAGTGGTTGCTGGAGTACTGATAGCTATAGGATGTTGCATCATACCTTGTGCACTAACCCAGCAGCTAATTGAAATAGCCCTGACTAAACAAATGCTCCTATCAGGTAGTCAGCGAGAGGAATGCTACCCGTTGAACAATGAGGGGATGAGTGATCTTGAAGAAGTTCCCAAGATAGATGAAGTCTCAGGGATGCTGCTGGCAAACTTGGAAGCGACATACAGAGCACATGCAGAAGACAACAAATATTAGCCAAAAAGAAAAGGGGGAGTTGTGGAAAATGTGTGGAAGTGTTGCTTCTGCAGAAGTCACATACTCAGAAGTCATAAGACTTAGTGTTGCCTCAGCAGAAGTCATAAGACTCAGCTATCAGGGAAGGGGGTGCACGCTAACAATAGACTACAGACGGATGTGGTAAAATTGTTAGACTAGGAGCTGCACTTGTCACGTACAAAGAACTGGGTAGGATAAAGATAACTAAATAAGGCAAGTAATAAACATGGGTAGAGGGGTGAGAGAATTAGAGTAATGGGAGAAGTAAACAGAGATGGAGTGAAGCTAGGGCTTGTGATAGGCTACACACACTAGCAAAATCAACCAATGAGGGAAAAGGGGAAGTACCGAGAGACTGTATAAAAATGCACTGATATTGTTCAGTGGGGTGCCTACATTTTTGCACACCCGCTCTTGCAAGAACGTATGAATAAAGACTGCTTCGGAATTTGACTCGGACTAAAATTATTTGGCAGTGAGCTTCGTTTCTCACAGGGACTCACTCCCAAACTACTCATTTGTATTCAAGAAGGGCTTAAATAAACACCTCTTTGAGGACAATTTGTGAAGAGCTATAGCTGGCTTTACCAGTAATGACCACATTCCGCACTGATTTTTTTTTGGAAGGGTTCTTGCATTAGAAATATAGTGTCAGGATCACCCTTTTATGCCATTGCAGCATCCAATGGTATCAGAGCTGCATTAATTAAATTAATATTGTCAAAGCATATATAAGTACATTATGTGGTCTATGATATAAAGCAATTGTATCAGGCAATAAACCATCTAGTGAGTATTATCTTTAGGAGTTTTATAAACATGGCCATACACTCTCAGATATCACTTGGCCAAAGCCCAATATTCAATCAAAGGCAAAGGAAGCAGAGATGAAAGAGTGACTAAATGTAACCAAATACAAGAAATGCCATAGTTATTCCCTTCATTGTAATGAAGCAAGTAGTCTAGGAACAAAATGTGCATTTCGAAATGCACGAGTGTGCTTTCAAGGCATTATAAAGAATCAACAAAAGAAGTTAATTGAAACTAAAAGTTGAAAGGATTTTTAAACATCAATGGTTGAATGAACATAAAACAAATTGCAATATAGGTAACTAATGGGGAGATGAGAAATGCTGATCTTTGCACTGTTCACAGTGGAGTAATTTCAGACAAGGTCTCCACACCTGTCCAACCAGACAACAGCAACAGAGTAGAGAGCCGCTGGACTTAGAGCAGCTCTTCCCTTCAGGGCCCCGGAGTCTGATTTTCTCCTCTGAGTTCCTGAGCTTTGGATGCAGGTTTCACTTTGAGTAAATACAACCAGCTGCAATCTGGATCAATTGCAACCCAGGTTTACAAATTGAAAGCTGCTAATCACTAGAAAATAACAAGCAACTGATTAGACTCCTCTGCTTGCAATGCAGTCCAATTAAAAAAATGAAACAGAAAACAAAGAACAGACGCTCCAGCAGCTCTTGGCACTGAGGCAACCAATTTGATGTTGCTTGTGATTGGGAAAAAAAATTACCCACCTGTGCACTGGCTCCAACTGATGAATTTTGTTGGCACTGGGGCTGGGGAAGAGCAGGTTAGTTCCCAGGCATGATCAGAAATGCTTTGTACCAGGAGTCGCATATAAGCTACGTTTAACACTGCTGATGCTGGAGACCAGAAGTGAAAACTCTGCAGGTCTAGTAGCATCTGTGGAGTTTTATGTTCTTCTATTTCACCGAAATATTTTGCTGAAGAAACCATTCAGCCAATCATGCCTGCTCTTTAATCTAGTGCCAGTCTCCTGCCTTTTCCCCCTGCCCATGCACAGATTGGTAAAAGAATAATGGATATAATCTTATCTTCCAATAAGGAATCTACATTTTTATCTTATCAGTCTGTGTCATATGATTAGTGCATTAATGTTAAATTCAAATGTATTGGAGAGAGTGCAGAAGCATTTTAATAGAATTATTCCAGGTATGAGAAACTTCAGCTACAAGGATAGATTGGTGAAGTTGGGACTTTCTCCCTGGAAAAACGGTCTAGATTGAGGTTTTTAAAATCATGAGTAGGATGGAGGAAAAGGAAAAAAAAACCAAGAGGGCATAGATTTAAAGTGATGTACAAACGAAGCAAGGAATTGTTTTTCACACAGTGAGTAGTTAGGGTATGGAATGCACTGCCTGGAACTGTGGGGGGAGCCAAGTTCAATCAAGGCATTCAAGAGGGCATTAGGTGATCATTTGAATAGTGTTGATGTGCAGAGATATGGGATGCAGCATGCATCAGGAGCTGATGCAGAAAACACACTGCATTCTGCTTCAAGCAAATGGCCAGGTCTGAAACTCAAAGGGGAGCAGTCATTTCTGGAGCAAAATGAGTCTGTGGTCCATGAGGGAGTTACCACTACCTCAAGGGTCTTGTCCTATTCCAGTCCAGAGAGTTGGCCTCAGTAAGTCCTGCAGATCAAGTGCAAGTAGTTTGAAGATTCCAGGTAGGTCAGTCATGTTACTGTTGAGCTATCAGTCAGCAGGGGCTAAATGAGCAAGATTCTCCTGCAGCAATTCAAAGGGAAGGATTGAGTATGATGCAAGTGGATACAAGAACAGTTAGTGGTAATGCATCAATAGGAGAGGTGCTGAGGTGTCCCCTGTGAGTGAGTATAGGGCATAGAGGGCTGGCAGGGTTGGGGGTTTGGGGGGGTTAAGGGCCTTTTATTGTAAAGCCTTGATGACAAGTTTGTGCAGAATTGGAGTGAGTGCTGACCCTGTGAGTGTGAAGTGGTAGAGAGAAAATGGCAAGTCTTACCCTTGTGTACAGAAAACCACTGATTTTCTTGTAACTTTGTTGGGTTTCTCTTTCCGCTCAGGGACACAGCACTAACCTGCGCTGCAACTTGTTGCTGTGGCTTCCTTTCATTGTCAGCTGGAAAGAGGACGCCCCTTCCTTTCTACACTCTATCGACCCAACGTCTCAAGATCCCCTTCTGGACGTGGTGACCCAACTTGTCTTTCTTCTTAGACATTTTCAGTTGTTCGCTGCCCCGGTTTGAGGTGCAGTCCCTGGCTGGAAGATGCTGAAGGAGAATGCAGCTGTGCTGTAAAAACTACAAGGTGTATTGAAAACAGAAGATTCACCAGTGGCGGGAACATCCATCTCACTTGCTAGACAATTTCCTGAGAAATGCATGCAATAGCTCAGTTAGATCATCAATGAGGTGAAAAACAGAAGATCATGTAAGAAGATTTACCTGAACAACAGTGAATCAGATGCCATGAATCTTACTGATCAACAACTACTGATAGGAAGAATCAGACCAAGGTTGTTTTTATATTTTTTTTAATTTCAGATGACAGACTAAAATGGGGGGAAAAAACTGTTTTAAACCAAGAGCTGTGGAAGGAGTTGTTACATTTTTGAAAATGAATGTTACTCATTGTGAGTTGTTTATACTATTGTTATGTTCAATCATCAGACAAAGTGACTTAAGACACCATGTCAACAATAAAGGGGGTTGATTTGGCATTGCTCAGATTGAAATTGACCGAGCAACAGATTGCTGATTCATTTGTGTAATCGGGGCCAGATATAGATTTCAGAGGTCATTAGAGTCAATGAGTCACAGACGTACAGCACAAAAGCAGACCCTTCAGTCCAACTTGTCCATGCCGACCAGATATTCCAAACCAAATCTAGTCCAACCTGCCAGCATCCGGCCCATATCCCTCCAAACCCTTCCTGATCATGTACCCATCAAGATGCCTTTTAAAAGTTGCAATTGTAAGAGCCTCCACACTTCCTCTAGCAGCTCATTCCATTCATGTACCACACTCTGCGTGAAAAGGTTGCATCTTAGGTCACTTTTATATCTTTCCCTAAACCTATGCCCTCTAGTTCTGGACTCCCTCACCCCAGGGAAAAGACTTTGTCTATTCATCATATCCATGCCCCTCATGAGTTTATAAACCTCCATAAGGTCACCCCTCAGCCTCCGACGCTCCAGGGAAAACAGCCCCAGCCTTTTCAGCCTGTCACTATAGCTCACACCCTCCAACCTTGGCGACATTTTTATAAATCTTTTCTGAACCCTTTCAAGTTTCACAGCATCTTTCTGATAGGAAGTAGACTAGAATTGCATCCAGTATTCCAACAGTGGCCTAACCAATGTCCTGTACAGTCACAACATGACCTCTCAATTCCTATACTCAATACTCTGACCAATAAAGGAAAGCATACCAAAAGCCTTCTTCACTATCCTATCTACCTGCAACTCTCCTTTCAAGGAACTATGAACCTGCACTCCAAGGTCTCATTGTTCAGCAACACCCCAAAATACCTTCCCATTAAGTGTAAAGTCTTGCTAAGATTTGCTTTCCCAAAATGCAACACCACACATTTATATAAATTAAACTCCATCTGTTACACCTTAGCCCATTGGCCCATCTGATCAAGATCCTGTTGTAATCTGAGGTAACCTTCTCCGCTGTCCACAGCATCTCCAATTTTGGTGTCATCTGCAAACTTACTAACTATACCTCTTACGCTCACATCCAAATAATTTCTATAAATGACGAAAAGTAGTGGACACAGCACCAATCCTTGTGGCACACCACTGGTCACAGGCCTCCAGTCTGAAAAACAATCATCCTCTGTCTTCTACCTTTGAGCCAGTTCTGTATCAAATGGCTAGTTCTCCCTGTATTCCATGAGGTCTAACCTTCCTAACCAGTCTCTCATGGGGAAACTTGTCGAATGCCTTACTGAAGTCCTTATAGATCAGATCTACAGCTCTGTCTTCATCAATCCTCTTTGTTACTTCTTCAAAAAACTCAATCAATTTTGTGAGACATGATTTCTCATGCACAAAGCCATGTTGACCATCCCTAATCAATCCTTGCCTTTCCAAATACATGTACATCCTGTCCCTCAGGATTCCCTCCAACAACTTGCCCACCACCAATGTCAGGTTCACCAGTCTATAGTTCCCTGGCTTATCCAAACTACCTTTTTTAAATAGTGGCACCATGTTAGCCAACTTCCAGTCTTTCAGCACCTCAACTGTGACTATGATCATACAAATATCTCAGCAAAGGGCTCAGCAATCAGTTCCCTAGTTTCCCAGAATTCTAGGCTATTAGAATATCGGTATTAGAATTTACCATCGCCTTGAAGAGGGAAAGTAGCAGTTACCAAGGCAAGATATTTAATCGGGGAAAAGGAAATTATGACGCTATCGGACAAGAGTTGGGAAGTACAGACTGGGAGCAATTGTTCCACAGAAAGGGCACAGCAGACATGTGGAGACTATTTAAGGAGCAGTTGTTGTGAGTGATGCACAAATTTGTTCCTCTGAGACAGGTAAGAAAGGGTAAGATTAAGGAACCTTGGATGACGAGAACAAAAGAGCTTCTCATCAAAAGGAAGAAGGCAGCTTACGTAAGGTGAAGGAAGCAAGGACCTTGCACAGCTTTAGAGGATTACAGGCTTGCTAGAAAGGAGCTCTGAAATGAACTGAGGAGAGCCAGGAGGGGGCACAACAAAGCTTGGCAAGAAGGATTAAGGAGAAGCCAAAGTCATTTTACTCATATGTGAGGAATAAGAGAATGATCAGGAAGAAGGTAGGGCCGATCAGCGATAGCGTAAGGAACTTGTGCGTGGAGTCTGAGCAGATAGGAGAAGCCCTAAATGAGTTTTTTGCTTTGGTTTTCACCAAGGAAAGGGAACTTGTTGTGAATGAGAACTTTGAGGAGCTGGGATACAGTCTTGACCAGATCAAGATTGATGAAGTTGATGTGCTGGAAATTTTGGAAAACCTTAAGATTGATAAGTCCCCAGGGCCAGACCAGATTTATCCTAGGCTGCTCCAGGAGTGAGAAAGGTGGTTGCTAAGCTGCTTGCAAAGATCTTTGCCTCCACACTCTCCACTGGAGTTGTACCTGAGGATTGGAAGGAGGTGAATGTTGTTCCTCTTTTCAAGAAGAGTAATAGGAAAATCCCTGGCAATTACAGACCAGTAAGTCTTATGTCTGTGGTCAGCAAAGTTTTGAAAAGAATTCTGAGGGATAGGATCTATGACTATTTCGCAAAGCATAGCGTGATAAAAGGCAGTCAGCATGGCTTTGTGAGGGGCAGATCATGCCTCACAAATCTTATTGAGTTCTTTGAGGAGGTGACAAGAAAGGTCGACAAAGGTCGAGCAGTGGATGTGGTGTATATGGACTTCAGCAAGGCATTTGATAAGGTTCCCTATGGTAGGCTCATTCATAAAGCCAGGAAGTATGGGATACAGGCAGATTTGGCTATCTAGATTCAGAATTGGTTGGCTAATAGAAGGCAGAGAGTAGTTGTAGATGGAACGTATTCTGCCTGGAGGTCAGTGGTGAGTGGTGTCCTGCAGGGCTCTGTTCTTTGTCCTTTGCTCTTTGTAGTTTTTATAAATGATTTGGATGAGGAGGTTGAGGGGTGGGTTAGTAAATTTGCAGATGACATAAAGGTTAGAGGTTCCATTGATAGTATCGAAGGCTACTGCAGGCTGCAGTGTGACATAGACAGGATGCAGGGCTGGGCTGAAAAATGGCAGATGGAGTTCAACCTGGATAAATGCAAAGTGATGCATTTTGGAAGCTTGAACTTGAATACTGAATATAGGAGTAAAGACAGGATTCTTGGCAGTGTGGAGGAACAGAGGGATCTTGGTGTGCAAGTACATAGATCCCTCAAAGTTGTCACCCAAGTGGATAGGGTTGTTAAGAAAACATATGGTGTTTTGGCTGTGATTAACAGGGGGGATTCATGTATAAGAGCCGCGAGGTTTTGCTACAGCTCTACAAGTCCCTGGTGAGACCACACTTGGAATATTGTGTCCAGTTCTAGTCACCCTACTGTAGGAAAGATACAGAGGCTTTGGAGAGGGTGCAAAGAAGATTTACCAGGATGCTGTCTGGACTGGAGGGCTTGCCTTATGAAGAAAGGTTGAATAAGCTCGGACTTTTCTCCTTGGAGAGAAGGAGGAAGGGAGGTGACCTCATTGAGGTTTACAAGATAATGAGAGAAATGGATAGAGTCAATAGCCAGAGACATTTCCCCAGGGCAAGATTGACGAGGGGTCATAGTTTTAAGATATTAGGAGAAAGGTATAGAGAGGATGTCAGAGGAAGGTTCCTTATGCAGACAGTTGTGAATGTATGGAATGTGTTGCCGCCGGTGGTGGTGGAAGCAGAGTCACTGGGAACATTTAAGCGACTGCTGGACATGCACATGGATAGCAGTGAGTTGAGGGGTGGGTAGGTTAAGTTATTTTATTTGATATTAGGATTAATCCTCAGCATAACATCTGTGCTGTGCTTTTCTATGTTCTATGTTCTACACCTGATTAGGTCCTGGGGATTTATCCACTTTTATGCGCTTCAAAACATCCAGCACTTCTTCCTCTGCAAAATGGACATTTTTGAAAATGTCACTTTCTATTTCCCCACTTTCTATATCTTCCATGTCCTTTTCCACAGTAAACTCTGATGCAAAATACTAGTTTAGTATGTCCTCCATTTTCTGCGGCTCCTCACAAAGGCCTTGCTGATCTTTGAGTAGCCCTATTCTCTCCCTAGTTATCCTTTTGTCCTTAATGTATTTGTAAATGCCTACCAGCCTTTCCCTTCACCCTAACAGGAATATACTGTCTCTGGACTCACGTTATATCATTTCTGAAGGCTTCCAATTTTCCAGCCATCCCTTTACCTGTGAACATCTGCCCCCAATCAGCGTTTGAAAGTTCTTGCCTAATACTGTCAAAAATTGGCCTTCCTCCAATTTAGAACTTCAACGTTTAGATCTGGTCTATCATTTTCCATCACTTTTTTAAAAACTAAAAAATTATGGTCGCTGGCCCAAAGTGCTCCCCCACTGAAACCTCAGTCACCTGCCCTGCCTTATTTCCCAAGAGTAGGTCAAGGTTTGCACCTTCTCTGGTTGGTACATCCACATGCGGAATCAGAAAACTTTCTTGTACACAGTGAACAAATTTTTCTCCATCTAAACCTTTAACACTATGGCAGTCCCAGTCTATGTTTGGAAAGTTAAAATCCCTTACCATAACCACCCTATGATTCTTACAGGTAAAAGGTCTCCTTAGAAATTTGTTTCTCAATTTCCCTCTGATTACTGGGAATCTATAATACAATCCCAATAAGGTGATCATCCCTTTCTTATTTCTCAACCAAATAACTTCCCTGGATGTATTTCTGGGAACTACATCCCTCAGTACAGCTGTAATACTATCCCTTATCAAAAACGCCACTCCCCCTCCTCTCTTGTCTCCTTTTATGTCTTTTCTGTAGAATTGTATCTTGGAACATTAAGCAGCCAGTCCTGTCCATTCCTGAGCCACATTTCTGTAATTGCTATGATATCCCAATCACATGTTCCTAACCATGCCCTGGGTTCATATGCCTTCCCTGTTAGGCCTCTTGCATTGAAATAAATGCAGTTTAATTTATCTGTCCTACCTTGTTCTCTGCTTTGTCCCTGCCTACCCTGACTGTTTGACTCGCCTTTGTTCTTAACTGTACCAGTCTCAGATTGATCTCTTTCCTCACTATCTTCCTGGGTCCCACTCTCCCACCTGACTAATTTAAGTCATCCTGAGCAGCTCTAGCAAACCTCCCTGCCAGTATATTATTCCCCTTCCAATTTAGGTGCAATGTGTCCTTCTTGTACAGATCATATCTACCCCAGAAGAGATTCCAATGATCCAAAACTGTGAATCCTTCTCCCATACACCAGCTCCTCAGACATGCACTCAGTTGCTCTCTCCTCCTTTTCCTACCCCCACTAGCTCGCAGCACCAGGAGTAATCCAGATATTACTACTCTTGAGGACCTCCTTTTTTAATCCCTGCCTAACTCACTGTATTGTCCCTTCAGAATCACATCCTTTTCCCGTACTATGTCATTGATTCCAATGTGTACAATGACCTCCTGCTGGGCCCTCTCCCCCTTGAGAACATTCTGCACCCTCTCCGAGATATCCTTGATCCTGGCACCAGGGAAGCAACACACCATTCTGCTTTTTCACTGCTGGCATAGAAACGTCTGTCTGTACTCCAGACTAGGAAGTCCCCTAAGACAATTGATATCTTGAAACCCAACGTACCTGATATTGCATTACAGCCAATCTCGAGACCAGAAACTTGGCTGGTCATCAAAAATTCCCCTGAGAATCCATCACTTCCTATATTTTCCAAAACAGCATACTTGTTTGAAATCGAGATAGCCACAGAAATCTCCTGCCCTCCCTGCCTACCTCTCTCCTGGAGTTAACCCATGTATCTGCAACTTTTCTCCCTTCCTATAACTGCCATCCATCACATCCCCCTGCTCTTATGAATTCCTCAATGCCCCTAACATATAATCAAGAAAGAACCCACTCTACTCACTACTGCAGACTTTCTGTTAGACCATACATTAATCTGTTCACTTATCTGTTTTTGTGCTGTGGCCTCTCCCAAACAGGTTCCTCCAAGATCAGTTGTGCATTTCACTGTTTGTTAATTTTCCCAGACACACTCCGATGTCCAGTGATACATGAATTCAAACAGCAAAGTCAGTAAATGCGCAGATTCACTGCTGTCAGTTCGCAGTGTGGGTTTCTTTCTCTGACTGTCTGTCTGTCTGTCTGTCTCTCTGTCTCTTTATCTCTCTCTCTCTCTCCCCCCTGCACTGACATCACCACGTGCTGCCTTTGTCTATTCCTCTCCCTTTTAAAAATGCTGTTGTTTTAACTTCCTTTTTGCCAAAGTTCCAAAACGTTGCAAAGGCATATAAAACAGTAATTGCTGCTCCTGGAATTTGAGGAAATCACCTCCAACACCTAAAATATCTCAAAAAGGAGTAGCCTGTTACAGCCAGAAATCTTTCCCCATCCTCCATCTTGGATTACCCAGAATCCTTCTCTAATTGGCTCCTGGGCAGGTGAACAGCTTGCGTGTTTATGTTACAGGGAGGGAAGCCTCTATATTGCAGAAAAGACAAGGTTTCTCTGTCTGTCACTCTGGAAGATGGCCAGGTATTCTCTCCCAAGTTGTCTCAAACTATTGATTGAGAGACTGTATAATCAATGCACCAACTGCCCTGTGCCTTCAGCAAAGTAAGAACCTGCAAACAAATAGAACAGAAGGTCTTGGAAGAGGTAAGAGGGACACCTATGGACTTTATGTTCCGCAGTACTTGTTTCTCTCCCCATAACATCTGTATTTGTTAGCTTGCCATTTTTTGAAGTTAAGTGGGTTAGAGCTTCAGCAGGTTGAGTTGTGTGTTGATACTTCCTAGTTTTATTTCCCTGTGTTTAGAATTAATTCTTTGTCATAAAGAGTAATTTATTGTTAAGTACAGAAACCTGGTCAGTATTTTCTGTTAACTAAGTCTATCCGACTCAGGTTTGGTTCTTCGAGTAATTTGATTAAACTTTTAGCTTTTGTGATGATCCAGGGAATAGTGTGCCTCAGTTACTTTCCCAAGTCCATAATTATAATGTACTCAGCTCTGTGTCTGCATTGTGTGTTAGGATGCTGATAGGTTTCTTTATGATCTTACATCCAACTGCACTCATACTACCAGGAAGTTGGATATTTGAACTCTTTCAATTCTTAGCCCTAATGAGGCCCTTAACTGCCAAATAAAGTGGCAATCAACAACTCAACACAACACAAATGTGCTGTGCAGTGGCAAGTGGGTGAGAATGAAAAAGCTTTTTTTTAAACCAGCGTTGGATAGGAACATTAGTCAGCCACCCAGCCTCTCAACCTTGTTCTACTATTCACTGTGATCATGGCTAATCTGTGGCCTAACTCCTCACACTTGCCTTTGGCACACATCCCATAAAACCCTTCCCTAACAAAATGTTATCTGTCTCAGACTTAAAACTAACGACTGATCTAGCGTTGACTGCTGGCTATAGAAGAGAGTTCCAAACCTTTACCATCCCTTTGTGTGTGGAAGTGCTTCCTGACATTGCTCCTAAATGGGTCTGGCCCTAATTATTAACAATTACCCTGAGTTTTAGAATCCCAACCAATGGAAATAGTTTATCGTTATCTACCTTGTCTTTTTCTGTTAATGTCTTGAAGACGTTGACCAGATCACCTTAACCTTCTAAATTATAGAGAAAGCAAGTGCACAGATTCCCCAGAGTGACACGAGATTCTTTTTAAAATGTTTATCTATCTATTTATTTATTCTTCTATGGGATGTGGTTGTAATTGGCAGTGCCACCACAGTTGTTGCTCACCCTTTTGCTCTGACTCCAAAATGGCATTGTAAGCCAGTCAATTCAAGAGCAAAGTGTGAATACAGGCTATGCTTTTGTTTTATTAATTTGCATGGGAATAGGAGTCATTGGCAAAGCCAACATTCATTGACAATCGCTAATTGCCCTTGAGATGGTAGTGATGAGCCACATTCTTGAACTCAATAACTCCAGTCATTGAGTTAAAAGGTTTGCTTTTAACTTTTATGAGTTTACCATGATAAGGAATGATCTGATTGAATGGCTACAGTATCAGGATGGATATAGAATTTTTTAACAGGCTCTTCAGCCCATCATGTCAGAGTACCTTTTTGAATGAAAATCTCGGACAAGAGGGCATTATCTTCACATTTGACAGAGGAGTGAAATCAAAACAATTTTCTTCCTCAGTGTATTTCTCCATACAGTGTTGACAAATGGTTAATTGATATTTTCAAGAGTAACATTGACAGATTTTTAAGTATAAGAATCAAGATTGGTAAATAGAGTTCAAGTACAGCAGCTGCCATGAGCCAGTTGAGCAAGGGCTAAATAATATACTCAACTTTTTAACACCCTGTGATTCTGTAGATTCAGCTGCATAGATCATAATGGAGGGAGTAAAAATAGAAGTATTTGAACAAACAATCTTACATGAAAATTGTGTGCCTTTAAATAAAACGTCCATGATATAGCTATGCAGCACAGAAGCGCATTGACAGATGCTTTGTTCAACTGGCAGAACAGTACCTATGATGCCATCCCTGTATATATTTAGTTTGTTTACTGAAGACATCTTTGTAGACAGGAGGACAGGCTGAGAAGACTGATAAAATCTGTAACAGAGCTATAGAGTATACAAGCAATGCGATGCTCTTGCATTCTATACCACTAGAGAATAGCTAAATCTATATAAAACACTACAAAATACTCAATAGGCTATTATTTCCAATTGGATAAATACTTGAAGGGGAAAATAATAATTACAGGACATTGGGGAAAGAGCAGTGACGTGGAACTAATTGAATACATCTGGTAGAGAGCTGGCTTCCTCCTGTGCTGTTTCATTTTGTGATTCCATACAATCCATTGTTAGTGAATGCTTATAGTGAAGTCTATTAGCTGACCACCAGCCATTAATTAAAACAAGGTTGTAAGATCAATCTTAATAGTCCTATCAAAGCCCCATGTGAAATAAACAACAATCATTTCCTTTCACATAGGGCCTTCAATTTTGCAGAAATGTCAAGATAATTCCCAGAAATGTTCGTTGAACAAATGACCACATTATACTTTATTAAGCCAAATGACTCAAAGCAGGGTAGGTTTTAAATAGTGTTTTAAGAATGAGTGAGGCAGACAGAAGGAGAGTCTTGGGCATGAGTGAAATTCAAGAGTTTAAGTATCGGCAGTTAAAGACATGTGCTGGAGCGATTAAAATTGGAGATGTGCAAGAACTGGGTTTGACCGGGTATAGGGATCTTGAACAGTTTTATGACTAGAAGACATTTGACAGATATGGAGGGGATGAGGCTGTGGAAGGATTAGCAAAGGATGAGAATTTTAAAATCTGGACTGGGAGCTAATGGATATAGATGAACCGGATTTTGTATAAGTTAGGATATGAAAAACAGACTTTCAGATCTATTCCAGTTTATGGAGGGTGGAAGATGGGAGGTCAACTAAGAATACCTTGGAATACTAAAGACTTTGATAATGCTTAAAATAGCAGATGAATTGAAAAGGAACAGAGGTGGTATTTGATGATGTGGGCAACGAATGTTCCTTGATGCTTAATTGTGAGAATTCCAACATTCAACCGATGTCTTTCTGCTATGTGTTCTGCTATGGGTGTTCATGTGAATCAACAGGCTAATTCTTAAACTGAAGACTTTTGAATGCACAGGGTAGGATGTCCCATATAGAATTGGGATCCAAAGTGCAAGATTTCCCTCCTTATCCTTTCATCTCTGTCCCTGTTCTACTTCACCAACTTTTTCATGCAGAGGATGGTGTGTATATGGAATGAGCTGCTAGAGGAAGTGGTGGAGGTTGATATAATTGTAACATTTAAAAGGCATCTGGATAGGTATAAGAATAGGAAGGGTTTAGAGAGATACGGGCCAAGTGCTGGCAAATGGGACTAGATCAATTTAGGATATCTGGTCAGCATGGACAAGTTGGACCAAAGGGTCTGTTTCCCTGCTGTACATCTCTATGACTCTGTGTTGTGACTCAAAGTATGAGGCTGGTTGATGGACAAGTTGGCATGATTTTGAATGATTGATAGGAAGATCCTCCTAGTCATTAAGTTCAATGCTGCAGCAAGTCAAGGAGAGTTTGAATGATGAATTTTTTTCAAGTTTTCTTTGTCCTTTACTCGAATGCTGGCCCATTGATAGTTGGGAAAACAAGATATATTTTTGACCATCTGCACACAATATTCAGTCCATCAAAGTTGATTTTGCAGGTGTTCTGCCTGAATGCTTGTGGAACTGGCTCAAAAAGGGCAAAATGGCACTGGTATTTGTAATGCAATTCCAATGCGATGCAGATAATCAATGAAAAATAAGTTAAATGTTTCATGAGCAATTTTATGCAACTGGCTATAATAAATTCAAGAGTTCCTTTGTTCAGTTTTCAGTGCACTCGTATACATTTTTATTTCTTTCACAAAATCTCCTCTTGTCCCTCCTCTCCTTGAGGTGAAGACCCTATGAGACATAAGAGCAGAAATTAGGCCATTCAGCCCATCGAGTCTGCTCCACCATTCAATCATGGCTGATAAGTTTCTCAATCCCATTCTCCCGTTTTCTCCCTGTAATCCTTGATCCCTTTGATACTCAAGAACCTATCGATCTCAGTCTTAAATATACTCAGTGACCTGGCCTCCACAGCCTTCCGTGGGAATGAATTGCATAGATTCACCACTGTCTGGCTGAAAAAGTTTCTGCTTATCTCCCTTTACTCTAATGCTATGCCCTTGGGTCCTAGTCTCCTACCAATGGAAACATCTTCCCAACATTGACTCTGTCCAGGCCATTCAGTATTCTGTAAGTTTCAATTAGATTCCCCCCCCGCCCTTATCCTTCTAAATCCATCGAATATAAACCCAGAGTCCTCAAACATTCTAGGAGAAAGTGAGGACTGCAGATGCTGGAGATCAGAGCTGAAAAATGTGTTACTGGAAAAGCACAGCAGGTCAGGCAGCATCCAAGGAGCAGGAGAATCGACATTTTGGGCATAAGCCCTTCTTCAGGAATGAGGAGGGTGTGCCAAGCAGGCTAAGATAAAAGGTAGGGAGGAGGGACTTGGGGGAGGGGCGTTGGGAATGC
>NC_057712.1:104958038-104960958 GCF_004010195.1 Chiloscyllium plagiosum | reverse complement strand
GGGGTGGAAGGTGTTGGTAAAGTGGATGAACTGTTCAACCTCCTCGTGGGATACAGTCATCACTGTAGCGGAGGAAAAGGTAGTGCCAGCGTAGCTGCGGAAGATGGACTGTTCCACATATCCGATGAAGAGGCAGGCATAGCTGGGGCCTGTGTGGGTGCCCATGGCTACTCCTTTGGTTTGGAGGAAGTGGGAGGATTGGAAAGAGAAGTTGTTCAGAGTGAGGACCAGTTCAGTCAGTTGAAGGAGGGTGTCAGTGGAAGGGTACTGGTTGGGTCGGCTGGAAAGGAAGAAACGGAGGGCTTTGAGGCCTTCGTGATGGGTGATGGAGGTGTACAGGGACTGGATGTCCATGGTGAAGATAAGGCATTGGGGGAGGGGAAAGCGAAAATCATGGTGGAGGTGGAGGGCGTGGGTGGTGTCCCGAACGTAGGTGGGGAGTTCTTGGACTAAGGGGGACAGGACAGTGTCGAGGTATGCAGAGATGAGTTCGGTGGGGCAGGAGCAGGCTGAGACAATGGGTCGGCTGGGGCAGTCAGGTTTTTGGATTTTGAGCAGGAGGTAGAAACGAAGGATCCGGAGGGAGGTCTGTTGCTGGAGGCTTCGGATTTGTTGTAGGTACTGGTTGTCCTGGTTAGGTCCAAATTTTGTTAGTCTGAACATAGTCCGGAGTCCATGCGGGGTCAGTTGGTTCCGTAGACTGAGGTGCTGAGGAAGGAGATGTGGCTGTGGTAGCGAGTCTATTTGAGGACGTGGCTGAAGAGCTTCAGGGCAGAGGAGATGACCTGGGGGGTGAAACATTCCTCATGTTAAGCTTTTCAATCCTAGGACCCATTCTCGTGAACCTCCTCTGAACATGTTCCAGGGCCAGAACATCCTTCCTGAGCTCTGGGGCCCAAAACTGTGCACAGTACTCCAAATGTAGTCTGATCAGAACCTTATAAAGCCTCAGAAGTACATCTCTGCTTTTATATTCATGTCCCCTCAAAATAAATGCATTGCATTTGCCTTCCTAACGACTGACTCAACCTGCAAGTTTACCTTGAGAGAATCCTGGACTAGAACTCCCAATTCTCTTTGCATTTCAGAGTTCTGAATTTTCTCACCATTTAGAAAATAGTCCATGCCTCTATTCTTTCTACCAAAGTGCATGACCTCACATTCCTGTTAATATTATACAAGGACTGATAGTGATCCACTTCCTCACCAAAATGTGGCCATCTTTAATTTGTCGGTAAGGCATTGAACCTGGAGCCAGTCAAGAGCCTCAGGCATAGCTGACAAGATGGAACATATGTGATGATAAAAGTTCTCTCGAATTGTGATGATAACTATTTTTGTGTTACTTATCACAGGAATGTCATCTCAGGAACATACATGCGTGGATTGGACACCAGATTTAGGAAGACAACATTTTGGCTAGTTATCGAGGAGAACATTAAACCCAACACTTGAAGGAGCCCCATTCAAGATAAGTGTTGCCCCTGTTTGTGAGCATCATCAGCAGCAGTCCACAGGCTGACTAACAGGGAAAGGCATCATAGTCAAAGCCTGACCTATCCCAGACACACCATCTGCATATATATGTGCTTTCCAAGAGCAATCACGGGATAATGTTTGAGTGAGTGACTGAGTTTCTAGACCAGATCAGTTTCTCTCCTGTGGTTGCCACAACCTTATCTAACTCAGAGGGTAGGCCTTAAATCTAGGGAAGACGAGGCCAAATCTGGTATGATTGCAAATATCCAGTAAGGTGGTGGTGGAGAAGGGCTTCCGAACCCAGGGCTTGGCTTCTCAATTGGTTTCTTCTTTTTTTTCCTCTCTTTTTCTTTTTTTTTCTCTTGTTTTATTTTACTTGGTGAAGAGGTCTTGGTGAAGAGCTCGATTGCAATGATGGCATGGGCAGCAGTGAATGGGCCCAACAGCATGGATTTGTGACGGCACAGATCCATGCAGGCGATGGCCGAGGTGAGTTTGGGCCAAGTACAAAACCCAGCTGCATCGGCGAGATGGGCCCAAATGGACTCGTGGTGGTTGGAGTCCTGTTTGGGCAGGTGCAGTACCCAGCAGCATCTGTGGCATCTGCATTGGTGAGGTCCAGCAAGGACTCAAAGTGCAAGGGCATCGTTGGAGGCGAGGTGGCATCAAAGAACGGCACCTGACATTTTAGTGGCAGCATCGTGGAAAAGGGGACTTGTGCCTGATCACCAGGCTCACAGCCAGTGACGGAGCACTTAATAAGAAAGACTGCAAAGTTGAACACTTAGTTTATTTCTTCATTTTTCTGGCTTTAGATTCTGTTTTGGTTTCTTTTACTGTGTTTAAGATGGTACCAGAAAGTGATGACACTATACAATAGTTTTCACATTTTTGTTGTAACAAGATACACACGATGACAAATAAATTAAACCAAATTAACCTGCCATTTTCTGCGCAAATACGACTCAGTTCTACATCGGCATTAAGAGTGTTTCATTTATGATTTTTAAAAAATGTTAAACATAGTTTTCATTGAAGCTAAATTCACAGCTTTTTTGCAAATGTTTGTTCCCTGTTTCTGTATTTACCGATTCGGGATAATATTTGTGAAGCAGTGAGGGGAAGTGCCTCAGGAAATCACACACTTCCAGCTCATGATAAAATAACATCGACTCCATGCATGGGATTTGTCGCGATATGCTCACTGCATACATCACTACACATTGGTGGTAATATTTCATAGATTTAAAGGGGGTCTTGCCAACTAGCTGGAAAGTCAGCAGAAGCCCCAGTTTTCTTTTTTGAGGTTGGGTTGGCAAAATTAAGTAGCTGCTTTTCCATGACTACCTGGTGAGGTCCATGCCCCCCAACAACCCACCCTCCCGTCCTGGCACCCTCCCCTGCCACCGCAGGAATTGCAAAACCTGCACCCATACCTCCT
>NC_057712.1:104868262-104957982 GCF_004010195.1 Chiloscyllium plagiosum | reverse complement strand
CTGACGCCTGGAGGAAGAGCGCCTCATCTTCCGCCTCAGAACACTTCAACCCCAGGGCATCAATGTGGACTTCACCAGTTTCCTCGTTTCCCCTCTCCCCATCTTACCCCAGTTCCAATCTTCCAGCTCAGCACTGTCCTCATGACCTATCCTACCTGTCAATCTCCCTTCCCACCTATCTGCTCCACCCTCCTCTCTGACCTATCACCTCCATCCCCACCCCCATTCACCTATTGTACTTTTTGCTATCTTCTCCTTAGCCCCACTCCCCCATCCCATTTATCTCTCCACTCTGGAGGCTCCATGTCTCTATTACTAATGAAGGTTCTTTTGCCCAAAACCTCGATTTTTCTGCTCCTTGGATGCTGCCTGACCTGCTGTGCTTTTCCAGCACCACTCTGATCTAACCAAAATTAAGTAGCATTCTGGCGTCTAACTGAGCAATAATGATCTTCCAGGATCCCATGATCAGAGATTCCCATCAGTGAGAGTGCCTGGGCAGAGGCCAGCAGCTCAGTTGAATGGCAGTGCCACCCGGGTTATGATCGCTGTTACCAGTTTGGCACCTGCTGAAAGCACAGGATCAGCACTCAAACCCAGGTTGATGGTTGAACGATTGCAGGAGAGAGGTGTTGCAGCAGAGGGAGTGAGGAGGTTTAACCACCAGCGCATTGTGGTGTTGCTTAGCAGAAGATAAGTTGCTGCTCAATTAATGGCTCTTTTTAAATTCATTCACAGAATGTGGATGCCATTGGCTAGTCCAGCATTTATTGCCCATCCCTAATTGCCCTCAATTTGTGGTATTGAGCTACCTTTTTGAACTACTGCAGTTCTTGGATATAAGGACAACCATGGTGCTCTTAGGGAGGGCATTCCAAGATTTTGATTCAGGATTTCTGAAGGAACAACACTATATTTCCATGTTGGGATGGTGTGTGACTTTTACAGGAATTTGCAGATGTTCCCATGTATTTGCTGCCCTTGTTCATCTTGATGGAGTTTGTAGGTTTGAAAGGTACTGTCAAATGAGCCTTGGTGAGTTACTGTGGTGCAGCTTTTACACTATACATACTACTGCCTCTAAGCGTCAATGGTGGAGGGAGTACATGTTAAAGTTGGTAGCTGGGGTGCCAATCAAATGGGTTGCTTTCTCCTGGATTGTGTTGAGCATTTTAAGCGGTGTCGGAGTTTCACTCAGGCAGCAAATGAAGAGTACTACATCACACTCCTGACTTGTCAATGGTGGACAAGGTTTGAGAGACATGAGATAAGATACCACAAAATTCTAAGACTCTGACCTACTCATATGGCCACAGTATTTATATGGCTCATCTAGTTCAGTTTCTGGTCAATGGTGAAATCTGCACACCACCCCTGCTCCCCCAATCCGCCCAGACACTCAGGATGATGATTATGAGGGATTCTGCAATAGTAATGTTAGCAGCAGCAGGCTGTCAAGAGCCAACCCCATTAATTCACTAATGAAATGTTTGCCCTTATTTCAAGGGGTTGGGTGTAGGAGTCAGGGAAGTCCTACTGCATCTGTACAAGGTGCTGGTGATACCCCATCTGGAATGGTGTGAGCTGCTTCCATTCTCTTATTTAAGAAAACATATCATTCATAGAATGCAGTTCTGAGAACATTCACTGAGGATGACCTCCAATATGAAGAATTATCTTATGAGCCCAGGTTAAACAGGTTGAGACTCTGCTCTATGGAATTTAGAAGAATGAGAAGTGATCTTATTGAAGCATACAGGATTCTTAAGGGGCTTGACAGGGTAAACATTGAAAGGTTGTGTCTACTCATGGGAGAGTCTTGGACAGAGGGCATAGTCTCAAGAGAAAGGGGCACCTATTTAAGACTCAGATGAGGAGAATTTCCTTCTCAGAGGGTTGAGTCTTTGGAACTCCTTGCCACAGACAGCTGATGGGACAGAGTCTTTGTGTATTTTTAAGGTTGAGTTAGACTCTTGATAGTAGGGGATTCAAGGGTTATGTGGAAAGGAACATGGATGTGAGGAATGTCAGATCAGCCATGATGTTACTGAATGTTGGAGCGCTCAAGTGGCCAAATGGTCTACTCCTGTTTCTTTTTTTAAAATGGTTTTAATGCTACATTTATCAAGGGTTAATGGTTAAATTAGATTCTTCCTTGTTGGAGATGTCATTTCCTGACACTTGTGTGATCTGAGAAAACCTGTCATGTGTCAGCCCAAATGTTGTCCAGGTTTACTGCATATGGACGTGGCCTACTTCAGTATCACAAACTTCCAGAAGGGAAGTACTGCCTGCCCATTGCCAGCAGAAAAGGCAGGCAGCAGCCACATGAAGCCAGCCTCATGCTGTCTTGTTGAGGAGGACAGGTAGTTCATTTCATGGACATGGCGGATAAATGTTCAATAATAATCATGACAAGGCCAAAGAAATGTTAAACAGTAACTTAGAAAAAAAAAATTAGCTCCATCTCTATATTGGTACAGCTTGAGCTGATGCTTTGTTGGGAGTAGTAGGGAAGGCAAACGGATTGTTGGCCTTTATTTCAAGGGGAATAGGTTATAAAAATAGTGAGGTTTTGCTAAATTTATACAAGGCATTGTTAGAGCACACCTGGAATACTGTCAACAGTCTTAGTTCTCTTATCTGCATTGGAGGCTGTCCAAAGAAGGTTCACTAGCTTGATGCAGGATATAGAGGGATGTTTATATGAATAGGCTGAGCATTTAGGCTTGTACTTATTGGAAATTCAAAGAATGAGTGGAGTCTTTATTGAAACATATAAGATTCTTCAGGACTTGACAGGGTAAATATAATGTGATTGTCTCCCCTAGTGGGAGAGTCTAGGGCTAGAAGACATAATCTCAGAATAAGGGTTGCCCATTTAAGTCAGAAATGAAGAGGGTTTGTTTTTTTTTTCTCATTGGGTAATGAATCTGTGGAATTCGTTACCACAGAGAGTTGTTGAGTTTGGGTCATTGAAATATATTCAAGGCTGAGGTGGACAGGTTTTGTTTTTGTCAGTAGAGAATTAAGGGTTATCGGGAAAAGAGATGAGTTGAGGATTATCAGAACAGCCATGATTTGATTGAATGACAGAGCAGACTCGATGGGCTGAATGGCTCTGAACCATCTTGTAGTTGACCATCTTCTTAACTATCTAGAAGTGAATTTTATACATAGAGTCAAAGAGCTGTACAGCACTGAAACAGAATCTTCAATCCAATTTGCCCATGTCAAACAGATATCCTAAATTTATCTAATCCTGTTTGCCAGCATTTGGCCCACAACCCTCTAAACCCTTTCTATTCATGTACCCATCCGGCCTCCAACACTTCATCTGGCAGTTTGCTCCATACACGCACAACTCGCTGTGTCCAAAAAGTTACCCCTCAAGTCTCTTTCAAATCTATCCCCTCTGACCTTAAACTTATGGCCTCTCGGATTGGACTCTCCAACCCAGGCGAAAATATCTTCGTTATTCAATCTATCCATGCTCCCCCCATGATTTTATAAACTTCTCTAAGGTCACCCACCACCCACCCCACCTCCCCTACCCACCATGTCTGATGCTCCAGGGAAAACAGCCCCAGCCTGTTCAGCCTCTCCCTATAGCTCAAACTCTCCAACCCTGGCAACATCCTTATTTATCTTTTCTGAACCCTTTCAAGTTTCACAACATCCTTCCTATAGCTCAGAGACCAGATCCGTACACAGTATTGCAAAAGTGGCCGAACCAATGTCCTGTACAGCTGCAACATGATATCCCAACACCTATGCTTAATGCACTGACCAATTTAAGGTAAGCGTATCAAATGCCTTCTTCACTGATCTGTCTACCTAAGACACTACTTACAAGGAGCTATGAGCCTGCACTCCGGAGTCACTTTGTTTGGCAACACTCCCCAGGATCCTACCATTAAGTGTATGTGTCTTGCTCTGATTTGCTCAAACAAAACGCAGCACCAATGTAAAGAGAAAAAGGTTGGAAGAGAGAGTCCTTTTCATGCTTTCAGTAAGGTTCATCAGCTGCAGACTATACTTTTAAAGATTTTTAATGTCCACCTGCTGGTATGATATTGGGATATCATTCAAAATCACGTGGGCGGCTACTCTCCGAGATTCTGGTTGGACGTAATGCCAGAAATTCCATGTCTGGGTCATGTGAGCTTTCCCTGCTGAGGATTAGCCTTCAGAATCTTGGTGATGACAGGCACCAGGAATGTATCGTATGGGATACGATAAGTGTAATCAGCAGGAGTAGGGTGCATGCAGTAAGCAGGAATCAGATGAAAAGTAGATGGGAGATTAGCTGCCAGTTGCTGATGGTGTCAGTGCTGTTCTGGTACTGACACAAGTCTCTGAGAGCTGTCCTTAGACCTGAAGAAGAGGCACATCAGACTCAAAACCATAGACCCTAAGACCAGAAGATATTCTTTATTTATTCATGGAATGTGGGCCCTGCTGGCTAGGTCAGCATTTATTGAGCAGAGGGAGGAGCAGAATTAAGCCATTCGGCCCATTGAATTGCCCTGCTATTCGATCATGGCTGATCTGTTTCTTAACTCCATTCTCATGTCTTCTCCCTGTATCCTTGGATCCCTTTACTAATGAAGAACTTATCTCTCTCTTTCTTAAATACACTCAATGACTTGACCTCCATAGCCTTCTGTGGCATTGACTTCCACAGATTAACCACCCTCCTGAGTGAAGAAATTCCACTTCATCTCAGTTCTAAGGGTCATGCTTTCACTCTGAGACTGTGCCATGCTGTCTTAGTCTCTCCTCCTAATGGAAATGGCTTCTACACATCCACTCTATACAGGCCCCAGGGATGAAGAAAGAGCATGATGCAGACTTTTAAGCTAATAGTTCCATTTCTGTTGCCAAGACAGGAAGCTGACTGCTGTTGATACAGAAACATCCAGGATTATGGTGACAGGTGGTAGCCACAAGATATTTGTGTTTGCTTTCAGTCTGCAAACTCACCAATCCAGCAGGGAGATGTAATGTGATCTTGCTACTGTTTTCTACTTGCATCCGACTAAACAAGCATTGGGAGAATAGGATTAACGTGGGAGGCTGAAAATACCCTCTTCTACCTAATTTAAATGGGGATTGGTGGGCCTAATGCAGCTAACTTCAAAGTAGACATAGTCCCAAAGGTTCAGGAAACTCTATAACAAGCATATAATGTAGTGGGCCACTTCCCAATTTTCCTCTTGGCTGTTTCTGGGATTGTGACTCTCAGAAGGTCAGGAAGTTGAAAGTATGCTTCCCACACTGAGCAAAATGTTCATCCTTCAAAATCAATTTTCTGAGAACATATTGAATGTTATCTTCTGATATTCTCATCTAGCATATATAATAAAAGGTAGAACTATAATCCTCTTTCCCTGTTGAAAGTAAACAATTTCTAAGTGAAAGTGTATGTATGCTTTGATTGCCTACATAATACAATCAGAACAATGCAATTATTTAGTTGTGAGCATTGGTCAAACACATCTGCAGCAATTGTATTGGAATAAATGTCAAAAGGATTGTTACAAAGACCATTCAAAGGTTTTAATGTATGCAGTTTGAAAACCGAGCTTTACAGCTGGGTGACAAGTGACTTCCATAGGTGCCTCAGAGAGACTAAATGCCTGAAAGCTGTTAAGAGAAAATTGCCTTAAACCTCTGCAAGTGGATTGTGTTAGACTGCATGGGAAGATTTGGAGCAGAGTGCAAAGTAATCTGTTCATGGTTTGGATTGGGAGGTCAGCTCGGCTCACTGTAAATTCAGGATTATGCTTGTAGCTTGGACTCAGAGGATCAGTCACAACACAGAAGCAACTGCCTCTTTCTTTCATGTTAGTCTGAAATACTGTGAGCTGGAGGATTAAAGTCACTGAGCTGCAGCCTAATGTCTCTGTGTCTCTCAATCTCCTTTTTGTGAGAAAACATGGAGTATTAACAAATGCTTTGAGCATTTAAACTTCTTACGTATATCGTCATACATATTCATGCTACAAGGTGATCTTGTGAACTGCCAAATATCATTTATTTAATGCAAAGGAACCAAGACAACAAGGAACATTGCTATCTGCAATGGACTGTGTTTAACCTAAGGCTAGGTATAGGGCAATGATATGTCAAGGGAAATGCTTGTTTCTGACTGCATCGCATCAGGTTATCACACAGGAGTTATAAAATTATATTTGGATTGGCTGAATTCAAATGTCAGTCATTTGTAGATCATTCACGCAAACCGAGATGCTGCAACAAAGCTTAGGGATGTATAGTTTAGGGATGAGTTGGTTCAGTATTGAAATAAGTTCATTTATTTTGTTGCTGTTCTACTGATAAAATTTGTGAAGGGGAATGGTTGCAGTATGATAATATACAGCACTATGTACAGTGATAGTCATAAAGTCATTTAAAACAGAAGTATGTCATTCAGTCCATCAAACTATGCTGATTCTCCACAGGATGCTACAATCAATTCTACAACATCACTGTATGGAATGAAAATTAAAATGGTTGATACAATCGAGGGAGGACAAATAGTATTGGATAATGGTTTCAGCCAGCATGCAGTTCAGCATTTGGTGGCAGCAGTTGGTGGAGAGATGTTCTGACGGATTGTCTACAATTAGAAGCTTTTGGAACGGTTTTTATTTGTGGTTATTATTAGAGTAGGCAATGGGTGGGTTTTACATGGTGGGACAGTCAAGGGTGTTAGCTTTGGACCTTTTGAACCTCATATTGTTTTCTGCAGCAGTTAAACTGTTTTTCAGCATGATTTGGAGATGCCAGTGATAAAAGTTAAAAATCACACAACACCAGGTTATAGTCCAACGGGTTTAATTGGAAGCACTAGCTTTCGGAGCACTGCTCCTTCATCAGGTGGTTTTCAGTATGATCTTCATTCTGCTACTCCCACTTTTGCTAATGCCTTAAGTCTATGTGACATTGCAAAAACTGCAGTGAATTGTGACAAATTTCAAACGTTTAACATAGTATGCAGCAAAGCCCCACTGGAGCAATTTAATTTTGGCAAACAATAGAACTCAGCATCACAAATGTTTTCTCAGTCTGTTCCCTGGAACTAGCATAGGATTTGAATGGATGATTTATTATCACGCATGTCTCGGGAGATACAGTGAAGAGTGTTGTGTTACCACGATGAGATGCCATTTCAAGAAAGTACTTAAATAGAGTTCAGCTACATTGACCAGGGCCCCAAACACTGCTTCTGCAAGGTGAAATAGCTGTCCAGAGGCTGGTATCCCCTCACCAAGTACCCCTTTACTCACTTGTGCACAGTATACTGGCTGTGGCCAACCAGCTCGGAGTCAGTCTCCTGAACTGAGGAGATTCTGACCTCTTGTTAATACGTACATACCTTTTCCCTTTTTTTTCTTTTTTTGGTAATCAAGTTCCCCTTGAACTTCCATGTTTGCTTCTTCCTTGCATTCCCTGGCGAGCCCATCAGAACTGAGCTTCCATACACCTTTGAATTACAGCTTCAACTTCTAATGTTATCCCCTGAGGCTCAGCCCCACAGCCTAGTCATGTCAAACATCGTGCTGCATTGTCCTCCTGTTAAAGTCCGGGTGGTCGTGACCATCAATAACCTACCTTACCTGAAATAACTGCACAGATGCCAGTATCCCATCATCAAGTCCCCCTTTATTTATTTGTGCTCAGTACACTGGCTGTGACCAGCCAGCTCAGTCAGTCTCCTGAACTGAGGATATTCTGAGCTTGGAGTCAATCCCCTGAACTAAGGAGATTCTAAATCCCCTGTTTCTTTTTCTTTTTCTTTTTCTTTTTCTTTCTCTTTTCTTTTTTTGTTGAAACCCTCACACTACTGCCCAACAGCATTAGTGCTCATTTCTCCCCACCACCCATGTCATGTGTGCATAGGTGTAGGACACAGTGAAGAAATATAGAGTGCAGAAAACTTTACTCATATTCCACTAACAGGAAAAGAAAGGAATCACCACAATGGCCAGTGACAAGCAATGCCTTTCTCATCAAATGGCAATGCTGCGTGGTCAAACAGTGAAGGGGAGGGCAGGGATTAAATCAAAATAGAGTTGGAGGGGGACATAATACACTCCACTCCCTGTAGTGCATACCTTTCCCTGAAAATTGCGAGAGTATTGGTAGACACCGCGTGCTCCTTCTCCAGGGTCACCGGGGCTCGGATGGAACCACAGAAGAGGGGCAGGCAATCAACCATAATGACCCCCCTCCACGACCCGCTGCCTGGACCTGTTTATGGCCAGTTTGGCCAGGCCCAGGGTCAGACCCACAAGGAGATCTTCTTACCTACCCTCCCCCCTCCACACTGGTGGCCAAAGATTAGGAGTGTGGGTCTGAAGTGCAACCAAAAGTAGACGAGAAGTTTTTCCAGAAAACTAAAAAGGAAATGCAAATGCCCACACCCAATATATACATGCTCCAGAGCACCACAGCTGCACTGTTAATTTTTTCTGTTCTATCACAATAAACAAGGAAGAACAACATATATTCAAAATAAACTCCTCCTCAATAGGAAGACACCAGCAGCAGTAAATAAGACACACTGACTGTGTGGTTCCTGGCTGTTCTCAGTCAGTCTCTTCTCCTCCTTTCCACAGAAAAATAGAGAGTCCTTCACACACTGATCCAGCTCCCTCAGAGCCAGCTCTCAGAATGAAAAGATGTCTGACATCCCTTTTTTCTCTTTCCATTTTTTTTCTTTGCTTTTTTTCTTATATGACTACCTGACAGCGGTAGTGCTTATTGTTCCCCAGCACCCATGTTGTGTGTGTGCAGGTGTCGGACACAGTGAAACACAACAAGTGTGTAAATCTTTATTTATGTTCCACCACTGGGAAGAAAGGAAACACCCAAGTGACCAGTGGCAAGCAGTGCCCTTCTCAGAGGGCAATGCTGAGTGATTAAACAGGGGGGCAGGGGTTAAATCCAAATAGAGTTGGAGAGGGAAATGAAACACTCCACTCCTTGTGGTGCCCACCTTTCCCTGAAAATCGTGTGGGTGTTGATGGAAACTAAAAAGGGAGTGCAAGTGCCCACACCCAATATATACATGGTCCATAGACTACACTGCATCACAACAGCCCTGTTTATATATTTTTTTCCTCTTACTTTATCCTCACACTACCATCTAACTGTGATAGTGCTTTTATTTTCCCCAGCACCCATGTTGTGTGTGTGTAGGCATGAGATACAGTGAAAGACAACTGGGGTACAAATCTTTATTTATATTCAGCCACCAGGATGAAAGGAAACACCCGAGTGGCCAGTGACAACCTATGCTCTTCTCATCAAAGGGCAATGCTGCGTAATCAAAAAAGTGAAGGGCAGGGCAGGGATTAAATCAAAATAGAGTTGGAGAGGGAAATAATATAATCCACTCCCTGAACAGCAAATGGGTTTTCGTGGACACCGCATGCTCCTTCTCCAGAGACACCCTGGCTCTGACATAAGCACAGAAGAGGGGCAGGTAATAACGATCACCTCCATCGCTTGCTGCCTGGACCTGTTTGTGGCCAGTTTGGCCAGGCCCAGGAGAGAACAATGAGGAGGTCCTCTGACCAACCATTCCCCCTCTGCACCGGGTAAAGATCAGGAGTGTGGGACTGAAGTGCAACCAGAAACAGAGGAGAAGGTTTTAAAGGAAATCAAAAAGGGAGTGCAAGTGCCCACACCCAATATATACACAGTCCATGGACACCACAACACCACAGCCGCCCAGTTTTTTTTTCGTAACCGCGGAAGAGGGGCAGGCAGTCGGCCCTAATGAATCTCCTGTTTATTTTTCTTTTTTTTTCTTGTGTGCAGGTGTGAGCACACCTGTTTTTTTTTCCTGTTTATTTTTATTCCATGGTTATATATTTTTTTTAGTTTCTCTTTTTTTCAGGTGTGAGACACAGTGAAAGACACAAAGTGCACGAATCTTTATTCAAATTCCACCACCAGGAAGATAGGAAAACACCCAGGTGGCCAATGACAAACACTGCCCTTCACATCAAAGGGCAGTGCTGTGTGATCAAAAACAGTGAGGGGGAGGGTAGGGACTAAATCAAAATAGATTTGGAGGGAGAGCCCAGTTTATTTATTTTTTTTTGTGAACACTCTGGTTCTTTTTTTTTTAACCCCCACACTACCACCTAAGTGCGGTAGTGCTTATTTTTTTCCCCTGCACCCATGGTGTGTGTGTGCAGATGTGAGACACAGTGAAAGACACAAAGTGCATGAATCTTTATTCAAATTCCACCACCAGGAAGATAGGAAAACACCCGGGTGGCCAGTGACAAACACTGCCCTTCACACCAAAGGGCAATGCTGTGTGATCAAAACAGTGAAGGGGAGGGTAGGGACTAAATCAAAATAGAGTTGGAGGGAGAGCCCAGTTTATTTTTTTTTTTTTTTTCTTCTTTAACAGTGAAGGGGGTCTCCTGTTTATTTTTTTTATTTTTTTTTATTTTTCTTCTTCTTTTTTTTTTTATTTAACCCCCACACTACCACCTAAGTGCGGTAGTGCTTATTTTATCCCCAGCACCCATGGTGTGTGTGTGCAGGTGGGAGACACAGTGAAAGACACAAGGTGCACGAATCTTTATTCAATTTCCACCACCAGGAAGATAGGAAAACACCCGGGTGGCCAGTGACAAACACTGCCCTTCACACCAAAGGGCAGTGCTGTGTGATCAAAACAGTGAAGGGGAGGGTAGGGACTAAATCAAAATAGAGTTGGAGGGAGAGCCCAGTTTATTTTTTTTTTTTTTAATTTTATTAAACAAATTACAAAACAGTTTACAAAAAAACATTGACAGCTGTAAGAGCCCAGTTTATATTGGTCAACCAGGGCTTCCTGATTAGTCCAGGTTAACAACCCCAATTGTGGAAGCTGTTTTTGTTGGCCTTGAAGGGGAGGGTAGGGACTAAATCAAAATAGAGTTGGAGGGAGAGCCCAGTTTATATTGGTCAACCAGGGCTTCCTGATTAGTCCAGGTTAACAACCCCAATTGTGGAAGCTGTTTTTGTTGGCCTGCTTGTTTGCAGTGATTTTAGTCAGTCATGATATTGCTCTCGCCTGGCTTGGCCCCTTGCCCTGGGTGGTCCCTAGTTTGCTAGAACGTTCTGCAATAGCCACATAACTTCTTTTCCCACATAAGTCTTGAATTGTTCATCTGCAGACACCTGTTAAGCAAAACTGCAACGCAGCCAGACATTATCAACAGGTAAATGTAGTATCTGGGGTATTTTTTGACTAAAGGTCTGAAAAGAATCACTTGTTATGTACAGTCCTGCGAGACTGTCTTCTCAGCATTTGTTGTAATCTATAAATCCACAGCAATCAGGAGAGCTTTGGAGTAGCACTGGACCGTAATTAGGAAGGGTGTGCTCCCCATGATATTATGCAATAAAATTTGTCAATACTTAAGGTCTGAGTCCGGAAAGTTTCTTTGACACCAGTCAAGGATCTCATAGTCAACAAGTTTCACCTGGTTCCAATCATTACACAAGGTCTCCGCTCTGGGCCTACTGATGTCAAGACCTCCCACTCCGCACTTCGATATAACTGCAATGAACCACTGTCACCAAGACCCCACGCTCTGGGCCTACAACAGCCATTAGGCCCCATTCTGCCATTGCTGCAGCTAACACCCCAGTGCCATTCCATAAGTCCATGTATCAGGCCTACGAGCCTGGGGTCACTGCTCGCACCTCTCCGGCCTCCCCATGATGTCAGGAAGATGAAGAAAAGAAAAAGACGAAGAGAGAGAGAAAAATAATGCGGTCAGCCTAGAGCAGAGGGCTCAGTCCAAGCGCTACTTACCACATCAGCACCGCCATCTTGGCTTGAGCAAGGCCCCAGGTCTGTAGTTACGGGACTTGCAGGATGTTAATCGAGATTTGAGGTATTTAATGACTGTTTATACATCCTTGCAGTCTACCCACTGGCTCCAGTGCTCTCTCCACAGTCACACAACATGATGCCTGCAGATGTGACAAAAAACAGCATCTCTATCCATTGTCATTAAGGTTTGGTGGAGGGGTGTGGGGAGGGGGGAGTGGGCGGGCGGGGGAGGTTGCGAAAGGTGGGACATGTGCTTGGGGTTAAAGAAGAGTTAATATTCTGTACTGTAGCTGCTAGAGGATGTTGTTTTGTTACGTGTTAGATAAAGCTGGAATGCTTCATTGTGAAAAATATAGTTAATTACATGCCATAATCAAGAAGTACAGGAATTTGCATTTATCTGGTCTTTAACATATTTAAAAAATAGGAAGGCACCTCACAGGAATGTTATCAAACTAAATTTAATATCAGTTCATAAAAGGAGACCTTAGGAAAGAGGAGAAGTAGAGAGCTAGAAAGATTTGTGGAGTGAATTTCAGAACTTGGCACTATGGTTGTTGAAAGCACAGCCACCAATGAAGGAGCAATGAAAATCGGTGATATACAGGAGAACTAGAAGGCTGGAGAAAACTGGTGGTGGGGGGAGGAGTAAAGCCATTGAGAAATTTTAAGACAAGAAACATGAAATTTTAAATTGAAACATGATGAGGATAATGGAAATCTAAGATAGCAAGCACAAAGGGTGGTGGATGAATCGGACTTGGTGTAAATTAGAATTCAAGCACCAGAACACTAGATGCACGGTGGGAGGGCAGTCAGGGGAATTACCTTCTGTCAAGTTCTTACTGAGTTTTTGGAAGGAGTTTGTGATTTTTGGAATTTAGTCCAAAGCCACATTTGACTTTCATCTAATTTCATTGCACACTGGTGACTGCAGCAATGGACATAATGCAGCGCATACAGTACCACTTGATGATAGATATCTGAGTGCTCAGCTGGAGTCTCATCAGAGCACTGCTCTTTGGTGAGCTCCATATACCTCTGCCTTGCATAGGAGCTTTTAACTGTGTTATTGGTAGCTGCCTTGCTGAGCATTCTGTCTTCACAAGGCCCCTTTACTTGAACATTTTATCACCTGATCCTGCACGTTTTTGCAGTTGGCAAATCTGCACGAGAAATAATAGTTTCAATATGAAATACTCAATATCTATTGGTAAATTTTCAGTTAAGAAACGCATACATTCCAAACTAATCTGTGTGGCAAAGATGGTGACACTGTTCAAATTAATGCACGCACTTATCTCTAAGGGTCTATCATTTGAAGTAAATATTCACGTTTTGAATCTTCATTTATTCATATATATATTATAGTTCAACAAAAGCTCTCCATTAGAGACCAAACCTGTATCGTGTAACCAGCTGATCCTGTGAGTCTCGGAGAAGTGACAAGCAACAATACACTGGAGATTTTGTGATGGCTCTAAATTTTTACATGACAAAAGAAACAAAATGAACTCTGAAATAATGGATACTAGAAATTATGTACACTCAGCACCTATGTTGTAACATGCTCCATTTACTTGGAAATATCTGAGGCAAATATAAGGTACAAGGGCCTGTGAAATTTTGCAGTTCTCACTGATGACTAATGACAAGGAAGACTCGATTGAGATTAGGTTTTCCCATGTCTGTTTGCTATTTTTGCAGGAATGAATGACTATCTACTGGATAAAAGGATGTTGCCAAGGTTGGAAGGTTTGAGCTATAGGGAGAGGCTGAATAGGCTGGGGCTGTTTGCCCTGGAGAGTTGGAGGCTGAAGGGCAACCTTATTGAGGTATATAAAATCATGAGGGGCATGGGTAGACAAGCTCTTTTCCCTCGAATGGACGAATCCAAAGCTAGAGGGCATTAGTTTAGGGGGTGGTGGGGAAAAGGGGGGGGTCGGGTGTTGAAAATTTAAAAGGGACCTAAGGGGCAATGTTTTCATGCAAAGTGTGATGCGTGTATGGAATGAGCTGCCAGAGGAAGTGGTGGAGACTGGTACAATTACAACATTTAAAATGCACCTGGATGGATATATGAATAAGAAGTGTTTAGAGGGATATGGGCCAAGTGCTGGCAAATGGGACTAGATTAGGTTAGGATATCTGGTTGGCATGGACAAGTTGGATGAAGGGTAAGTTTCTGTGCTATACATCTCTATGTCTCTATAACCTATATACAACCTGGTTAAAACCCCATTCGTTACAACCACCATCTGAATGATACAAATGCTTCCAAATAAACCTCTTCAGCATCCGTAATTCACAGATTTCATTGAATTTTGTGCATGGTGCTTCGGATTAAAATAAAATTAAATGTTCAGCAGAAAGGTTAAAAAAAAATAAGGAGCACAGTTGAGGCATTATAAGTTATATAATTTTATAAGTTTTATAGACAATTACTCATTAAAGTGCCCACATTGGCACACATCAGTGGCTCTCTGCAGTATATTAAGCAAGAAGGTTGACAATGATGTATAGCTGAGTTTGTACCTTAGTCCAGCAAATCAGGTATACCAGAGACTTGTGCAAATCCAATTGAACCTAACTTCATAGAACCAGTTACAGCTTGACAGTGAAACTAGGTGGAAACAATTTCCAACTTGAAAGTCAGAGTCGGGTCAAGTGGTTCCAGCCCATTGCTTGTTCCTCCTGGTTTCCATCTTTGTTGGCAATCGCCAACGTCTGAGGGCACACTTCATGGTTGCTGACCACTTTCACCTCCCATTCACAGAGGTTGGTATTGAAAACACATCAGCTTCACTGTATGATCGTGACACATATCCAGCAATTCACTGCATCAGTACTGCATGTTGGAGCTCACAGCCACCATGCATTTGCTATACTGTTGGCAGGTAAATTTGCATGCAAGGACAGGCACCCATTTCATGCGTTGGAGCAGGGTGTATTTCAGAACTCTTCGCTCACTTGCTTGACAGACATCAGATTTTTCACAGCAACTCTGCTATATCATGACTTGCCTTGGCATTGTTTCATCATTCAGAACTTACAGGTTCACTTCAGTCTTGCCTTGCCCTTTAGCACAGACCTAAAGCCTGGCATATTGTCATTGTTGTCAAGAAATTGAAAGGACTGGGGTTGCTGGAAATCTGGAACAAAAACATAAATAGCTGGGAAAATCTCAGCAGGCCTGGCAGCATCTATGATGAGAAATCAAAGTTAACTTTTCAGTTCCAATGATTATTCTTCAGGACTGATAGTAGCTAGGAAAGGATTTTTTAAATGCAGAAGATAGGATGGTGAGAGGGGAGGATAAACGATAGATTTACCAGATTTAGAGAGAGAGAAAAACAATAAAACATTTGGACAGTCAAAGGAGTGGAGAAGGACACTGCAGAGGAGAATGAATAGCTGCTAATGGGGCTATCAGTAGATAATAAAAAGGTTGGGTGTGGAGCAGCCCATCAGATGACAAGGCCTGGTGTGTGGGGGCAGCGCAAAGCATAGGGAAAGGTGTTCAAGCCCTAAAGTTGTTGAACTCATTATTGAGTCCAGAAGGCTGCAGAGTTCCCAAGCAGAAAATGAGGTACTTTTCTTCCAGTTTGTGCTGAGTTTCACTGGAACACTGCAGCCAGCCTGAGACAGAGATGTTGGTCAGGGAATATGGTGATGTGTTGAACTAGCAAACATCAGGAAACTCAGGGACTTTTTGTGATCTCCTCTACATTGGGGAAACAAATTGCAGACTGGATGACCACTTTGCAGAACACCTACGTTATGTCTGCAAAAAAGACACTAAGCCAAGTTTTTGCTTAAACACTCTTATTGATGAGGCAGACAAAGAGACACAGACTTTGCTTTGCGGATCAATTCCATTTTATTAACAAAATATTCCTTATCAGTTTTTAATAAGGAATGTAAGCATTTCCCAAATTCCCACAAATTTTCCTCTCTATCTAGCTGTATCCATCTGAGAAAGGATACTAGCCACAATGATTGACATTTTTGAGTGGGCCTTTGAAAATCTCCTTCCTCTCCAATGTAGGGTGGGCTCTTTTTCATGAGGAGAGGTCCCTGATCCACATCAGGATGGATACTCCCTCTCCCTCTCCCTCTCCCTCTCCCTCCCTCCCTCCCTCGCCCTGCTCTGCCCCATCTCCCTGTGTGTCCAGGTGTTCAGAGCTCTGCTGCCAAGTCAGATTGAGACATTGCAGAGGGGACTCATTCCTGATCTGTGTTTTTATCTCCCTCAGCTCAGACCTTCCTGAATGTCTGTGACCTTTGGCAAATGGAGTCACGAGCAAGATCCAAACCATCCATTACGGTCATACCAATGCCCTTCGCTGTTGCCATGCATGGTTGTATAAGGTGCACAAGTCCTCGGCTACTGGCTGGAAGATAAGGTGTGAGGAAATCTGATTGATACTTCTCCAATACACAACTTTCAGGCTGGATCTAATTCATTCTCCTTGAACCTTTCTGACCTCTTTGACCTTGGTTCCTGTTGTTCTCTGTAGCTGATAGCTACTGGCTGCTGTTTAACTTAACTTGGCTAATTATCAATTAGGCCTGATTTTGCCATCTGTGGGTCAACTTAGAATGTCCAATTTTTGGCCCATGGTCATTGAAGTACAATACAAGAAGCCTTTGTGAGAGGTGGATGCAATGCCAGAGTCAGAGTAGAGAGAAGATGCTGTTGCTCAACCTTATGGAGCACAGAAAATCATTACCCTTCGATATTGTTGGGTTTTCCTCCAGGCCACGGTCATTGAACAAACCGTAGAGTTGTAGCAGACCAGGGTTGACAGGGTCTGGTGCCACCATCCCCTCTGGGAATCCTGAGGAAAGGAGGATAATCTTCCTCCGCCCTGATCTCATCCAGCAGGACCTCCTGGCTTCTGCAGGCAAGGTAGGTTGCCAACGTCCTTTTCTCAGTCGTCTCCTTTGGAAATTTGCAGTAACACACAATAAATCGCCGTTCCTAACTTGCAACTTTTGACCTGGTACGCAGTTGTCTCGCAACGAGAAACTATCCAAGAAATTAGCCAACAGTGAGACTTGGCCAATATTTGTTCAAATTCAACCCAGTGTAATTCTAGAATACAAATGTTTTCCAAAGAAATATTGTCATTAAACTCATAAAGAAATACACATTCACCTTCACTTCTGGCAATAAATTAACTTTACATTTCACGGCCAAGAATTTCACTTTCTTAAATTTCTTTCTAAATTGAAGAAAACTCTGGCTGTTACAGTTTAAAGAGGTCCAACATTTGTTATATTTAAAAGTGTCTAATACAATATTGTTTTCATTCTCTATGTGTTTAATAGCAATTTTCAAATGAGGGGAAGTCACCTTCCGTGGCACTTACATATTCAGGAATTTGAAGAAAACACAGTTTCTTGTTATGGTGCACAGAATTTGCTCATAAGTTTGGGGCAACGCCATCTTAAAATGCATCCAAATGTTCAATGCCAAACATTATTTGGACAGATTACCAGGAGACTGGAGTCAGGAAAAGTATGAGTTCTTTGATGATGGGATGAGAGATGAGAAGGCTGGCAAAGTGGTATGGGAAGGCACAAGGAGGAAAGTCTGTTGTTTTTGCAGCACCATACCATTTTATCAGCTCCAGGAAACGTAACAGATCAATCACCTACTTGGAATTCAATTGTGCCACCTATTTGACCAATTAAGGGACATACCTCATCTCTGGAGTCATCTTACCTATGTTAGAGACCTGGAGGAGTTAGGGGTGTTAGGGAGCGAGGCCACTTTCATTTTGTGAGACTATTGCAATAAAAACTGACAGCTCTCCACTGGCCACTCACTACTATGCCTATTCTCTTGGGCATACCTGGCCAACACACCAGAGAAAGAATACTATCTGAACATTGTGAAGCCCTGCATCCTTCTAACTGATGACAAACCCTATCTTCCTGCCCATCCCTGGCAAACCCAATGTCACTAACCTTTCTGATTGAAGGTAGCCTGGTTCGGCAGTTGTAATGTCAGAAATGGCCACTGCTAATGGTGGCGCTGCTGAGGTTGCCAGGTTGCTAACTTTCTGATGGAAAACTCAATTAACCATCATCAGAGGTAGGCCTCCATCCATCCTGCCACCAAACAAACCAAGAAAGTTCCCAGTTTTGGTTCCAGTGACAAATTTTCTCCTGCCCTGTAAATTCAACCCCCTTTTTAGTCAAATATTAAATGGCTATTTTACTGATTGTTGTACATTCTCATCGGTAAATCATTCCCTCTTTAAATGGAGTGCAAAATGATTACAAGTGGACCTAATAAGAGATGTTAATGAGGAGAGAAAGGGAAACACGACTTTTATTCATACTGTTAATAAAGCAATCTGATTCATGTAGGTACACTATTACCTGATCATTACCAATATTGCTCTAGCCTTAGAATTGCAAAGGAACAGAAAACCTATTAATGCCTTTCTTTCACAACAAAAGTTTGCATAAAGTCACTTTTCCTTTACTCTTGTCCTCCAGAAGAGCAACTCTATAAGTTTTTAACATACACCTGATTAGAATAACAGACACTTCTATTTAATATCTCACCAGATTTCTATTTTCGTCTCCACATTAGGGGCTAGTGTACTTACATGAATCAGATTGCTTTATTAACAGTACAAATAAAAGTCATGTTTCCCTTTCTCTCCTCATTAACATCTCTTATTGTAGCTGACTGATTACTGCACCACATAACTCTGCCGCAATTGCATAAATGGATTTTATAACCGTTTTGACTGACAATCCTTGTGGTATGTGCAAGGAGATTTACCTTCATTGCTGGCATCACAGAATCATTGGAGGGATTGATATCAGAGACATGGTCGCAGTTTTGGAGATGGTGCAGTGAAGACGGAGAATGGGGTCTGCCATGCCTGAAGACATTCTGACTGATGAACTTTAGCAAGAATATCTGGGGCAGTTGCCATTCTGTCTTACTAGAAGCAGGTTCAAAGAGAAATTAATCACAATACAGGGCCCATCAGAAATAGATTTTGGAATCACGGATATTCCATTTCCCTCCCACAACCACCACTCGATGAGGCTGTGTCTTGACAACAAAGAAGAGGTTGTATCTCCCCATTTCCAGAGCCAGAATATTGAGCCATAGTTATGGCTGTAAGCCAGCTTGAGTTTCACAATAGTGGACTGGCAGCTATCACCAAGCAGAGTTGTTAAAATGTTATAATTGGGCCACTTGAGGCTCCCTGTGCTGTCCTGCCAGTCTGAAACACTCCTGATGGGGAAAATGCCAGAAAGTCCCTGTGGATTTTCCCATTGTTTTTCCTTGATCCCTACTTCATCCACCATCCTTAACTGGCCAGCATTTCCAGAGGCAGCTTCTCCATTGGTCATTCCCAGAATCATGTCTATGCCACACGTACAGCTAAAACCATTTAGGTCAAAGCCCAGTAGGCAGTAAGGTTCTAAGCATTATTAAAAGCTGCAAAATTCACTTTCTTGGACTGGTACCAACGTTTCAAACAATGTTTTTACTAGCTCATGTCAAGTTGATATAGTGCTGGCTTGGTTCGGGTCATAGTGTTTGTCTGATTCAGACTGTGATTCAGAGTGGCAATGGAGGTGAAGCCCCATTTTATGACTTGAGTACTTACAGAATTCTTAAGGGGCTGGGTAAGGTAAATGCTGAGAGGATGCTTCCCCTCATCATAAAGTCTAGGACCAGAAGGTGTAGTCTCAGGATAAAGGAGCACCACAATTTGAGATGAAGGTGAGGAGGAATTTCTTCTCTCAGAGGATTAAGTTTTTGGAATTCCTTGTCACAGACAACTGTGGGGGCAGAGTCCTTGTGTATATTTAAGGCTGAGATAGGTAGATTCAGGAATCAAGGGTTCAGTGAAAACTCACGAAATTAGATGTGATGGTCATCAGATCAGATCCTACTAAATGGTGGAGCAGGTTCAAGGGACTGAATGGCTTAATCCTGTTATTATTTCTTATGGTTTTATAGTATATTATCAAGTCTGTCAGTTGATAATCATTACAACTGGTAGTCAAACATACAAATCAGGAGCAGGAATAGATTATTAAGCCTCCCATAAGAGGAAAGATCCTTTCCACATCCCTCCTGTGAAATGCCTCAAGGATTTTATATGTTTCAATCAAGTTGCTTCCTATTCTACTAATCTCCAGCAGATACATCCAAGAGAAAGTGAAGACAGCAGATGCTGGAGATCAGAGTGGAAGAGTGTGGCACTGGAAAAGCACAACAGGTCAGGCAGCATCTGAGGAGCAGGACAGTCGACATTTCGGGCATAAACCCTTCATCAAGATACATGCCTAGCCTGGCCAACTTTTCCCCATAAGACAACCGCAAGAATTAAGACCATAAAGCAGAAGAAATAAGAATAGGAATAGGAATAAGCCATTCATCTCCTCAAGCCTTTTGCAACGTTCAACAAAGTCAAAGCTGATCTGCCCCATGACTGTAGTCCTCTTCTCTGTTACCTCCTCATAGCCCTCAACTCCCTGATAGTAAAATATCTATCAACCAGATTCTCTGTGACATTGCATTGAAAAGTAGGATCAGGTTGTAGGGGCTCTTTCTGCCCTTGTCTTTTTTATTTCCCATGCCTTCTGCCTTCTCACACTATCTGCTCTTTGCTTTTTAAAGCTCTTGCCCCATTGTTTGCTCACATTATTTGAGAAGCTGCTGACCCTCTGCTCTCTCCTGCACTTTATGTAATTGCTGTGCACACTTGCTCTCATGCCATTTCAGAAGCACTGGGTTGTGCTCTCTCTCACTTCGAGTGCTGATGACCATCTCTGGGTCCATCCTCTCTCCTGTTACTTCAAGACAGATGCAACTTAGTCGAGTAAGCCTTCTCTGAAATGCCTGCAACGTATTTACATCCTTCCTTAAATAAGACAGGGAGGTTTGGCTTCAGTTATACAGATCACTGGTGAGACTATAGTGGTGGCACATTATTTGTCACTTTATTTAAGGAAGAATTCAGAATTAGGGGTTTAAAAAGGGCTCATCTATTTATAAAGAGATTATGCTGTTTTCTTTTAGAGATTTGAGAGTCTTTGAAACCTTCTCTATGGAAAAGTGGTAGAAGCAGAGTTTTGAAATGTTTTAAGGCAAATTTAGATAGATTCTTGTTAAGCAAGATCATCAAAGGTTATCACAAATAGGTGGAAATGTGGATTGGAGGTTACAGTCAGATTAGCCATACTATGGAACAGGCCAGACCCCTCAAAATGTTTCAAGAAGGTAGCCTAAACCCTTAGCTTGCTAGTTGTTTTAAGCAGTTGTAATATGGATATTCCAGGAGAGATGTCGCTGGTCAAACCACTTAGTTTCAAACAAAACAGAATTTATTTACACGATTACCAAATGAAACACAAACAAACAAGAGAATACAGAATAACTTAAGTATCTGAAAACCCAACAGACTATCCCAACTTAATGATGTTGTTCCAAATACTTGCAACATATCCCATAAACACCCTTTGGCACAAAAGGTAAAATCAAACACAGAGGAGAGATATCAGAGAGAGGGGATCAGCATGGACCTCTTCTTTGGGTCCAGCAGCTTCAAAACAATTACTGCTAAAAGTCAAACCAAAACCAACACCAGACAAAAGCTGAGCTGGGAGAACTGGCCATTCCCCTTTCATTGTACAAGATTTTTTTAAACTTAAAAGCCTGTTGCCTGAGGCAGTATCTATTAGCTATAATCAAACTGGCCCTAAAACCCTTCAAACTTAGACTTTTTGGAGTTTGTGTCTTTTACAACCTCCTTGAAAAAAAAAGCCAAGGACACATCCCCCCTTTAAAAACAAGAGCCATCAATATTCAAAGATGGCTTCATTTTAAAACCCCCTAATGTTAAACTGTTAGTACTCTACAACACATATATATACATTACATAGTCATTAATCATGCAAACATACACCATAATACTCTGTTTCAGTCTGTTTTATTCCTGCAATCGAACGCCTCCGTTTCCCATTCAAGTCTCAACAAATCATTGGCAATCACATTTTCTCATCCTGCCATATACATAATTTTCACCTAAACAGTCTGGCATTTTTGTCCTTAAATTTCTCCACAAATTTTAATGGAATTCCTCTACAATCCTTCTAGTTCTAATATTGTGTAATGGGTCGGCCTCTGGAAATCTAGAGGACATATCTATTATTGTTAACAAATACTGATTTCCACTTTGTCTTTTAGGTCGGGGTCCTACACAATCAATTAAGACTCGTAAAACGTTCCTCAAATGTAGGAATAGGTATTAAAGATGCAGGTTTTATTACTGCCTGTGGTTTTCCTGACATGTATAACATGTCTGGCAAAATTCAACTACATCCTTGTGTGGTCCAGGCCAGTAAAAATGTTTTTGTATTTTAGCTTGAACTTTTCTCACTCTGAAATGATCCTGTAGTGTTAGCTCATACGCCACTCACAACACCTCCTTTTTGTGACACAATGGCAATAAAACTTGATGAATTTCTGCCCATTTCTCATCTGCCTGAATATGTGATAGCTCATCCTGTTTTCCTACATCTAGCTTCCCAGTGTTTTTCCTAAACCAACAACACTGTGAATTCATGTGGTCTTCTTTATTATAGTGAAAACACCACAGCTTTTTAAGTTCACTGTCCCCATCAAGGGTTTCCTTTTTACCTTGTGGTAAGTTATCCTTATGACCTTTATCAAGATCTACCTTTCCTTTTCCTCAATTTTTTATTATCCCTCATGGGTTGAAGTTGAGTTCAGAAGCCAACCTTTGATTTATGGACCAACTCATAATCATCAGTCATTTCAGCTGCTAATCATGCCGTTTTTAACTCTCTGCTCTTCCACACGAGTTCTCAGTATCTCAAGAAGTGAATTCTTGAACTTCTCCAAAATAATCTTTTCTTTAAGAGCGTCATAGGTTTATTCTATTTTTAATGCCCTTATCCACCTATCAAAATTACTTTGTTTGATCATTTCAAGCTCAATATAGGTTTGACCAGGGCCCCTCCTTAGATTCCTGAAACGTTGTTTGTAGGCTTCTGGCACAAGCCCCAATGTCCTTAAGATGACTTTCTTCACATCCTCATGTGTCCCAGATACCTCCTCTGATAGTGATGTGAATACCTCCCTAGCCCTACCTACAAGTTTTGTTTGGAGTCAACAAAATGGTCACTGGCCACTGCATTTGTTTAGTCACCTTTTCAAATCAGATGAAAAAGGCTTCCACATCCTTCGCATCAAATTTAGGCAATGTTTGAATATATTTAAACAGTTTCTCACCAGGCCTGTGCCTACCATGGGTTTGTTCATCCTCACTCTCTTCCTCACTCAGCTTACCTTCAGCCTTCATCTCCATCCTTTTAAGCCGACTTTCCTCTCTAAGTGCCAATTTCTGAAGTTCAAACTCCCTCTCTTTCTTCCTTTCCTCCCTCTTCTCTCTCTCTTTCTCTCTCTTTTCTTTCTCTTTCTCTCTCCTCTTTCTCTCTCTTTTTCTCCTTACCCTGCATTTCATTGTAATTCCTTGTCTTTTGCCTCTAACTCAAGCTGTTTATTTACAATTGAATTTTAGCCATCTCTAAAGATTCTGATGGCGTTTCCAGCAAATGTAAATGCTGACCTATTGCTGTAATTATCTCTCCTTTCCTCAGAGAAGGAGGCAGCTCCAGCTCCAGCTTGTCTGCTAATTCTAGCAGCCTGGCCTTAATCGCCTTTTGTAAAACCCCAAGATCACTTCTTCCAGCCCCAGAAGACGTTTGGTGATTGGAAAATCCATTGCTATTCCAAGCACTGTTTCAACTAGCCAAATTCAACTCCCAGAACAATAAACACTAAAACCTAACACTCACTGTCTTCAATACCAACATCTCTAATCCCAAATTGGAGCGATAGAACAAATCCCGCAAAGAACCCCCAAACTGTTCTGGACCAGGCCAGACCCCTCAAAACATTTCAAGAAAGTAGCCCAGACCCTAACTTTTCTAATTGTTTTAAGCAGGTGTACAGCAGATATTCCAGGAGAGATGTTGCTGGTCAAACCAAGTAGTTTTTAAAAGTCAGAAATTATTTACAAGATTACTGAATGAAACACAAACAAATGAGAACATAATAACTTAACCTGTCTGAAAACCCAACAGATTATCCCAACTAAATGATGCTGTTCCAAATACTTGCAACAATTTCCACAAACTCCCCTTGGCACAAAATGTAATATCAAATACAGGGTCTTGCAGGAAAGAAGTCCAGGAGAGAGAACCAGCCTGGACTTGCTTCTTTGGGTCCAGCAGCTTCAAAACAACTACTGCTAAAAATCAAACTAAAACCAAAACCGGACCAAAGCTGAGCTGGGAGAACTGGCCACTCCCCTTTCATTGTATAATTTTTTTTTAAACTTCAAAACCTTTTGCCTGAGGCATTATAGAATAGAACAGAACCCTTACAGTGTAGAAACAGGCCATTTGACCCAACAAGTCCACACGGACCCTCCGAAGAGTATCCCACCCAGAACTATTCCTCCACCCTATTACTCTACATTTCCCATGACTAATGCACCTAACTTACACATCCCTGAACACCACTGGCAATTTAGCATGGCCAATTCACCTAACCTGCACATATTTGGAATGTGGGAGGAAACCAGAGCACCAAGAGGACACCCACACAGACACAGGGAGAATGTGCAAACTCCACGCAGACAGTTGCCCAAGGCAGGAATCAAACCTGGGTCCCTGGTGCTGTGAGGCAGCAATGCTAGCCCTATCTGTTAGCTACAATCAAATTGGCCGTAAAACCCTTTAACGCCAGACTATTCGTAGCCTGTATCTTTTACGACTTCTCTGGAAAAAAACATCAAGTGTAGCATAACCTTGTTAAAGAGCAGCATCATCACAGCCAGGATATTATTAAATGGCAGATCAAGATAAAGGGACTGAATTGCTTTCTCCTGCTCCTGACTCTTACTCCATAAGGTTTTATTTTTCACAATAACTATTGATGTTGCACCTAATTAAATGTTCTCTAGAAACATTAACACATTACATCCAAATTGGTTCTCCTTCATTTACATTATGTGTTACTTCCTCAAAAAATCCCAATAGATAGGTCAAACATGATATCCTCTTCTCAAAACCACACAAAGATGGAATGAAAGATGCCATTCAGTTATCCAAACCCACTGTTCCAATCAATAATTTCATGTCTTATCAAATTTTTACCTCAACTCTTCATTCCTGCATAGCCCCAAAAATCTTTCATTCACTTTTATCAAGAATTCACCACTGTCTTGAAAATAATTAGAGATTCAACATCCATTGTCTTTTGAGGAAGGGAATTCCAAAGACTCGTTACACTCTCAGAGAAAATAATGTTTGTTTATCTCAGTTTTAAATCGGTGACCTCTTATTTTTAAACTGTGACCCTTAGTCCTGGATTCTCCTGCAAGAAACATCATTTTCATATCCACCCAGTTGAGTCCCTTGTATGTTTTAATTAAGTCAATGCTGACTTTTCTAAACTTCAGAATATGATTGTCCCCAGTTTCTTCCCTCCCTTCCATTTTCTGATTTATCACTGCTTCTAGATGTTACTGGCCATCTTACTGAAGATAAATGCAAAATGCCTGTTCAGTTCATCTGTTGTTTCCTTATTTTGCATTATTAGTTCTCCAGTCTGACTTTCCACAGGAGAAAATTCGTTTTGTCAATTTATTTTTTAATTTAGCTATTTGCAGAATTTTTTACTATCCATTTTATATTTCTAGCCAGCTTTCTCTTGAATTCTAATGTTTGCCTCATTATTAATTTTTTGGTCATTCTTTGTTTCTTTATGCTATACCGAGTATTGTGGCCTGCCACCTATCTTTACACAATGACCTGCTTTTTAAGATTGATACTGTCTTTTTCATTTTTAGTTAATCTTGCATGATGGGTCAACTATCCTTGAAATTATTCATACAAATTGAATCCACTTATTCTGTATATTCTGAAATATCCCCTTGAATATCTGCCATTACATCTCTAAATTCCTATCCTTCGAACTAATTTGCCAATACATTACAACTCTTCTTTCATGCCCCTATAATTGCCCTTATTTACATTTTTAAAAATATTGTTGGACTCACTCCTCTCTTCCTGAAACTGAGTGGGAACCAAATTCTGAAGAAGGGTCACTGGACCCAATACATTGATGTTACCTTTTCTCCACAGATGCTGAGTTGTTCCAGCAATTTCTGATTTTGTTTGTGAATGTAAACTTCAATCATATTATGGTCACTGCTACCTAGGGGCATCTTCATTATGAAATCAGTAATTAATTCAATCTTATTGCCAGGCATTGCACAGTCAACTGAACTTTCCAGTCAAAAGTTGCATTAAAATCTCCCATGATTATCACTGTGCCTTTCTGACAAGTTTTTATTTTTTTCTTCTTTTACACCCCCTTCCACTGTCATTGTTAGGGAATCTGTACATCAGTCCTACGTGTGATTCTATAATCTCCCATTTCCACCCAAACTGTTTCCATATCTTGATTTCCTGAACTTAGGTTTGTCCTTCGATTGTCATCAACTAGCACATCACCCTTCCTACTTTTCTAACTTTCATGTCATTCCTAATTGCCCCATAACCTTCAAAATTCATTTCCCTATCCCTGTTGTCTCTTTTGATTAATCACACTTATTCGAGTCTATTTGCCCTCTTAGTTTTGATTCAGATATTGCATGCATTCAGATATAGAGTCTTTAGATTTTTTTTCTTTTTCTCTCTTCGTAAATTCTAGTTTTACATCTTGGCTGATAATCAGATCCATGCTCTCTATTCCTTCCCACCATTGAGTTTTTAACATTTCCCACATTGATAACTTTTCCTTCGGCTTCGACTCTACTCTTTGGTTCATAACATATTCCAAATTAGAGCCCATGTTCCCATTATTCAGTTTTAAATCCTCTCTACTTCCCTAGTATTGCAGTTGGCAAGAACATCAGCTCCAATAAAGATCACATGGAGACTATCCCACTCATTTTCTGCTGAGTCATGGTGAGATGCTAAAAAGAAACTTGCAGAAACAGAAACCTGTGACAAAAATCCTATTGCACTATTTGGAATATTTTGATGCTCTCCTGTCATGCTGGCTGACCTTCCTACCTCAATTATAAGGATTAAAAACTGGCTGATTGATAACTCATCCCATGCAGAATTGAATTAAAGTCCTAAGGAGTCCATGAGATGGATTCATCTCAATGATATCAATGGGAGATTCGTCATACCTGGCATACTGAAGCTATTTCTGCTCAGAGAAAGGTCATTCATTTAAAATTGTCATCAAACTAAAGAGGGTGGTGAGGAATGATTGTTTAAACCAGAGATTATTGGAACCTGGACTATTTTAGAAGAAATACTTGAAGAGGTTCATATATCTTCCTGTGTGGAAATTAGACAGCTGTTTGAAGTGGAGGAAGATACTGTACAAGGGAAGAGAGTAGAGCGATGATCCCCATTTTGGCAGGATATTATTAAAATGGAGAGATGCAGAAGTTTGGAGTAGAGGGACATCTGGATGTTCTGGTATGTGAATCACATAAAATTAGTATTCAGGTAAAGCATACAATTCAGAAGGCAAATAGAATTATGGCCTTATCACAATGCAGATGGGAGATAAACATAGGGTTATCTGGCTACAACTGTTCAGACAATTGATGAGAATGCATTTAGAGTACAGTGTACAATGTTTATTCCTTTCTTAGGGTAGGGTGGGGTATAATTATGTTGGAAGCAGTTCACAGAGGGTTCACTAGACTGATTCTTGGGATGAAGGGATTATTGAAATATCTGAGATTTTGAGGTAGCAAGCTGACAGCATTATCCCCTTCATGGGGATATCTAAAACCAGCAGAGCGCCATTTAGAAATACAACATCCTACATTTAAGATGGGCATCAGTTTCTCTATTTAGAGAATTATTATTCTTTAAAAGTCCCTCCCAGAGAACAATGGAGCTGGTCTTATTTTCCAAGATTAGATATTGGTTTTGCATAAGTGGGTCAAGAGTTAAGGGGGCAAGCGGAAAAATGAATGCAAGGCCACAGTTAGATCAATCTTGATCTTACTGAATGATGCATCAAGTTTAATGGACCAAATAGCCTACATCTGATTCTAATTCTGAAGAAGGGTCACTGGATTTGAAGTATTAACTTTGCTTTCTGTCGACATTAGATACTAGACCTGTTGAGTTTCTTCAGCAATTTCTGCTTTTGTTTCAGATTTGAGGTTCTTTGTTTTCTTTCCATGATTAATAGTCCTTAGTTTACATGGCTATGGCTATGGTTCCTGAAGAAGGGCTCATGCCCGAAACGTCGATTCTCCTGCTCCTTGGATGCTGCCTGACCTGCTGCGCTTTTCCAGCAACACATTTTCAGCTCTGATCTCCAGCATCTGCAGTCCTCACTTTCTCCATGGCTATTGCATAGACAGAGGTAATTATTATCTAAATGTGCAAATTTCTTGTGCATATTTTTGAGTTACTTCCACCTCTATTAAAGTATTGTTATTTGTGAATGCTTGGCAATTGCATTGGAAATAATTCAAAAGCAGCAAAGAATGCTTTATACTTGAGGTATAAATTTGACCCTCTTCCTTCTGTTTAATATCCCAGTTTAATTTACTAGTATGGAAAGGCTTTTTTATGTATTTCAATTGTTTTTGTAATTCTCAAAGTTTCCTAGTAATTGGGCTCTTAAATGAGGTTGATAGATATAGGGGAGTAAAATATCTCTGATCAAACAGAAGCAAAATAGTTCTGCTGTTGGGCAAACATTAGTGTCGGAACAGTGCAAGGAACACCGGGGATAAGTGAGAAAGGTCCCCCTGATTTTGGCCTTGGCAATGTGATTCCCAGGAGTCTACTTCCAATGATACTCAGAAATTTTGAATGCAGGCAGCTGCATGACTGCACATTGGTAATTTAAGAGAAAGCACCATATTTAAAAATGGAGTTGTTTTTCCTAAATTTAAACATGATAATTTAAATTGAATGAAGTCTATTAATGCAATGTTCATAAGAAAGCCGCACAGTTTTAATGAGTTATTTTAATACTCAAAGTAAAATAACTGAAAAGTTTCATCTTGTCCATTCCTGCTAGTTACAGGAAAGATAAGCACCTTTAATACATTCACTATAAACAATGCTTTCTGCAGCAGATGATCTGACAATTACTGAACATCAGAATAACACTCTTTCAAGAGCATAGTTGATATCACAAAAATAAATTATAATATTGGATGCAAAATACATTTCTACTTCCTCAAGAATGAAATTGCAGGTAATGAAAAATATGCGAAGCCTTTTAAAAGTAAATACTGTTTTGCAATTACATAAATTAGACACAAATGCATGTTTGTGTTGCATGCTCATCAGGATATGTAGGACTGTTCCTGGGAAGAGCTGATCAATGTCTTTCAGTGTTCAGTTGAGTTGTTCTAATGCTGAATCAGTGCAATGAACAATAAGGCATACTTTCTTTAAAACTGAGACTGATTTCTTAGATAATAATGCTTGGGGAGTTGACGACATAGTCAACTAATAGAGACCTGGGTTCCAATCCCATCATGCCACATGGTGCAATATGATTTTATTTTTAAATATGAAATTAAAATATTAACGATGACTATGAAACCGTTGCCATAAGAACCCAACCTGCTCACTAATGCCCTTTAATGATGGAAATCTGCCATGCTTACTTGGTTGGCCTACCTCTGAATACAGAGGTATATCAATGTGGTTGACAGTTATCTGCACACTGAAATGGACAAGCAAGTCTCTGACCTGGGTAAACTCAGTCCTGTCAAACCTGCAATCTTTGAGTGTCAAAATTGGGAGAGGTGTCTCAAAACTTAGTGAAGCAACAAACTGATGTAATAATACTCTTTAAATTATGCTTTGGAGACCAAATACCTAACACCATAATCACAGTCCCTGGGTATGTCCTGTTACACTGGTAGGAATGTCCCACCAAAGGTGGTGATACAATGGTACATAGTTAGGATGGAGTTGCCCTAGGAGCCCTCAACATTCAGTCCAGATTCCATGAAGTCACATAGCATTAGGTCAAACATGAGCAAGGAAACCTCTTGCTGACTATCACCTTTTGCTTCCTCTCAACTCACCCTTGACTGATAAATCTGCACTCTTCCACATTCAGTGCCACCTTTTGCTGAAAGTAGTGAAGGGGTAAAAAGTGCAAATGCTCAATTTCTATGCCATGAGGGTCTCAGTAGCACTAATACTGCCTGGCTGAGCTTGTCAAGTCCTAAAGGACATAGCTGCAGTCCCAGTCTAGCAGCTGGTGGTGAGGGAAATGAGAGGGAAAATCATGCTTGACCTCATCCTCACCAACTTGCCTGTGCAGATACACCTGGAGTATGATCTTTTGATCATGATAGTGTCAGTAACAGAGAGCATCATACAGTTCTTGTTGAGATGAAATCCTGCCTTCACACTGAAAATACCCTCCACTGTGCACTATCACTGTGCTAAATGGAACAGACTTTGAACAGATCAAACAAGTCAAGACTGGGCATCCACTTTGGTCTATCTGCAGCAGCATCACAGCCAGAAGCGCAATCTGTAAGTGCACGGCCCAGCATATTCCCACTCTATGATTACTATCAAGCCAAGGCATCAACAATGCCAGTACATTACCCTCAATATTGTGAGCTCCAATTTGTGCAATCACCTTTTATGTGGTACCTTACTGAATGCTTTCTGAAAATCCAAATATACTACATTACTCATTCATCTTTATCAACTCTGTTTGTTATACCCTGAATAACAATTTTGCCAGACATTATTTCTCTTTCCCAAAACAATATTGACTGTATTTGATTGCATTACACTTCTTTGTGTCCTGTTTGCTCTAACTTAATAATAGACTCCAGCATTCATTCAACAGCATGGTGGCATTGTGATCCAATGGTTAGCACTAATGCCTCCCAACGTCAGCAATCCAGGTTTAATTCCAGCCTTGAGTGACTGATTGTGTGGAGTTTACATGTTCTACCTATATTTCCACCAGGTGCTTCAGTTTCCTCCCACACTCCAAAGATGTTCAGTTTAGGTAGATTGGCCACTCTAAATTGCCTTCTAGTGTCCAGGGATGTATAGGGAAGGATGGATTAGCTATGAGAAATGCAGGGTTATGAGGATGGAGGGGTGATTTGGGTGGAATGTTCTTTGGAGGATTGATACGGACTCAATGGGTCAAATAACCTACTTCCATACTGTAGGGATTCGATAGTTCTATGAACAGATCCCAGGCTTTCTGTATCCTTCCCTTCATAAACACATTAGCAGTCTTCCAATCTACGGGAATCTAGTGAGTTTGGGAACATACAGACTAATGCCTCTGTTATCTTTGTAGCACTTTTTTAACACTCTTGGTTGAAGACCATCAGGTCCTGGCAACCTGTCTGCATGTAATCCCATTGGTTAATCAAATATTTGACCCTCAAAAAGAGACTGTTACAAGATCTTTGCTCCCATGAGCACCTTGCTCATCTGATTTCTTAGTTTTTTTTTATAGTATCCTTCACCATAAAATTAATTATCTGCCATTTCCCTCTTTCCAATTATCAATTCCCCATTTGCGTCCCCCAAGGATCCCACACTCACTTTAGCTACTTTTTTTTAAAAATATATAATCATTGTAGCCCTTGCAGGTTGTAAATTTCTTGCCAATATACTAAGGTAAACAATTTCTTTATATTAGCATTTTAATTATCTGCTGCTGGTTATGAAAAAGAAATTTGCCGTCCTCCGGCCTATCATTAGTTCTTGCAGCATTGTATGCTTTAATTTTTGTTTGCATACACTCCTTGACTGCCCTTGTTAATCAAATGCTTCTTTTTGATCACATTTGCAAACCTTCAGTCCTCAGGTTTAATCCTTTGTTCAGGGAGGACTGGAGAATTTCTGTCAACAGCTCCATAATTTGCTCTCTTACCTCTCTCAGCAATCAAGGATGTGTCCTAAGTGGGCCCAGTGACTTCTCTACCTGGACTGCTGCCTACCCTTTTAGCCCCTCTTCTTTTACTATCACTCTATTGCTCAGTTGCTTAACACCTACATTTTTTAACTAGGTTGTGCAATGCACTGCTCTAAGAAACAAACTCTGACGCAATACAAATTTGTCTTCCATGTTACCATTGGTCATCTGATTTTTCTCCAGTCAATATACAGAATAAAATTGTCCATGAAAATTGTATTGCTCTTGTTACACACCTTCATTATTTCCTGACCTTTGCTTTGTAGTTCTCTTAGAGGTAACTCTTAGAGGGCCTATAGACAATTCCCACCTTATGACTCATTTCCCTTATCATTCCTTATTTCCACCCAAACGGATTCTACATCAGGATCTACTGCACCTATATCATTACTCATTACTGTACTGATAACTCCTTTATTAACAAAGCTATCTACCCTCTTTTTCCTTCTTGCCTATTTTTCTGTAACATTGAATGCTTTTGGATGTTGAGTTCCCAGTTTTGGTCACTCTGCATCCATCTCACTATAATAGCTATCAGGTCATATTAATTTATTTCTATTTGTGCTGTCAAATCATTTATCTTTTTACAAGTGCTGCAGGCTTTCAGATAAAGAGCCCTCAGCATTGATCTTTTTTACCATTATTACTAATACAGTCATAGAGTCATGGCTTCATTCAGCATGGAAACAGACCTTTTAGTGAACTCATCCATGCTGACCAGACATCCCAAACTGACCTTGTCCCATTTGCCAGTATTAAGCCCATATCCCTCTAAACCCTTTCTATTCATATACACATCCAGATGTTTTTAAAATATTGTAATTGTACCTGCCTCTGTCACCTCCTCTAGCAGGAGGTGAGTACTGCAGATGCTGGAGATTAGAGTCAAGATTAGAGTGGTGCTGGAAAAGCACAGCACATTACGCAGCATCCGAGCAGCAGGAAAATCGACATTTTGGGCAAAAGTCCTTCATCAGGAATTCCTGATGAAGGGCCTTTGCCCGAAACGTCAATTTTCCTGCTGCTCGGATGCTGCTTTACCTGCTGTGCTTTTCCAGCACCACTCTAATCTCACCTCCTCTGGCAGCTTGTTCCATACATGCACCACTCTCTTCATGAAAAGGTTATCCCTCAGGTCTTTTTTTAAATCTTTCCCCTCTCACCTTAAACCTATGCCCTCTAGTTTTGGACTCTCCCACCTGAGAATAAAGACCTTGGCTATTCATCTTATCCATGCTCCTCATGATTTCATAAACCTTTTAGGTCACCATTTAGCCTCCGATGCACCAGGGAGAAAAGCCCCAGCCTATTCAGCCTCTCCCTTTAGCTCAAACCCTCGAGTGCCGTTAACATCCTTGAACATCTTTTCTGCACCCTTTCAACTTTACCAACATCCTTCCTATAGAAGAGCAACAAGAATTTTACACAGTATTCTAAAAGTGACCTCATCCTGTACAACCAAAACATGGCGTCCAAACTCCTACACTCAACGTTCGGACTGATAAAGGCAAGAGTACCAAACTCCTTCTTCACCACCCGGCATTTTAGTATAGACCTGAGGTGCTTCCAATCCCTCAGTAGAATGTCTTTCTTATTCCTAGCTGTTTCGTTGGTCCTTAGGTGGACCACAACAACTGTGTACTCAGCCTTCCAATCTAAGTTCCACTGTAGTCTGGAAGAGATGCCTTGAACTCTGGCACCAGATAGGCAGCTTTCAGAACTCTCTGCCTTTACTGCAGAGAACAATACCTATTCCCCTAATTACAATATCCCCTATTTTTTATGATGTTTATTTTTGTTTCTCTCACTTGAATGTGCTCTGTACCGTGATGATTTGGTTGGTTCACTCAATCTCCCTGCGGGCTGTACCTTCGCCAACAATAAGAAAAAGAACCTCATGCCTATTTGACAAGGGCACTGAATAAGGCTCCTCTAAATCTAAATTCTGAATGCTAAACCTGCCCCGCTCACAGTCACAACCTCTTGTCCCTGACCATGAACTAAATTTGATGTAACTAATCTCAGGGGTGTGACTACCTCCTGAAGCACAGTGTTCACGTTACTCTTCCCCTGTTTGATGTGTTGCAGTGTCTGCAATCTGGTCTCCAGCTAATCAACTCTGAGCCAAAATTCATCCAACAGCTAACAGCTGCTGCAGATGTATTCACCATGGATTACATCGACATCCAGCAGCTCCTAAGACATCAACTATCTAGCCATTTCAATTCCATTTAATTACTTTGAATGTTAAATATGCATGTTAAATATGAATTTCATAATTGTACTCTTCAACCATAATAACATATTCTGATTTATACTTCTTGGCTAATCATAAGATATGTCGATGAAATATCCACCAATCACCTGCACATTAGTTCTGACAGGTTAAGTTGTCTGTTGTCAGATTTGTATCTTTTGCACTGTTGTCCTTCTCTTCCCAATCTATTTCAGAGTGAGTGTTAGTCTGCTGCTCACTCCTCCCAGCCTGCTTCATGATGATACTGACTCGCTGCACACTTCTCCCAGTCTATGGTCACTCATCACTAAAGAAATGGAAGGGTTCATCAACTGTGCTATCAAGCAGCAGTTACTAAGGTGAAATCCAGTTTGGATTCCATCAGAGCCACTGAACTCCTGACTCCATTACAGCCACGGTTCAAACATGGACAAAAACTCAGGGGTGAGGTGAGGATGTTTTCCTTTGATATCAAGGGTCGCATTTGACTACGTGTGACATTAAGGTGTCCTCGCAATACTAGAGTCAATGGGAATCAGTGACAAAACTCTCCTCTAGTCAGAGTCATAACTCACCCAAATGAAGATGATTGTGAATGTTAGAGGTCAGTCATCTCAGCTCCAGAACATCTCCCTAATAGTTCCTTAGCATAGAGTCATTGAGTCATAGAGACTTATAGCATAGAGAAAGGTCCTTTGACCCATTACATCTGTGTCAATCGGGGACAGTCACCCAGCTATTCTCATCCCATTCTTCAGCACTTGGCACTTAGCCTATTATGCCTTCGCATCACATGTACACATCTAAATGCTTCTGAAATGTATTGAAGGTTTCTGCCTTGACCGCCCTGACAAGCAGTAGCATCCTGGGCCCAACCATCTCCAACAGTTTCAGTAATCATGATTTCAAGGTGCTGGTGTTTGACTGGGGTGTACAAAGTTAAAAATCACACAACACCAAGTTATAGTCCAACAGGTTTATTGGAAGCACTAGCTTTCGGAGCACTTTCCTTCATCAGGTGGTTGTGGAGTATGAGATCATAGGACACAGAATTTATAGCAAACGTTTACAGCATGATGTAACTAAAATTACATATTGAAAAAGACCTGGATTGTTTGTTAACAATCTTTTAGAATGGGCACATTGGTTTCCACTCTTCCATATGTAAATTCCAGAACTTTCTCAAAGGTACATTCCCAAGTGAACTTTAACAATAGATGCCATGTCAGCTCAGATAATGCATTGAAGGTGGGAGGTGCCCTGTGTGAGGCTGTCTGTGTCCCAATGTTCAGACTGAATCTAATCTTTAAAAATGATTTAGAGAATCTTACATGGATTCATGCAGTTTTTGAGCAAAATGAAATATAATACTGCAAGTACAAATTCACCATCCCACATATATGTTTATGATTCCTGATGAAGGGCTCTTATGCCTGAAACGTTGATTCTCCTGCTCCTCGGATGCTGTCTGACCTGCTGTGCTTTCCCAGCAACACACTCTTGACTATAAATTCTGTGTTCTACGATCTTATATTCCACAACCACCTGCTGAAGAAGCAGCACTCTGAAAACTAGTGCTTCCAAATAAACCTATTGGACTATAACCTGGTGTTGTATGATTTCTAAGTTTCAGTAATGACCTTCCTTCCATCATAAGATCAGTGGGGAAAGTTCACTGATAATTGCACAGCAATCAGCACTATTTGAAACTCCTTAGATATTGAAACAGTCCACGTCCAAATGTGGTAAGAATTACATAATGTCTTTGGTTTGAAACATTGCAAGGAAATGATCATTTCCAGCAGGAGATAATCTAAGCATCACCTCATGATATTCAATGATATTACCGTCACTGAATTCCTGACCACTAAACCTCTGGGGATTACCATTGGCCAGAAACAGAACTGGACGAACCAGATGAAAACAATAGCTGCAAGAGATCAGAGTCCTGCAGTGACTAACACACCTGCTGACTCCCCAAAGCCTGATCACCATCCTCCCTCATTCTTCTGAACTCCAGGGAATCCAGTGCTAACTTATCCAGTCTCGCTTCATACATCAGCCCTACGACCCCAGGAACTAGTCTGGTACTCAGTGTGGTATGGAATCCTTTATGTCCACTTAAACATTTCATCCAAAAGGCAGTTCTTCAGACACTGTACTGTTCCTTCTTCACTATGACATTGAATTTCATGGTTCCTTGACATGCACCAGCAGCTATTATCTTTCAGTGAATCTGGACACTAGTTTTTAACAGAATGTGTCAACCAGTAATGACAAATTAATTTCTTGCTGACTAAATAAACAACAAATCGTCTTCTGTCACATAAAGGCATAACTGATGAACCAGCTGTTGAAATGTCAATGCACCACGTTTTGTGTAAATTAGACTAAACAGATACATGTGACATTGCTATACACAGAATTGTAGCTGCAGGTCAACAGATTTTGCTGAAGTTCTTGGCTGGCTATAATGAAGTTCCTCTGAAGGAAGACCTACAAGTCAAGTGTGAATGAAGATTGGCAAAGCCTGACATTTAACTCCATTTGACTTGCCCTTTGAATAAGGGATTTATTCTGATCTTACAGTCTCTTTGATATTTATCCTTCCCTCCTATCTTCATGGAAGTTAATTACAAAATACAGCTTTGAGCATGTGAGTAAATATACATAGATTCCCCTCCTGGCTTGTGTTGGAAGGGTTGATATAGTTTGGATTATGTTAAAAGCATGATAATCAGCCTCCACACCACTGGGTTAAGCTGCAAAAATCACAAAAAATAGGCTATTGTTATTTGCTAACTAGGAATTTCTGTTGGAGAACGTGGATAGACATTGGGCAAACAGTAAATGGGATCAACTGTGATGCCTTCACAGCTGACTAATCTGCCAGTACTCAATGTCCAGACATATACATATAAATATTCACAATAATGACAAAAGCATGTTTGAACCAAGAAATATTTCACAAAATTTGATCTAAACTATGAACCAAATATTGATAATATGGTGTTGTGTCCCAATACTTGTCTATAGGGATAAGAATACCATCTGTTGACCTTTCCGCTCAATCTCAACTATGCATCTCTCTTAAAGATTAGTTATTCATGGTTGCGAAGTCAGGTCATTCGTGGATTAGATTCCATAACCAGTGGTTGGCCATAGACTAACATATATTGATTTTTTGCTTGGTTATTTAGCACAACATAATCTACATATTTTTTGACCAATTGCAGCCTCATTTTCTATTTTATATATTCGCTCACTGTGTATTGGAAGAATGGTTAATCTGGGAAACAAAAAATTTCTTAACCGTGTGCAATCAAAAATAGACCAGTCACTCAAGATGAAATGTGAAAAAAAAGCCTTGTTTGCATATATCAGGTCCATTTGCAGAAACTCACCCTGTACTATCATCTCTCTGCCCTCCACCCTCATTACCAATGATGTTACTTTGTAAATTAAAAAGAGATAGTTGTATTAGTAACAGTTTGCAGTACTATTTGTCTTCAGCAATCTTCTTCAACAGGTTTGTATTCATTGAGATCTGGATTGAGAATGCCCTAGTTAATTTCAATTGAGGTCTTTTATAGCCTTTGCAGAAAGAAGATATTTAGCTTATCTCTTGGGACTAAAAAAGATTGGAACCTATCTTACTGAGATTAAAGGGCAGGATTGCAAGATGCACAGTCCCTGCTTTCAAACCAGTTTCTCATATAACCGGTTTAATTTTCTTCACCTTCAGCCTTTCAGCATTCAGGTTTCATTCGTGCACTGTAACAAACTGTTATAATTTTTGTCTTCAGCAATTACATGTCATTTATTAGCTCGGTGAGCAATGAAACTTGTTAGAAGACATGTGAAAGCTACAAAGCTGCAAAGATCAACTTGGGAAGAAACAGAGCACAGTCACACTACTAAGAAATCTTGATTTGTTTGCTGCGTCCTTCATATAATGCTGTTTTTAGAAGCCATACAAAAGCAAATGACTGTGCTGCAAGGGAATAATTATACAAAGTCTATTTATACAATATATCTATTAATGAAAAACCATGAATGATCTGTTATCTTAGATTCTAGTACAATAGTTAAAAGGGTTATTCAAAACTCATTTAACAGTAGTTAAGCCAATTTTTAATCAGGAATTCATTTTACTGGATTCTAACTCTGCAATCTTAACAGTAAAGGATTGTCTTAAAAAGAGCTTTACCTCCATAACATATATTTTTGAAACAAAATAAAAGGAGACGGAACTACCCACCATGAATCAGTTATTATAGGCACATTAGTGAGCCAGTGAAATAATCAGCTTCTGTTCAGAATCATTACATCCTTAAAACATCTTCAATATAGATTTCATTCATGTATGTATATTACAATTTAAGTCTATAAATGCTTGCCCACACTTACAAATGGCAACTTTCAACATGTGGGCTTAGGTTACACCCATCATTTGGGAACTTAATGATCTCCTTGCTCTCCTCCATTCTGTTAAAGCTACTGTATCCTTTTTCTTTCTTAAGCTGCATTGTCTGCCTATTTCATTAATTACAAATTAAAAAGCAAACTACGATTTGTGTTCAATATGGCAGCAATTACTCATCAAAAAAATTTTGTTTCACCAGTTGAAAACTTTTGAAGATTTCACTATTTTGAGATTTGTTTTTCTTTTTGCATCATATTATTATGGTGCCATAAAATGTCAACAATAAAGAACATGACTGTCAAATGCAGATTAGCCAGTCTTTCTGAGTCTTTTTTAACAGTGCGGTGGAGGGCCAGGGATATAGTACAAAAGAATATTGGGTCTGTGATTGGACCTGCAAGAGCATCAATCAAAATCCTAAAAAGTTTCAAACTTCCAGACCAAATGTGATAACGTATTATCATTGTTCACAAATTATTAATCATTATTCTTGTAAAATTAAGGCTGCACCCAATTGGACTGCAAAGTCAAAGAGAAGATAACTGCAAAGAATAGATATACATCACCACAAAAGTTAAATGATACAATCATTCTATTTAATGTCATCAGGTGTAAAACAGAAGGGTCTGTTAAAAGAATATACTTTGTCAAGCATTTGTTACCATGGAAAATGATGAGGAAGAACAAAAGTTGGAGGAGGACCATATTTTATTTTCAGTTTGTGAAAACTTTTGACAACAGAATTACAACTGTAGCCAAAGCAACACATATGGCACTTGTCCAGGTGTAACACCCACAAATAGTGCCTATCTGAATGACAAGGAATAGCTCATTTTCAGCTTATAAGTTTTGGTGTACTGTTTTGTTTATCAAGCTGAGAGATGTCAATGGCAGAGAATGTAATTGTTCTTTCATTGTTGGAACAATAAGCCATGAGATGCAACATAAAACTCTTTCTTTATTTGTGTCTTAACAGTAAAGAACACGTTCCTCTGTGCACAAGGTGGAACAAGTTTGATAACATATTACACGTGATGTGTCAGATAATTCACTGGAGTATGTTTAGGTTACAGTGGAACTTCTGGTTGCTGCAATGCAAGCATCCTGGTCCAAGCTATTTTCTAGGGTCACAGGTATTTATGCACCTGGGTTGGTACCAGCTTACAGTGTGACAAATACATCTACATGATGTGTTATTACAGTACCTTGATTCTTACTCATTGCCAAAGAAAAATGTAGAGTTCAAGTCAGAGGTAGATTGGTTCTTGTTTAGTGAGGGGATCAAGGATAATGGGGAGAAGACGGGAGAGAAGGATTTAGAAACATATTAACCATGATCAAATGGCAGAGCAGACTTGATGGGCCAAATGGCCTAATTCTGCTCCCATATCTTATGGTCTTATATATTTGAATTAGCAAGACTCTGACTTATAAATTGTTTTTAAAATCAGCACAGAATTTATGGCACAAAAGAATGAGCCGTTCAGCAAAATGGATCTATGATGATGTTTTGTGCCACACAAGCCTCTTGTTCCCTTACTCCATCTCAGTAAGTTAATTTTCTTCCCGAAGTTAACTGCAGTTGGGATATCCATTAAATCCATTGTACTTTCCACAAAGTGTATTTACCACCAATTTGTCAATCAGGCCTCAAACCTAACAAATGCTTCATCTTACCCCTGTCTCTCTCCCTCTCTCTAACTTTTAGCATTGGTACAAGCTTCACATCCACATCTCACAAGTTGCACACGTACTATTAAACATAATAATTACACCAGGTGGATGGATTGCTTGACACTTTCTGACATGATTTCTTCTCTCTTGCAAGGCGATGATGCGTAACCTGAAGCAGCAGGAGCTAACTGGAACAGAGGAGGCATACCTTCACATTCTGTTCCCCGTGGGGGAGATAGTGCTTGTCATTCTTGGAATGCAATTGTTAAGGTCAAAGTCCAGCAGAAAGATTAAAAGCAATGAAGGCGACAATATCATCAGATCCTATTCTCCTTCTCATGTTCTGACTTCCCATCATCCCTTCAGATTTACAAGTTGGTTTAAGCACGCCCCTTGTATTTGCACCTCAGTTCTCTACATCAAAATCTTACTCTTGTACCTTTCCTCTTTCAAGTCCCAAGAACTGCAACTTGACAGGCACTGAAGTAACAATAAAAAGACAGATCAATTGTTTTCACACTTAAAGTCCCAGCTCAGACACTGATACTTCATGTCACTCAAGAGATGAGATCTGCAAGGGTGGTGTACTGGACCTGAGTGGCTGGACCGAAGGGCAAGGAGAGTGCAATTGCCTGATTGATAGGATCTTACCCATGTTCTGCTGCACAGGGCACCTGCTCAAACTTGTTTCCACAAAGCAGGCTACACAAAAACATTACTGAATGCACATGACAAAATGTTTGGTGCATTGGGAAGTCTGTCAACAAACTGGCAGTCCATGTCAAAGACTGTGGAAGACAACAGTACAGAGCTATTGTCAAATCATGGAGCCCATCATTAAGGGGTGCAAGTGGTGGTGAACTCCATCAGCAGCTTTATGATCCACCCATGATGCAGAATTTGATGGGTAATGTCACAGTTTCCATTTCCGTAGAAGTAGCTGGCCACACAATGTCCCTGTGCTGCTGTGGAAGCTCAACATTTTGTCACACAAACTCAGACTGACACCACTGGGGTGAAAAAGAGCTTGCTGGGTGTCACAGTTGTCCAACAATCTATTCTCCAGCAGACTACTGGGATTGCTTCAGGCACCAACATGGGCCAAGAGTCTGCTGGGCCTTTTCAGAAAGTTGACATTCATCCTTCTGCTCTTCCAATGCCCTTGCTATTGCTTATCAGTCAACCAGCCCATACTGCTGCCTCCTGGGTCTGCAGTACCTTCAGGTTATTCTCCATTTACAGCTTCCTCCATTATATGCCACCAACCTTCTGTCAGCCAAGCTACAGTGAGGAGGAGCACTTGGAAAGGCAACTTTCCATGGAAGATAGAGCCTAAGAGAATGCACAAAGCTGATCATTTGACTTTTGTACACAGTGTGGGATGTCCCTGCATTTATACATTTGGTTCTGAATGTTTATTTTTCATGGCTTTTGCTTTTGCCTTGAGGTGATGTGGACATGGCAATAATCAGGGACAGAGAAGTTAAGGTGTGGAACTGCTGATGAACTGGTGAATTGCAATTCATGCTACTGCTATTATAGTTTGCAGATGAGTTCATCATGGCCAGTTTGAAGCTGTTTAGATTATTTTCCTCCATCTCATGCTTCTGCTCCTCACCAGCTTACTGGCATTACGGGTTGTCCCTCATGATTAAGAGTCATGCAGTATATATCAGATTACCATGAATCTGAAACCCATTCTGCTGATAGCTTGGCTTTCATTGTATGGATGCAGTGCATATGGCATGGGTTGTACATGGAGTCATCAGCCACGTAGTCAGTAGATAACCATCTCAGTCAGTAGCCACCCTTTAGCTGCTACAAAGGCTTAACTGCAAATGCTCCAATCGACTGTCACAATATTAAAACATCGTGAAAGGTGTTTGGATATTGGGTATTGGCTTGGATAATTCACTGCTGGTAATCACACATCATTATACTGTGAGAAAGGAATCTCTTTCATACAGAAGAATGGCATATGGAAGAAGGTATCATAGTAAGCAAATACCAAATCGACATATGGCACATAGGAATGATCTGTAAGCAGCTAGTGGCATCCTGCTCCTTGAGGAAATGGAGCTATGCTATGTAGTTGTGAGGTATTGTTAATTCCTGCAGCACAAGGAGCTAAACACAAACATTCACAACCCTAGTTAATTTTGCAGTCTGAGTTGTCATTGCACCAGCTGTGAGCACATTCTTATGGAAGTGTAGGCATCTTATGTTGTTCTTTGATCAGGATGAGCTAGAAAAGTTTCCAATGAATGCCATGAATAGCTCCATCCTTTTGCTGAATGCCTCTCCTCCTCCATTTTCTAGTAGCCTGTCCTGCTCTGTGGCACCTGTTTATTCTCCCATTTATGTATTCCAAGGGGAATGTGCATTAATGTATCCATGTTTGTGAGTGACAGTTTTGTGCAGAAAACATCAGGTCTAAATCCTTCAGCATCTGTCAAACACACTACCTGCAGTATACAGCAACTTTAAGGAACCCGAGAAAGTGTAAGGACTTGTAGAATTATAACAACACAGAGAAAATCAGCCAGTAACTAATGCATAAGTAATTGACACTACCTCTAACTAGCATTGTCAAAGGGTCCTTGCATCCACGCTTGTCAATGTGAGGCTAAGAGAGAGCATTAGCTGAAGTGTTGAGTTCCAACGTTTCGCTGCTGGTGACAATCCAACATTGTGCATTGATTGCCCTCGTTATATGCCTGATTTGCAACCTTGCTGTGTACATTCATATTAATGCCCACAACAATATGACAACGGGAGTGATATACTGCACAAGTGCGCAAGCATAGCATAGATTCCAATTTGTATGCTGAAGCTCAGAGCACCCAAATTAGGGCTGCTAATGAGCCCAGTATGTTTAGAATATGTTTGTTGCACCTACTGTACGGAGGAACCGTCAAACTCAAAATTTGCAGAATCACCCTTTACTGCAATAATGTGGCATTTCCATTTCTCATCAGCCATTTTCATGACATCTCTAAGTCGTACGGCCAACTTAATGCAATCATGACTGAAATGTTAATGCTGGAAAACAATGAGTTGGGCGCTAAGATATTTGCTGAATTTGATTCAAGATCCTTTCAGACATTGGATAAGCATGTGAGAAAGCTCCTTGATCTAAGCCCCGTGTTGGAGCCGACTTCTGTCTTCAAGGATCAAAGGACAGTGCTGGAATTTACAGTACAATCCAGCTCCTTCTTCAAAGCCAGTGTGCATTTATGAAACAGAAATAACATTTTCAGCTTCAGCAGAGTATTCTCAGAGTAGCTAAAAGTCATGTGATATAGAAGGAAACAAGTTATGTGGGGAATTGAATCGCATGAACAAGACAGTAGATAGTTCACCTAACGTAGCTGAGTGCTCTCCTCATTGTTACCTTGAACCACTGATTTGTCTTTCAGGTGCCATTGATCAAAGTCTCGCATTCCTGATTCTTTATAAGTGCATTTTTTCATCGATATTCGTTCCCAAAACTAACCAGAACTATGGTAATCAATATTATATTTGTGTGTTTTTGTACATAACACATTAGTTGATGTTGTGCAGCATTTTCCATGGGGAGTTATCACATGTAGCAAGGCAGGTGATAATGGACCAGAACAGGCTAACCTAGTTGAGTTGCTGCTTTAGAGACTTACATTCTGTCTTCATTTTAATGTAACCTTTGATTTAATAAATATAATATATGTATATATAAAATATATATACTCTGAGAAGTTTGTAAGTGTTTCACTGTGATATATGCAGAGGACTGGAAGGCGCAAAGGTAACCTGCTATAATGCCACCAGTTGTGCACACATCACAATAGAAGTGCTAATAAATCTGACATTGCAAATCAAGGACTACAAAATGAGTTGGGCAGAATAAGGGGCAAACTTTTGACTTTTTGTTGCTCGCTAAAAGTCTCTCAGGCAAACTGAAATTCAAACATATGTTACGCGATCTTTCAACCATTAACTTAAATAGTCAAATATGTCTTGTAATGTTAAGCAAAGACCTCCTCACTAGATTTGTACAGTTGTAGAATTAACTCTAATATGTGAGCAGGTGAAGATCTATAATGTTCTGCAAATAAGTGAGAAAAGGGGTGGATATATTCCAAGAATGGTGACAAAATGGCTGATCACAATGTAGAGAGTTATCTAGAATTCTTGGTAGATTCACCAGTCAACATGTTCAATCAATACAAAGGAGAAAGCAACAAAGCAATACAATGCTGATCTGTATTAACAAAACAGTAGCACACATGTCAGAGAAAGTCAGGATCGATCTGTACAATACGCTAGTCAGACTACAACTTGAGTCTTGTTTCCAGTTCTGGTCATTGAGATTCAGTGATATTCAAGCAGTGGAGACAGTTCAGGAAAAAGCCATGAGCCCGAGCATCAAAGGACGAGGACTGGGCTTGATGAAAAAAACTAAGAAATGTGGATTTTGTTTGGCCTCAAAAGGAGAAGGAACTTCATAAATGACGTGAGACAGTAACCAGTGTGGAAAGGGTCGACCATAAGAGATCATAATAAGAACAGTACAAAAAATACAGGTTCAAATCATTAAAAAGTAAATTTAGGACTGGCAACTAGCAGTTCTCCTTCACTCGGACAGTGATTAAACAATGGAAGGAACATCCCAAATAGGATATCAAATGGCAAAAACAAGTAGTATCAATTGAAAGTAGCCAATACCAGAATAGGAAAGGGAGGAATATATAGTGTCTTACTGAATGCAAGAACCAAAAAAAGAGAAATTGGGCATCTTTGTCTAGATATCTCTTGTGATTTTTGGATTATAGACTTTGCACTGACCAATATTTTTGCTGACAGTTCTCATTTCAATAACACAGCAAAGGCAATTACATTTACATTATATTGTTCAGGTACCCTTAATCATGAGTATGGTAGGGTGGGGGAGAAGATAATTGTTTGCACGTCATTATACCCATTAATTCCTTTATTGTGAGTTTTTCTTTAAAATTGCCAAATAATATCATCTGAGAAGCAAATATAAGACTTAATTCCATTGGGACCCAAACCAATTTGGGTACAACACTGATCTAAATGTGGTGTGAAATATTTAAATGGAAAGGTCTCTATCCCTTTTTTGAAGATTGTGCATTAATTTCAGACAATACTCAGTATGCACTTCATTTATTATCACAATATATGGCCAAGACTCTGTGCCTTTTATTACACACAATAGTTCATCACTGTATGCTATCAGCCTAATGGAAACTCATTGAGATTTAGTGCCCGTGTGTTCATTTTCTGATAAAAATTATTACAAAAATTCCATACAAAAACTATTTTCATATAAATCTTGCATTTCCACAAATAAACATGAACATCTTGAAAAACTGCTTACAAGGAGTTGTAGCAGTTGTGACTTGAGATTTAGTGCATTCTACAAAAGAGTCTCCTGCAACATTACATGGGATCACGTCAGTGAAAATCCTATATCCATAATTAATCAGGCGGAACCACACGAGTTGAAAGGCCAGGCGTCAAATCAGTTCAGCTGGATGTGGGAGCAGGTGGGCGAAGCAACTTGAAAGGACCAAATCTTGAGACCCAGATGGGGGGAGTTGAAGGGAACACACTCTTCTGTTACCACAATGAAGTACACAAACTTAAAGGACTTTAGGCTGTTTGTTATACCCTACGTCACTCAGATTTTGGAAAACAACTTCGCAATCCATTGCTTAGAAAATTTAATTGTTTAACGTTCTTTCATTTGGTGAGGGTTCAAAGCAGTCTGATCCATTGTAAAAAAAAGCTAAATTGACGGAAAACAATTATTGCCTTGTGTTCCTTTCTGGTGGTGATACAAATACATGAAATATCTCATCAGAGTTTCACCATTTCTTTCCAAAGCCTCTTAGTTCTCTTTCTTCTTTAACCTCAATTATTTTGAACAGCCTCTATTACAGTAACTGCACAAGTTTGGACAATCCTCAGTATCATTTCCACCTTGTATAACTGTAGCTATAACTCAACACAGTTTTCTCTTTGTTGTCCAGTGTTTCTTATCCTTTATTATCACCATTCATTTCCAATATGGGAAAATAAGAGGGAGGGGGGATAAGAGGGATGAAGGGGAAAAGTCTTTACTGCATTTAATTATTTTATTTGCAAGTTTTGGTCCTTGACAATGTTTCGGGATCTGACTTTGACCACCCTGTTTTCATAAGGTAGGTAATTTTTTTTTCGACACAGCATCATGAGGTAACTCGCTTGTTCGGCACGGGTTTGCATATTTCCACTGGAAACACTCTTGCAGGTCATTGGGAACAAAGATTACTGTTTGTGCTCGGTGTGGATTTTCTACACTTTATGCCATTGTTTCTTTGCCAGGCAATCTCCTGTCGTTGAACGTATGCATGTTGATAACTTCTTCAGTTTTCACTATGACTGGTGCCTGAGGCCTGTGTTTCAGACGCCGTTGACACTTGAGAGACAACCTGAGCTCCTCAACCATGGCACTACAGAAGGACCTCTGTGGGGAAAATTAAAGACTGAAAATGAGATCAAACAGCAATGCCTTGAAGCGACAGTGAAATCACATGTTAGTTTAGATTTCTCTGTCCTAACATCAGACAAGCTTGTCAATGATTGAAAGTAAAGCATTTAGCTTGCTACTTGCCTTTAAATAAAAATGACAAGAGTGCTTTCAAGAATAATGTGCTCTGCTTAAATTGTTAGCAACTACACAAATGTTATATTTACTGCATTCATAGTTATCAATCAAATATTTCATCTACTTTGTATGTATACAGTATTAATAAATGATAGTCATAATACTGTATGTCAAATAGCTTGCACTGGAAGGAATCTAACTGTTGCCTTACCCTACCACTGCTTAACCACCCTCCAGCACAAATTGTAAACTAGCAAAAATAGGGGAAGAGATTTATTCTGTGCAACACTGCTTCTGACATTGTGGTTTTATTGAGGAATATCACACAGCCTGTGGTGAGCCCTGCAGCTGGGGAATTCGAGGTGACTCTCCCTGATACACTCAGCCTTTCTTCACCTTTCAGTTTCTAGGCTATAATACAATGTTTGCTTGATAAAATTACAACAAGTGAAATGAAGGCTACACTTCTGAAAGAAATTGACTATTAATATTGTCATCATCAAGGGCTGAATGTTTGAGGTTCCCAGAGGTGAAGAAAGGTCACAGTGCTGGCCAATATGTCAAGTTATAGAATGTCATTGCTGGCATCATTGCTGGTGTGTCTTACAATTGTGTACTCCACAACCACCCGATGAAGGAGCAGCGCTTTGAAAGCTAGTGCTTCCAATTAAACCTGTTGGACTATAACCTGGTGTTGTGTGATGTTTAACAGTCCAACACCAGCACCTCCAAATTGTTGCTGGCATCAGCTGTTTTGTCAGAGGCCTGTTCAGTCCCCCCCCAGGTGAGTCACCAAAGTCCACAAGACAAGTTAGGATCATCAAGAGTCTTGACAAGAGTGGTTTAGGAGGTGAGCCAGAATTTACAAGTTGGCCTTGAGTTTCTTAACATAACAAGGGCAGATTAACAGCCTGGCAGTGAGCACGCAGTGTCAGGGTGAAGTACAAGTCCTCACAATCTACTTGCATGGAGTACAGCCAAAGGCTACCCTGGGAAGGAACTCATTGAATCATAGAATCCCTACCATGTAGATAGACACCATTCAGCCCATTGGGTTTGCACCAACCCTCCGAAGAGTATTCCACCCAGAACCAGATGCCCCCATCCCCCTCCACTATCTTATCCTCATTTACCATGGCTGATCCACCCAACCTGAACATCTCTGGGACAATTCAGTATGGCCAATCCACCTCACCTACACATCTTTGGACTGTGAGAGGAAACTGGAGCACCTAGAGGAGACTCACACAGACTCTGGGAAAACATGCAAACTCCCCACAGTGACCCAAGGCTGGTTACGAACCAAGGTTCCTGGTGCTGTGAGTCACCACTGAGCCATCACGTTGCCTTTAACTCACCTGCCACATTGCTGGCTCGACTGCTTTTTCTGATTTGATTTTATTAAACGTTTTAAAAGGTGATTCAAAGGACACCAGTTATTGAAAGTTCTTTCCATTTACTGATTTGTACTACAACCAGATGCTCACTGAAGCTGGAAATCCTCCATTTGGCCTTCCAGCCCTGAGAGCTTGTCTGTTTCCCTTATGGGCTTCTATCTCAGTGCCAAATAAGGGTCAAGACAACTTGGAAATTTCAAACATCATCAATTTCTTTGGAAGCAGTTTCCTGACTTCTGCATCAAAACCTCAAGCCTTCAGTTTAATCCGTGGTTAAATTCTGAAAACTAAAACAGTCATGTGATAAAATAAATCTCCCTAATTGCACGAGGACCAATACACATATGTTATTTCATGCCGTTGCTCATTGGTTTTTCTTTTCCATTTGGATTCTGCCGTTGCTAGCCCTGTTAATAATTGTAAAACAGTTAATGCAGACATCCTTTAACCTGGAGTAAATGTTTCAGTGAGTGTTCGAACATTAACTATTAAATCAATTTCTGTTTTCATCTTTTAATGACTGCACAGATATTGGCTGAACAGCTCATCCCTGAAGCTTCTTTTCTTATCATTAAGTGACACCTTCTGCCACTGCTTCAGGGTATTCAAGTGATGAATCGTGAAGAAGTCACCAATCTAGCAATTTACCCTCAGAAGCAAAATTAATTGGACATAAAAAGTGGACACGTGACCAGGTGTAATTTTGACGTGACACAATTAAACAGAATCAAAGTGCTAAAATGACAAAAAAATGTAAAAGGGCAATAAACTGCAATAGTTTGGTTTAAATTGTTCAAACTATACATCAATATTCTACTGTTATAGCCACAGTTCTCATTCAACAACGAAAATAGCATGAGACCAAGAAAAATCCACAGTTGCACATTGAAGCTAATTATCAGGTTTGACAGTAAACAACTTAGATGTTTAGATTTATTAATTGCAGCTCAAATGAATAAATTAAACTTTTCTATGGGAAATTATACATTTTATTTTAAAATTTATAACGTATGTGATGACAACAAACTTGAATCACTTGCTCATTCTATCATCAACAGTAAAGAGGGAATTGTCTACCTCAGTTTTAATATACTTGCGACAGCATACCACCAAAGAAATGGCAAGCCATCACGTTTTGGTCTAATATTGGCAGAGTAATCATTGCATATCTGCAGAAATAAGCAGTGTTTAATTAAGAAAGAAAAATCAGGAGATGCACGGCGGAGACAAAGCATTATGGCTAATTAAAAGCACAGCAGATTATAGCATGAATCAAAACTGCTGTAAATGACAAACATGGATTCAGCTATTTAAGCCTATTATCTGACAAAAACTGTGTTAGTGGCAACATGGTTATGAATTGAGATTTGGATTCAATGATTACTATTCTAATGCACTTCCCTTCTGCTGTGTTATCTGCTTTAATGAAACACAGTCATTTTGCTTGTCTTTGATGTTTTCTTACTGCACTGAAATACACTGAACTGCCAATAACTACTTAAAACAATTACATTTATTGAATTGAACACCACATACAATGGGTAAACAATGAAAATATCAAAGATATTCCATTTTTTGCAGCTTGAAGTTCAGAATGCTGTTCAGAGATAAAACAATATTTACAGCATTACTGACTGGATTATTCATGTCGTGCTTGAGTTTATGCCCATGTTTGTCTAACACAATAAATATCTTATATCAAATACCACTGCATCTATGGATACATGGAGTAATCATTCCTATACACTTTAAAGCAAATAAATATTTATTTCATTGTATATAAACAAGCTTGAACAAAGCTAGCAACCATTAATTAAAATGCACAGATTCTTTTCACAAAATTCAAATTCTGAGTTTAAATGATTTTGCTGTCACAAAGCATACACTCAAAATTTAAGCCATTTTCTTATCAGGAAATCTAGACATTTATATATATTATTCAATAAGATTTCACTCTAGTGAAAAATCAATGGGACTGCACTATATAATCTCCAGTAACTTACAGATGCACTGGAAAAGTCTTTTACCTTCTCAAGCTGTGCATTTTTTTTCGACTTGTACAGAAATTCACCCACTGCCACAAAGATGGACAGTACCAGGCCTGCAGCCAGCACGATAAAGATGCCACCAATGTTCTGGACTCCTAAAGCACTGGCTTCTTTGCTCTCTTCCTCAGGGCAGCCATTACCCCTCCACCATTTCTCTTTCATCATGTGCAGTTTCCCCTCCTCCTGCAGTTGGAGAATTGCGATAGTGATCTTTTCCCTGTACGGAGAACCTGAAGATGAACCAACATGGTAAAGCAATATTAATAGTCTTTTCTCATTTTTACTTGCAACACTCCTTACAGCCAAATCACTTTGCACTTCCAGTTTTTAAGAAGGTGTGCAGTCAAAACCATTCCAGTCATTGCCCATTTGCTGGCAAGTGCTTCCATGATGGCAGTGAGGTAGTACAGAAATCTATGGGGACGCGCACTCCCAAACAGAGGTCAGCCAAATGGGTTGGGAACAGTACATTGGCAGTGCCCTGGAGTCTCCAAGATACTGCTGAGAACAACATGGCTGAACAATGATGATGGCATGAAAAATGATTTTGTTTTGTTCTGTAATTTTCTTTGAACTTATTAGCTTATTAATTCCAGGGGTGCAAGAAAGGCCAATTAACCAGGTGAACTTGGAGGTGGGAAGAACTCTGATGAAAACCTGAGGAATTATGTCTGACCTAAATATTTCAACTGACCTCTTTACTAATGGTAGTACTTGCTAGGCCACATCACTGCCAGCAGAACGTGGGGAGAGAGGTCTAGACATGAGTTAAGCCCCTGTTAAGTATTAATAAGGGGACTTAATATCTGTTTTAGTTGCTCATGTTAAAGGTTGTTCATATGTTCTTGGGGTACAGGGTACTCCCTACAAACACATTTTCTAGCCAAAAACCAGGCTCAATAATGACCAATAACCTAATGCAGAAATATCCAATTTTCTGAGTTTAAGTAGCTGTGCATCTATTCAATCAGAAAACAATGATATATATATTTCAATAAAAATTATTTATTATATATAATTCTTCTGTGTTCAAGTGAGATTTAACAGTGCAAAGGTTACAATGTACAGTGTTAAAGGCTGATAGCAAAAGGATGTTTTGCTACTTAAATTAAGATTTTGAATTGCTTTGGAGCATTTGCACTTTGAGATCCCTTTGTTCTTCTCCCCTCACGTGGACTTGCATCACCCAAGTAGCAACTGATTTCATTAATCTTCCCACCTAAATATACCATCTCATAGTATGGCTAAAAAAAGACTGGCAAATAATTGTTGCAATATTTTCCTCAGTATTGACGATTCTCCCAATTTGACATCATTCACAAGTTAGAAATTGTATTCCCAAGTCCAAAGTGTTGATGTAAATTGTCAGCAGCAGCAGACTGATTCCTGTTGAACACACTTTCCAGCACTCTGATTAACTAACTTATCTTCCCAGTCTCTGCTTTCTGTCTTGCAGCCAGCTGACAGTCCCACTTTGCCACTTGTCTCCTATCTCCAGATTCTGTGACCTTATTCATTACTCTGTTATGGAACACTTTATCGATTACTTTTTGAAAATCAAAATAAACTACATCCACTGCATAATCATTGTCTACCTTCTGTTTGTTACTTTCTCAAAAAAATTCAATTAGGTTGGCTAAGTGACAATTGCCATTTTAAAATTCAATACAGACTATTTATTATTACATTTTTGTTTATTTTAGATGCTATTCTATCCTCTCCTTCAGTTAAGATTCCATTTCTTTTCCTATCACTGATGATAAGCTGACTGGCTTATAAATCCTTTGACATGCTCAGTTTTCTTCTTAAGTTCAGGAACTACTTGCTACCTCTAGTACTACGCTTTTTCTAATAAATTATAAGGTATGAGTAGTAGCCTCTTCCATTTTTTTTTCAAATTCTACTAAAAGACATGAATGTAATCTATTTCAACCAGAGGCCTTATCCTCTTGGAGTTGTTTATTTTATCCAATACATTTTTTTAAGGCCATTTATCTTACTACTCATCTCACCCCTTAATGATCCATGTATCTCGTCTGTCACCCTTTCACGACCAATGTGTTTATTCCTTAATAGCTTTATTCCCATCATAACCTTATTTCTTTTCCACTTTCAAAGCAGTTCCTGGGTGAAGGGACAAAAACAGCAGCTTCAAGATTTTCTCTTCTTTGTAGCATGTATTATGGAGCCAGTATGTTCCTGGAATTCTGTTCCAGCTGGGGAATGGAGGTTGAAAAACCAACTGGAAAGGTGAACACGAGGAACAGCTGGCCAAGTGAGTTTTAAGTGAGTTTGGTCCAATAGCCGACAGGCACACAAGAGATGTGCTGTCATCAGCTTACATCACTGAAAATTGTTTCATTATATGTTCAGCGTTTCATTCAAAAAATCTCTTCCCAAATCATCTTTGACAATGATCAACAGAATTATTCATATTTTAAAGGTTAAACAATGATTTGAAAATTATGTTTTTTTCTAGGCTAAAACATTCATTCCTAGAAACCTTAAATATAAGATGCACAAATCTACCCAATTGATTAAATTCAGTAATTCCTTGATACACGGTTGTAGCTGTTTTAACTGATAGATGCTAAACATATGAATTAGAAACAGGAGTAGGTCAACCTATTGCAACATTCACTGAGATCATGGCTGATCGGATTGTGACCTTAATTCTATATTCCAACCTGCCCACATTGAATCACTTGTTCATCAAGAATCTCTGCATTTAAAATATTCAATGACTCTGCTATATATTTCTGAGAAGTGTGTTCTAAGTGTGTTCAAAGAACACCGGAACACCGTAAAAACATTTGGTCCTTCAAGGCTGCTTTATTTTTATTCATTCACAGGATGAGAGCATCACTGGCTAGGCCAGCAATTATTGCCCATTCTTAAATCCATAATTGCCCAGAGGGCGGTTAAGAGTCAACTACGGGTCTGGAATCACAGAACTAGAGACTCCAGTTTTAAGGTGAGAGGGGAAAGATTTAAAAGGGAACTAAAGGGCAACTCTTTCTTGCAAAAAGTGGTACATGTATGGAATGAGCTGCCAGAGGAAGTGGTGGAGGCTGGTACATTGGTAACATTTAAAAGGCATCCAGATGGGTACATGAATAGGAAGGGTTTAGCAGGATATATGTCAAGTGCTGGTAAAATGGGGCGAGATTAATTTAGGGTATGTGATCAGCATAGACAAGCTGGACTGAAGGGTCTGTATCTGTGCTGTACATAGCTATGACTCATAGGCTCTAGTAGGCCAAACCAGGTAAGGATGGCAGTTTCTTTCCCTGAAGGGCATTAGTGAACCAGATGCTTCTTTCCAACAATTGATAATGTATTCATGGTCAACATTAGTCCCTTGTTTCCGGAATTTTTAAAATTGAATTCAAATTCCACTTGCCAAGACAGAATTTGAACATAGGTCTCCAGAACATTATTTGGGATTCTGAATTAACAGTCCACAGATAATACAATTAGGCCATTGTCTCCTGTTATGCTCCACTACTCAATAAGAACATGGCTGATCTGGTTATGATCTAGCTCCTCTTCTCACTGCCTGTACCCAAAAAAAATTCACTCCTTATCAAAAATCAGTCTAACTCAGCATGAATACAGTTAAAGACCCTGCCCCTACTCCCTTCTGGTGAAGAGAATTTCACACACTAATAAGAACTAGGAGCAAGAGTAGGTTGCCTTAAGCCTGCTTCACCACTTTATACAATTATAGCTGATCTCATCTCTGCCTCAACTACACATCCCTGTCTACTCTCCATAACTCTTCAACCCATTGTTAATTACAAAAATGTCTATTTCCTCCTTACATTTACTCAACGTCTTGGCATACACCACAATCTGGGGTCAAAAATTCCACAGATTCACCACCCTTTGAGAGAAGCAATTCCTCCTCAACTCTGTTTTAAATTTACAATCCCTTATCCTAAAACTGTGACCTCTCATTTTAGATTACCTTTCAAGAATAAACATCCTTTCTACATCTACTTGTCAAGCTCCTTTAGCACCTTACATATCTCAGTTAGATCTCTCTCATTCTTCTACATGCAGAGAGTCTAGGTGTAAATTGCTCAACCTCTCTTCTTAAGATGATGCATCATCCCTGGAATCAATTTAGTGAATCGCCTGATTCTGATGATGCTCTGAAAGGAAATAAAATCATCTTTTCTGACTTAAAGTGAGATTTCTCATTCTCAAACAATGTCCTCCAGTTTTAGTCTCTCCTAACAGAGGAAACATTTTCCCAGTATCTAACCTGACAGCTCCCCAAGATCATATATACTTCATTAATGTCATTTCTCATTCATCTAAAGTCCAATGAATATAGAGAAGAAAGTGAGGACTGCAGATATTGGAGATTAGAGTCATGAAGTGTGGCATTGAAAAACACAGCAGATCAGGCAGCATCAAGGAGCAGGAGAGTCAACGTTTCGAGCATAAACCCTTCATCAGGAATGTTGATGAAGGACTTATGCCTGAAACATCGACTCTCCTGCTCCTCGAATATTGCCTGACCTGCTGTGCTTTTCCAGCGTCATACTTTATGACTCCAATAAATATATAGCTCACTTGTTTCACTTTCTACATAAGATATGACTTTTGTCTCCAGAATGAATCAAGTGAAAGTTCTCTGAAGTGCTTCTCAAGCAATTACATCTTTTTCAAATAAGGAGACCAGAACTATGTTAAGTATTTTATATATGTCTCACCAAGGCTCTGTACAGTTGAAATAAAACTTCACTTCCTGATCTTCTATTCCTCCTGTATTAACCAATGATATTCCATTTGCCTTCCTAAGCTCTTGCTGTAATTGTATATGATTCACATACATAGAATACTCAGATCTTTCCCTACAACTGAGTTTTGCAATCCCTCTCAATTTAGATAGTACATCAGTTTTCTATTTTTTCTGCAAACATTGATGAGTTTGTATTTCTCATGCTATATTCTATCTACCACATTTTTTTCTCAGTCACCTGATGTCCTTCTACCTACTCTTGACAACTTATTTTCCTATCATTGGCAAATTTATTAAACATGCATTCAGTATCCCTATCCAAATCAATAATGTAAATTGTAAATAGTTGAGAAGCCAGCACTGATCGCTGTGGCACTCCACTAGTTACAGCTTGCCAATCCAAAAAAAACCCAGTATCCTTACTCTGTGCTTCCTATAAGTTAATCAATAACTTGCAATTAAGAAACAGCATCCGATTACTTGGTTTATTTGCATATTGAGCTCCTTAATAGGTAAATCACTCCAAATGTAATACCACAGCACTATCTGTGTTATTGTTATACACCAGGAACACTTGCTTTGATTAGTGACCACTCATATGGCACCTTGTCAAATGCTTTCTGGAAATCTAAGTGCAGTGCATTCACAGGTTCCCTTCATCCACGTTACTTATTACTATCACAAGAAGTTCAATTTTGCTTGTCAAGCATGTTTCCCTTTAACAAAACCCTGTTTCCTCTGCCTTGTTCATTGAGATGTTACATTCACTTAAATAGATGAGTCCAGCAACCTCCCTATGATAAATATTAAACTAAGTGGCCTGTAGTTTGCTGCCTTGTATTTCCCTCTCTACCATGACACCCCCCCCACCCTCCCCACCCCCACCATCCTCCCTCCCAAAACACATTCACTATTTTCTAATCTGATGGGTCCTTTGGAAACTTGTAATCAATCTATCTATTATTTCAGCAGCTATTTCTTTTGGACCCTCCGATGAACTTCAGCTGGGTTTCTGGACTTGTCAGTTCTAATAATTGTCTCATTACCTTTTCCCTGGTGAATGAAATTGTTCAGGTTCCTCCATTCCTTTCATCTCCAATTCATAGTGATTTTTGGAGTGTATTGTGCTTACTCTACCATGAAGACACACCAAAAATATCTGTTCAATTCATCTGCAAATTTCCCACGACTGATTTCCTAGACTTGTGGCTTTAAAGGACCAGCCCTCATTTTATTTACTCTTGTTTTCCTTTTAAATACTTATAGAAGCTTCCACTACCTGTTTTAATTTTTCAAGCTAGCACTCTCATGTATGATAATTTCCTTCTCCTTATTAAACAGGTTACCTTAGATAGTCGCAGTATGGTGCTACTGAGACGACTTCATGATGCAGTGCCTTCTTGGCCAACATTTTAAGTTTCCAGGTAAGTGCTTATTTCCATCCCTCAAAGGAAGGCAATGCTGAAGTGGTATATTCAAAAGCCCAGTCTCATGTTGTGGAGACAGGCTTAAATCTCACCGGAGTAAATGGTAAATGTGATCTTCAATAAAAGTAGAAATCAAAAGGCTGTCTATTGGAGGTCACATAGTCTCTGTCAAATGATAATAAAACCCCATAAGGTTCACTAATATTGCTTAGGGAATTAAGTCTGGCCTACATTTGATGCCAAACCTACATCAATGTGGTTGACCCATAACTACCAACTGAAATGACTAAGGAAGCCACTCAGTTCAATCTCAAGTATGAATGAAAAAGAATCTTCAGTCATTCTGTGATGTTCTTTATACGGTATTCTGTCCAGTCTTCTGATCTATTACTCATCTTTGTTGAATTATCTGCTTTTTCTTTCAATTTCATACAACTTTTAACTTCCTTGGTTATCCACGGATGGTATGTCCCTCTATTAACATCTTTCTCTCTTATGGTACTGTACCATTTCTAAGTATTCTGAAATATCCCCTCAAGCATCTGACATTGCTTTTTTAATGACCTATTTCATAATGGAATTTCCCAGTTCACTGAAGTTAGTTCTGTCTTCCTGCCCTTATTATTGCACTTGTGTAAGTTTAAAAAGTTTAAAAGGAATGGAGGAACCTGAAAGAATTTCATTCCACAGGAAAGAAGTAATGAGGAATTATTAGGACTGAAAGTTGACAAGTACAAAAGTCCTGATGAAGTTCATCCAAGGGTCTTAAAAAGAAACACTAGCCTTACTAGTACAGATTGTACATGACATGCCAGAGAGAACTTGTGTTTATAGAAAGCCTTTCATGATCTTAGGACTAAAGTGCTTTCAAGCAAAGAACTGCATTAAAATGCAGTCATTGTAATATTGGAAATACACCAGTGAACTTCTGTAAAGCAAGGACCATAAACAGACATGTGATAATGGACAGATAATCTGTTTTAAGGGATAAACATTGTCCAGGGCAAACTGTAATTATCATTTGACTTTTAAAAAGTAATTGCATGATCTGACATTGTAAAAACCTTTCTCTCTCAGCATGTCGTGAGAAAGCTGGTAGAAATGTACCTATTCTATGCTGCTATTGTGTTACCATCATGCTTTCCCCGACAAGCAATTATAATTTGCTGAATTTTAAGAAAGAAAATTCATTGAAAAAGCAGCTCCTTCAACAAAAAAAATCAGCTCATAAACAAGATGCCAAATCAATTTCAATCTATGATTTTGGCTGCTTCCAGAAATTAACCCACTCAAAGAAAATCCAAAATTGACTGTTAGTGTCATAATTTTACACAATTAATGTAGTTAGTCAGTACAAAGTTGGGAGGGGGGAGGGAGTGAAATTATCTTCATACAAAGTTACTGTGTTGAAAATCTCTAAAAATCAATCCTTAGCAATTCTGTAGCTCAAGTGCTAAAGTGGTTGGAACATTGTAGTTCCAGGAGACACTCCCCCAGGGTTGTGAGTCTATTTCCACTGTTGGGTAAATTATATCAGTTTCATTTCATGTCAGTTGGGATGAAAAATGAAACTATGATCTATTACAGTAACAATTATTATTCATAAAGGTTCATAAACATGTTGAAACAACCCAAAAGCATGTTTTGGAAGATTTATCAAATTAAATTTCTCATGACCCACGTAAGGAGATGACCAAAAGCTTGGATAAAGAGATAGATCTTCAGGACTCCTGAAGAGGAGGATAGAAAGGTAGAACATTTAGGGAGACAGTTCCAGTCATCAACGCATTGGCAATATGGCCACCAAAGGTGAGCAATTAAAATCAACGTCAAGAGGTCAGAATTGGAAGTGTGCAGATACTACCAAAGATCGAAGGGCTGGAAGAATATTCCAGAGAGAGGGAGGGATGTGGATTAGCAGGATTTGACAAAAAGGATACAAACATTGAAATCAATATGTCACTAAACTGGGAACAAGTATAGGACAGCTAGCACATGGATAATGGATGAGCTGTCAGCGTAGAGACTGAAGGAGGAAATCAGTGAATATATCTCAGTAACAAAATTGTTATGGTACCTGTTTGGGCACTGGAGAATGAGGAATTTAAATGAGAGTCAAAAGGGGAGGAATTAAGATGAGATGCTCAGCTGAGCAATTGAAAAGTGCTGTTAATGACAGCTTAAAGACATGAGAAACTCAGCTTTGCTCTTTCCTCTTTGCTGATGGAGTTTATATGAACACACCCACTAATGAAATATGCATAGAACAGGGACAGAAATCATTTTCTAAATCCAGATACATGAGAAACAACAAAACCTTTAGCAATTTAATACTGAGTCTGAAAATAGAAATATTCCTACTGAGATAAGAAGGCCTACTTTTACAAACTGATTTTACTGGGGCTGAAATATGCACATTGGTATTATTGTTCCTTTCGAAAATCAATTGAAATTTAAATTTTATGCTGTTAAATTAATTCTGTTTTTGAATCATTGGACTGAATAAAATTTATATTGCCTTTTTAAAAAACACATTATTAAGTAGACTTTTGTTTCTCCAGCTGAAGGTTAGCTGTTACCATGCAACCATTAACAACAGAAAAACCCATCTCTATTCCACTAGCACTGATTATAGGCCCTGCCACACATATTGGTTATTTTAGTCTAATTATAGTTCGTCATGTTTTCACATTTTGAATTTCCACTGTACTCTGGTAAACAAAATGCTTTTACTGTCTTAACAGGGCAACCAACGTGAAAGCGTGTGAAATGGTTTTCTAACTTATTTCTTTTCTAAACGTTCAGCAAAATGGAAAGCCTAGAAATTATTATCATTTGCAAGAATAAAAAATGAGCACTGAATGTAAATATGCCAACACTCTAACCATTATTTCAACATAGAGATTAACTTATTTATCTGAAATGGGTTGACACCCCTGATAATAAAGAATTACATTTATATTATTTTATTGTCACAGCTTTGCATACACCAGCTCCTACTAGTTTACAAATTCTATCTTGAAGATTGATTTACCTGGTCTGAGCCAAGCCAGTTGCTTAGCTACAATATTAGTATAGCGTCTGCTGATGTTAAAGAATCATTTCCAAATTGCTATACTCAGACTGATACATTATTACACATTTGTCAGGGTTGTCATATGGGTACATCCTAGATTCTAACTTCATCTGAAAGTACAAAATTCCTTTTAATGCATTTTTGTGGAAAAAGAATGTCCGTGCAAAGTAGTTCGAACTAAGATTGGGGGATGCCAGTGTTGGACTGGGGTGTACAAAGTTAAAAATCAAATAACACCAGGTTATAGTCCAACAGGTTTATTTGTAAGCACTAGCTTTCGGAGCGACGCTCCCTTTTCAGGTGGTTGTGATGACCTGATGACCCACCTGATGAAGGAGCAGTGCTCCGAAAGCTAGTGCTTCCAAATACATCTTTTGGACTACAACCTGGTGTAGTGTGATTTTTAACATAGTTTGAACCAGCAAGGCTCAATGTAAGCTTCAGGAATGGCACCTCACATTTCAGCAAGGCACTTGCAGCCTTCTGGACTAAACACAGAGTTTGACAACTTCATGATTGCATTTTTTTCATTTGTTGCAGTTTTACTGTTTCAGTTAGCTGTGCAGTGGTTTTATAGGCCCATCCTTTGATTATTTGTTTGTCCCAACACCATGCTTTCTAACCTTAAGAGACTAACTTTTCAGTCAGTCAATCTCTCCTACCTTCCACCCTTTCGCAGACTTTCCATTTGTCCTTATTGCAGCACTGACTATTCAGAATCTATTGCATCTCTAACTTTCCCCAATTCTGATCAAAGTTCACAAACTTGAAATGCTTTCAACTGCCTAATCTACTGGTGTTTTGTTTTCCAGCATTTTATGGTTCCATTTCAAAGTAAATTATCTTCTTTTCACAGATATCAATTTTTGCTTTAAAATTATGATGAACTTGAGAAATGGCATCGTTGTGTTGCACATAGGCTTTCAGTAGAAGCCTGTAACAATGATCAGAAGCAAGAGTGTGGGCCAATTCCCATCTTCCAAGCTCTGAACGGTAAAGTCACAATATCTCTACAACTCTTCCAAAAGATGTTGCTTTACTCTGATTACACTAAATATGGGATGGGGCTATGCCTGTCCATGGTGTCATTTTGTGCTCTGATGGTGTGGCACAGGATTGGAGGTCTAACAAATTGTTGTTCTCCTCAAAGTACAAGGTCATGTTAAAATGATTCCTGATGTTGAGAAATAATGATATGCAGGAGATGAAGCAGATTGATCAAGTGTTGAAACTGGAATGTGAATTTGTTTCAATGGGCAGCCACATCATGGAGTGAAATAATCAGGCTAAATCAGAAGAAATGTGATGAACCTAACCTCTCTGAAAATCATTGTCAAGCATCTATGAAAATAAATTGTCTTGTATATAGAATACAGAGGGTAGTTTTGGAGGGGTGTTTTTCTGACTGGAGAACTGTGACCAGTGGTGTTCCACAAAGATCAGTGCTGGGAACCTCTGTTCTTTGTAATATATATGCATATAAATGATTTGGATGAAAATGTAAGTGGTCTGATTAGTAAGTTTGCAGATGACATGAAAGTTGATGGAGTTGTGGATAGTGAGGAAAGTTGTCAAAGGATACAGCAGGAAAAAGATAATTGGGAAGTTGGGTGGAGAAATAACAGATGAAGTTTAATCAGGAAAAGTGCAAGGTGATGTAATTTGGGAGGTCAAATGCAAGAGGAAAGTGTACAGTAAATGTCAAGATACTTTGGAGCATTATTATAAAGTCCATAGCTTCCTGAAATGGCAACACGTGTGGATAAAGTAGTTGCCTTCATTGTTCAGGGCATTAAGCATAAAGGTTGGCAAATCATGTTGCAGCTATAGAAAGCAGTAGTTAGGTGGCATTTTTGGAGTACTATGTGCAGTTCTGGTCACGACACAATGGGAAGGATGTGGAGGCTTTGGAGAGGGTGTAAAAGAGATCTACCAGGTATTACATGGATTGAAGTGTATTAACTCTAGTGAGAAGTTGGACAAATTTGAATTGCTTACACTAGAGTGTTGGACATTGAGGGACCACCTGACAGAAGTATATAAAATTATATGAGACATGGATAGCTGGAGTTTATTTTCCAGAGTGGAAATACTAAATGCAATGGAGGGTTAGGTTTAAAGTGAGAGGGGAAAAAAATTAAAGAAGATGTGCTAAAGCAGATAGGATAGTAACATTTAAGAGGCATTTAGAAAGACACATAAATAGGCAGGGAATTGAGAGACATGGGCCAAGTATAACCACTAGGGATTAGTTTGGAATGGCATCATTTCTGGCGCAGACATGGTGGGTCGAAGGGCCTGTTCATGTGCTGTACTGTTCAATGTTCTATTACAAAAGAACCATAATACAAATGCCTTCTGGAAATTAAACAAAATAAAAGCCATTTGTTAGACCAGTTGGCACAAATCCTTGTCAAAAAGCTGAGTAACTTAATCACAGAACATTGCACATAGCCTGTGTTCACCTTCTTAAGATCAACACTGCAGCATGTCACAACAATTAAAGGAGTAATTATTTTGTCACTAAGCAACCTAGAAAAGCAATTAAACATCTAATCAGCTCAGCAAACAAGCTGAAAAGGAAAACAAAGAAAGGACATCATCTTGTCTTTCAGAGCTCAATACATAATAAGTTACCTTTGAAGTGTGAAAAGCTGCTATGTCAGCAAACATGGCAGCCATTTTTCTCACTTTCTAATCTCACAAACAGCCATAATAGAAGATTAATTGATAGTGTTGATTGAGGCAGGATTGTCAGACTGATTGCTCAGAGCTTTGTTCAAAATTAAGTTGTATAATAGCAGTAAACCTATAAGTTCAGAGTGAATTGTCTCAAGAAGATCATCGCAACCATGTTTCTTCTGTCTATTGATGCAGATCTTCACAATGACACGATGGAACAGTTTTAATGCATAAAGGTCTTCTGCTCTAGATTTTCATGCAGCTTCCTGAAACATGAAAGGCACTGGGGCCTCTGCATGTTTAACTTACTGATAGATACAAAAACACCAGGTATATTTCATGCCCTTTTTTTCCATCAATGCTGGTTCAATTTTCATAGTACATGCTTAGTGAAAAGCTTTGTACTGATGTTAGATCGCAGATTATAAATTGGTCATCAAGACTCAAACTAACTCTTAAAAATTAAGCTAAATAATTCCCACCAGGAAGACTGACTACACTTCACTGTGGTGTCAAATTGGACCAAGACTTCAGATTTGGCTGTATTTACATTATTGATTCACATTCCATTAGCACTGAAACTCCAGCTTTCATGTGAAGCATAGCTAATTAGGATTAACTCTAGTCATATTGTGAGTGCATCATTTGCAAATTGGTCAGGGAAATAAATTGGATAGCTCCTCTGTGATTCACCCTTACTCATTGACTCAAGCACAGTTATCTCCTGTTTCGATTGATTTCAGCTAACTATGCTGCTGATTGAATGAACTCTCTGAAAGGGACAGAGGACAGTATTGTGAGTGGACAGCACCACTAAAGCTAGTATGTACCATCCAAAAGTAGATGCATTGTACCTGGTGTTTTGATCCTAACTGACATTGCTACTGGATATGTCAGATCCAAGACTGAAATCTGGCTTGATAGATCATATTTTGTTTTATACTATTTAACAAGGGTAGTCTTTCCCTGAGAGACAAATACACATTAACAACCAAGAAACAGTGTATTATGCAAAATAAATTATGATGAAACAGAATGAACCAAATAATTTACACCTAGCAGAATTTGAATGATTTCAAAACACACACACAATTCAATTCCACTGAACCCAACACTATCACTTACAATACTTAAGCATTTGAGAGAATTCCCTTCCCTATCAAATGTATAGACATGACTTATTTTTTTCCCCTCAGCTTCCAGTCTTAACAGTTTGATATCTTGTTCCTTGATTATTCACACAACAGAGCTTAAATCTTCTCAGCTTCAAACTCTTTCAGAGTTCCATTCAACACTTCTGGTCTGGGGCATTCAAACAAAAATCCTATAACGAGATAACTTATCATTATAAAATATCTCATTTCTTCAGGAGAAACTAATACATCTAGCTCCAACCAGGGTTTCTGCAAACAGAAACCTGAAAGTTTTCCAAGAAAGGTTTCCCCTGAGCAAAAAAAACATAATTTGTCTAAGCTGAAAGCAAGCTAATGCTTTGCAATGTTTGCTCTGACTGATTGTAAAACTCTTTACAGTATAAACAAATTCCCATCATCACTCCAGGAACTGTTCCTCTCATACATTTTTTTTTAAAAAAAAGCATGCTCCAGATATATTGACAAAATAACCATTGAAATATCTCAAATACACAGACCAAAACCCATATGTCCATAGTTCAAATTCCAAACTCTAAAATAAATGATATTACAATGTACATAAAAATTATTTTATGGAGTAACTGAATCTAATGTGGAGAAAAAGCTGATGAAAAGGTGCATGGGACCACACAAGCTTCAGAAGTCCTCAGGAAGAGATGATAAAGGAGGAGAGTTGTCTTTTAATCACTGGGGGCCAGAAACACATTCTAGGAAACAATGGGAACAGATATGGGTTGTCAAACTTGGAGGATATTGGCTGCAGTGCCTCAAAAAGTCTGGTAGCATTGCACAAGTGATCAAAGTCAGTGAATGCATCTTCAAATGTTTTATTTTATCACCCGTACCATTTATTTTAGACACCCTCCAATTCATTTCACCTGCATCACTCATCAACAAATACCGAACTTTCTATCAATCAGGACTGATAACTAATATTATTTATATGTTTCCTCTCTCACTCATGCAGTTGATGTAGTCTTATAGCACTATAAAGAGCTTGTACATGCTGCTAACTATTCAACCACGACAACCACATATCTCAAACAGATTGGATAGTACTCACAGACATACTTGCCTCTCTCTTGCAGATCAAGTTGGCACACAAATAGAGACAGCAGGAGCAGAACAGGCATACCCACATGCCCTGCCTCCCATGAAGGTGACAACACTTGCCATTGTTGAGATTCCAACTGCTGAAGGCACAGCCAATAGAGAGGCTGGAAACATTGAAAATAATGGTACCCTCATACCTAACCATCCTCAAATCTCAAATCCTCCTCATCGCACAGTCTCTTCTCATTTACAACTTCAGATAATGAAGGCCTGTGCTTCTTAAATGTATTCCCCCCATGGCCTTTCCCTTGTACATTCTTATTTCATGACGTGGAGGTGTCGGTGTTGGATTGGGTTGGACAAGGTCAAAAATTACACTACACCAGGTAACAGTCCAACGGGTCCAAGGCAGACTTCAGAATATACAACAACACAGAGTCACCGAGTAGAGGCTGATAGTCAAGTTCAGTACCCACAACTGAAATCTTGGGTTCATGTCACATTACAGGTGACCACACTACACTATACATTCTCACATGCACACTCACACATACATATACCCCTCTCTCTCTCTCTCTCGCTTGCACACACACACGCGGGCATGCGCATATAAGTCTATGGAGTGAATTTGCGTTTGCAGATTTGTATTTGCAGATACATTCTATTTTGTTCAAAAAACTGCACAATTTGTAGACACTCAGCCATGTGGCATTTTATAAATTCCTACTTTGGAAGTAAAATAATGACTCCAGATTAAGATACAGAACGACTCCAATCAAGACTTCACGCCTAAAATACATTGTCTGACCAGAGGTGTCATCTCCTTTATATTGAAGACTTCTTATCTCAGGGCAGTGGCTTGAAAGAAATTCTGGGATTTGCATATTAATCAATCGAAACCATTCTAACTTCTTAAAGATTTAAGAGCCATTTATGGTGTTTTAATATATTTGCATGAGTTGCATACCCCTTTGATCATTTCCTTATAAATTTTGTGTCTAAGGTCTTCCTCTCTCATGAAAACCTGATGAAGGAGCAGAACTCCAAAGGCTAGTGTTTTCAAATAAACCCGTTGTACTATAACCTGGTGTCATGTGATTTTTGACCATTCATATTTCAATTACACAATGACTGCAAATGAGCCAAGCAGCAAAACGACAACAATGAAGAACATATACTATGGTTTAATTTGGGAAGTGCAGCCAATAGCTCAGATACCAAAACTGTGCACAATTTGGAAAATGGCATAAAGATGTAATCTGGGCATGGTGTGCTGACAGGGCAGAAGCCCAGGACAGAGGAGGTGCCAAACAGTAAAGTTTCAAATGTGTTTTGCAGCATATCTACTTCAATAAGGCAGCCAATGGAAGAAGACAAGTGGTTTGTACAATAAAATGCTTGGTGTATTGGCAAGTATTAGAGTCAACTTACAGTCAAGGAGCATAGGACTATTTTCTTATCATTCTCAGGATCAAGGATGACCATTGCCAGGATGGAGGATTTGAGCTATAGGGAGCGGCTGAATAGGCTGGGGCTGTTTTCCCTAGAGCGTCGGAGACTGAGGGGTGACCTTATAGAGGTTTATAAAGTTAAGAGGGACATGGATAGGATAAATAGGCAAGGTATTTTCCCTGGGGTAGGGGAGTGTAGAATTTGACAGCAGAGGTTTATGGTGAGAGGGGAAAAATTTAAAAGGGACCGAAAAGGCAACCTTTTCACACAGAGGGTTGTGCGTGTATGGAATGAGCTGCCAGAGGAAGTGGTGGAGGCTGGTACAATTACAACATTTAAAAGGCATGGAGATGGGTAAATGAATAGGAAGGGTTTAGTGGGATATGGGCTAAGTGCTGGCAAATGGGACTAGATTAGATTAAGATATCTGGTCAGCATGGATGAGTTGGACTGAAGGGTCTGTTCCATGCTGTACATCTCTATGACTCTATGACTTGCTTGTACTCCAGGGTCAGGGGTGGGGATGCTGGTTCTTCAGTGGTTATATTGTCCAATCCTGCAGCTGCAGACTCAGCCACACCTGGGGTGGTGGGGGGGGGGCGCTGCTGTTTAAAGAGGTTGGTGATGGGATGTCTTGGATTCAGAATGATCTTTTTGCTGCTTGCATTTGGCCTCCACATGCTCTACTCAGTGTTGTTCAAAATGGTTGGTGCCTTCGTGGTTGATTCATCTCCAATTTGTGCATTCTCGGCCAAGTGATTTCCACATGTTAGGGAGGCTTTCAGGGTGTGCTGGTAGCATTTCCTCTACCCTCCTACTGATCGCCTACCATTGTGAGTTAGGAGACAGCACTCATTTGGGGAGTCTCGTGACAGGCATGCGGACAATATGCCTATGAACAGAATTGATGTTGGGTACCGTAGAAGGGTTCTCTTTAAGGTATTTCTAAAGGAGTACTTTAGGATTAAAGAGATTTTTTAATTACTTGTTTAAGGCTCTTTTAAATTGTCCTATAAGTTCATAGAATGATTCATTCAATCTTTCTTCATTTCTTTTGCAAAATACTCTTGTTTTACTGTTAAAACAAAATTTACATTATTTATATTTTTGTAAGAAACATCTCAATATCACCAAGTCAAATCAAATTATGATCTATCAGCCAGGTTTCATTCTGGGATCTGAGTTGTCCAGTAATTATATCAGCTGTGGTCATAACAATGGAGTCATGGAGTCATAGTGATGTACAGCACAGAAACAGACCCTTTGATCCACCTCATTCATGCCGACCAGATATCCTAATCTAATCTAGTCCCATTTGCCAGGACTTGGCCCATATCCCACTAAACCCTTCTTATTCATATATCCATCCAGATGCCTTTTAAATGTTGTAATTGTACCAGCCTCCACCACTTCCTCTGGCTGCTCATTCCGTACACGCACCATCCTCTGTGTGAAACATTTGCCCCTTAGGTCCCTTTTAAATGTTTCCCCTTACACCCTAAACCTACGCCCTCTAGTTCTGGAGTACCCTACCCCAGTGAAAAGACCTTGTCCTGCAGAGATTTCTTGGGAATGTTTCTTTATAAATATTTTTGTTGTTTCCATATTTGATTTACTTTGTAATTTTTTATTGAGTTCTATTTGTTTATTTTTAAGAAATCTTCAGCAATAGCTTGTAATAAACTGACCTTAACAAGGTTAAAAAAAAGATTAGCTGCTGATCTACTTTAACTTGAATCATATAGATTAAAAAAGGACTGCATGAGCTTTATTAATTTACAGCTCACTGACTACATTGTATACTCACTTGCTGGTCACACAAAATGAACAAAGTTTACTGACACAGATGTAGGAGAAAGTGAGGACTACAGATGCTGGAGATCAGAGTCGAAGAGTATGGTGCCGGAAAAGCCCTCCATCAGCAATGTGGAACTTAATGAAGGAACTCTAACTCACAAAAATAACTGGGATGTAAAACATGTTAAAAATCTGGAATTTGGGACCAAACTGCCTACTTTCACATTTAATGGAGGTGGCATGAGGGGTGGATAGCCTGCTCACAGAAAACAGTCTGGTCACCTCATAAGGGAGGCAATGAGTGAGTGGTATTATTGCTCGACTACTAATCTAGAGAGCTGGGTAATACTCTGAGGACCAGGATTTGAATCCTGCCATAGTAAGTGATGGAATTTGAATCCAACAAAAATCTGAAGTTGAAAGTCTAATGATGACCATGAAACCATTGTTGATTGTCGGAAAGACCCATTTGAGTCACTACTATCCTTTAGTGAAGGGAACTTCTGTTCTGTATGTGACTCCAGAGACACAGCAATATCATTGACCCTTAACTACCCTCTGGGATTTAGGGGTAGCCAACAATGTCCATATCCATGAACAAGCATAAAAAAATTCCAATGAGATTGCTTGCTTATAAATTTACCAAATTTATAAATTTAACCTCAGCCAGCTAGGTTTCTTACAGCTAATGGATACTGGATGTCTAGACCCTGGAGGCAAGTGCCTTTACATTTACCTGCCAATGCAGCTTAGCTGCTGCATTTACCCATCCCTGAACTCCATGGTCAAACACCCCCAATTCTTCCAGTTTCTTCCCAACCCTTCCAGCTCCCTGTCTCCAGCCTTTTTGATTCCCATACAGATCATTCTGATACACCCACCCCAACAACATTTCCGATCATCGTCATTGGCCTTGCAATCTCCTTCTTCTCTGGATCTTGAGCTCCCAATCTATACTTCAAATCCCTCCTCACGTCTCGATTCTTCTTCCAACTCACAACCTCCGCTTCCCTCCTCTTTACTCCTTGGCTGTGGTCAGGTAGCAAAGGCTTCTCTGTGTAACATCCAGCCAGTATCTTACTCTGGCGGATTGTGGCTGGGAGGCAGGGAGGTGAAATATGATCAGACCCTGACTGCAGAACTGTCTCACCCAAACCACTTACTGACCTCTGAGATGACATCAGAGACAATATTTTGACATTACTTTAACTTCAACAAATGAAACAATGGCTTGAACTCTCTCAATTGGCAGTCGTCTGTAGCCATCAGTTATCACAATCTGAGAGATTAATTACTGTTAGTTCAATATTGTGCTACATATCATTAAATGTTATAATAGGATACTCATGTTATTTTGCAGCCCTTTGTTCCTGCAAATATCTACAAATAATATGAGCATCTTGTTTTGATGAATTATAGTTTGGAGTGTAACCTTTGCATCGAGGATAAATAATTCATGACTGCATGTTTTTGACAGTAGTATGAGTCAGTGAGAGTTAGGGAGGTCTAATAAAATAAGGTCTTTTGTTCCATCAACAGCATTGAGCAGGCCAGGTTGAAAGTACAGAATAATAGTTCTTGATACAGTGAGACATTTGTAATATTTCACTCTGTGAGCACTTCTCTTAACATTTGTTCAGTGCTGCAGTCTGTGAAGCGTTAGTGGTGGTGAATATTGAATCAAAGCTGAATCATACTGTGTTTGGAAATGATTGTCTGGACACTGTCCTTTATGGTTTGACTGACTGTATCCTCAAGGGCTATTGCAGCAAATAGAGGAATTTAAACCTAAAACGCCTATAGTGGTATGAAGAGTTCTTCAGAACTGAGCAAGCATCTTGTTCAATAGTCATTGATACATAATATCTCTTATACAACCAAATGGCTCTCTCTCCCTACCTCAAGTAAGAAGTTTTTTTTAACCTGTGTCAAGTCAGAAAAAACAGTTTAGATAAAATCCTCATCGGGTTCTGTGCACCTTATGGGCTTAAATATGATTCATTTCTAATGTTCACGTTACACTCAGCATCTCTGCAATGCAGTGGAGCATCTTTCACTCTTCAGTTTAGCCTGCATGGGGACTTTCCAAGTCCCCTTTTTGCATTTATATTTAATCCTGAAAATGACAGAGAATTGCTTTTCTCTTTGTCTCAGAGATGGGGCCTTTAATTAATCTGTAGCTCCTTCTCACAAAGATGATTGTTTGAAATCAAGTTACATTCAAGAAAACACACATGTCACTTGTTTGGCCTGACTGGTAGTGCTCAGTTTTATAACTCTGCATTCACTTCTTTGCAAAAAAAAAACACTGCCAGAAGTCTCGCAAAGTAAAATATGGAAACGACAGTGCCTTATCTTTAATAGAATCCTTCCAGCAACTCAGGGTATGATAGGATGGCTTCATTTCTATGGTGTTTTCATGCGTTCCCTCATTATAGAATGATACGTGTGAACATAAAAAGATCTACAAAATTTAATTTAAAAGCCCTCCTATGTATTTATCTACATCAATTTTTCTGTGTGCACTGAAATTTTCTTCCATACTCTGCCCAAATTGCTGTGCAATTTAATGAGAAATAAAAAAAAGTTTACTTTATAATTCATTCACTTAATTCATATGGGCTTCACTGGCTGGGCCAACACTTATCACTCATCCCTAGTTGCCCTTGAGAAGGTGGTTGTGAACTGAGCAAGTGACTAATTTTTTTTTCCTGAATTAACTGGATCTAAACAATCATCATTATCAGAAGGAGCTATAGAATAAATGTAGAAGGCATGAAAACAAATTGGGCATGTTTTCAACATTAATGCATAATTCCACAATTAAAAGTACAAGCAAATATGCATGCTTCTAGAGAAGAACGAGCTTTCTGATTGACCCATCACCTTCTGATTGAGGCTAAAATTACCCAAAGTAGACAGGTTGCCGAGATGTTCATGAAGAGTGCAGCATATCCAAAATCGGAGCCAAGAACTGAAGTACACCCCTCCACCGCTGCTTTCGCCTGCCCATTTCTGACACATCCTATTTGTGACAATGGGGATAATAGGGGCACAATTCAGCTAGACCATTTGAACTCAGTGTTGAGTAACTTCACAGTTGGATAGCCCCAAGAGCCACTAAACAACTACACTCACACATGGTGTATAAATTCAAGATGGACACCACCTTAAAACAGAGTTGAGAATGAACACTTTTCTGTGAACAAAATGGAGTCGCAAAGTCATATTTTCTTTTCTTTCCTGTCGATATATAACTGAATAAATCCCTTGAACTAAGTTTCTTTCCTGGATTAGTCATGAAAATATGAACAATAGCTTTGAGAAGTTATTCAAATATGGAGGATTAGATTAGATTACTTACAGTGTGGAAACAGGCCCTTCGGCCCAACAAGTCCACACCGCCCCGCCGAAGCGCAACCTACCCATACCCCTACATGTACCCCTTACCTAACACTACGGGCAATTTAGCATAGCCAATTCACCTGACCTGCACATCTTTGGACTGTGGGAGGAAACCGGAGCATCCAGAGCAAACCCACGCAGACACAGGGAGAACGTGCAAACTCCACACAGTCAGTCGCCTGAGGCGGGAATTGAACCCGGACTCTGGCGCTGTGAGGCAGCAGTGCTAACCACTGTGCCACCGTACCGCCCACGAGGAGCCGGTGTTGAACTGGAGTGGACAAAGTTAAAATTCACACAACACCAGGTTTTTGTCCAACAGGTTTATTTGGAAGCAATAGCTTTCAGAGCACTGTTCCTTCATTCAGGTAGCTGTGGGACAGGATCATAAGACACAGAATTTATAGCAAAAGATTACAGTGTCATGCAATTGAAACAATATATTGAACAAACTAGATCGCTGTTAAGTCTTTCATCTTCTAGAATGGGTTGCAGGTTTCGGTTCATTAACATGTAAATCACAGAACTCCTTTTAAGTCACATTCTCGAGATAACTTAAGGTTTTTGAAAAAAAGGTGACATCTCAGCTCAGACAGTGCATTAAAGGTGTGTGTTAGAGTCTGTCTATATCCCAGTCTTGAGTCAGACTGGTTCTATTTCCAAAGTAGGAATTTATAAAATATTACATGGACTGACTGCTTGCATTGACTGTCTGCAGGTTGTGCACTTTTTGAGCAAAATAGAATGCATCTGCAAATACAATTCTGCAAATGCAAATTCACCCCATAGACTTATGTGTGTGTGTGCCTCTGTGTGTGTGTGTGTGTGTGTGTGTGTGTGTGTGTGTGTGTGTGTGTGAGAGAGAGCGAGAGAGAGTGTGAGTGTGACTGTGCGCATGTGAGTGTGTGCATGTGAGAGTGTGCGTGCAAATGTGAGTGCACATGGGAGTGTATGTGTTTGTGTGTGTCCCTGCTTGGTTAAGTGTGCATTTGAGTGCAGAGTGGCTGAGCATAGGCTGTTAGCCAAGTTCAGAACCCATGGAGATGGCCTCAACTGGACCTTGGGTTCATGTCACACAACAGGTGACCCTACTACACTATACACTCTCGCATACACACACACAATCTTACATACTCACACACACACACAGCCCCTCTCTCATACACACTTATATACACACCCACACTCACAAACAAGCACACACCCTCTTACCGGCTTATACTCCATCACACACACACACACACACTTTACCAAGCATGCACACATGCAAACAGACACACACTTTCATATGTAGTCACACTCACACGCACACGCAAACACTCACATGCACACACTCACACTCACACTCTCTCTTTCATGCAGACACACACATACACAAATAGGTCTAAGGGGTGAACTTGCATTTGCAGAATTGTGTTTGCAGATACACTCTATTTTGCTCAAAAAGCGCACAACCTGCAGGCAGTCAATGCAGGCAGTCAAGCCATGGAATATTTTATAAATTCCTACTTTGGAAATAGAACCAGTCTAATTCAAGATTGGGATACAGACAGACTCTAACCTCACACCTTTAATGCATTGTCTAAGCTGAGATGTCACTTTTTTTTATAAAACCTTAAGTTATCTCGCAAAGTGATTAAAAGAGGTACTGTGATTTACATATTAATGAACCGAAACCTGCAACCCATTCTAAAAGAAGAAAGACTTAGAGTCATTTAAACAATCTAGGTTTGTTCAATGTATCATTTCAGTTGCATGACACTGTAATTGTTTGCTATAAATTCTAATCCTGTCCCAAAGCTACCTGATGAAGGAGCAGTACTCTGAAAGCTATTGCTTCCAAATAAATCTGTTGGAGTATAACCTGGTGTTGTGTGGTTTTTAACTTTATTAAAATGTAACAATTTTTCTATGAACTAATTGCTGCCCTCTCTAAATAATTAAGGTTGTTCATATTGCAACCATTAGACATTTTAGCTTTGAATTGGATTTTTTCAAAAAATGGATGTGAAAATATCTTCTTTTATCCTAATGGTAGGTGTAAAAAGTGAAACTCACACACCATTTATGAGCAGACACTCTGGTAACATGACACAAACTAGCTTTCTGATTCAAGGCATTTCAGAATGCACAATTTTTGCAGCAAAGAAGGAACATGATGCTACCTGAGAACCATGATCGTGCAGACAAGCTGAGTTGGCCTTTACCTATCTGAAGTAAACAGAGCAGGTTTCAATGCAGGGGTTCAACTGCATAACAAAGTAGAATGAAGCAAGCAACACTTGCAACTTCAAGCAATAAAGAACTGCAGATTTATCTTCATAAATCTCCAGACTCTAATTATTCAGTGGATTGAAAAGGAATAGCAGCTTGCAACGTTTCAACACTTAACCTCAGGAGAAGCAAGTGCGACAGCTAATTTTAAGATCGAGGGACACATTGCCTTTGTGAAATCCCAATATCTTCTTGAATGTGTATATTTAAATAAATGAGTGAGTAAATGAAATTGCAAATATATTTGAGTGCTGGATAACAAACATGTGTCTTTAAAAAAAAAGTATAAGAAAATCTGCCATTTTTGATCTGAACAATTATGGCATTCACAGGATAAATTAATGGTTTAAAATAATGTTTCTTTAAAATACATCTATCCATGGTTTGTCGATAGTTGGGAAAAGGAGGGGTACATCTTGCCATCTCCTGCCTGAAACAGCCATGTTTAATGTGGAATTAGAATATAAATGTTAATTTTAGTAAGGGATTACATGCTTGAGTGAATTAAATATATTTAATAGATTCTTTCTGAATAAGGAATTTTTTTTTACAGTGAAGGCAGTAACAACTATTGACAAATTTATGTTATTTCATTGTGGCAAGCTCTTGAGATAGGTTTATGTTGGATATTGAATACAAAGCCAGGATAAGGATGAAATGTGATGAGTAGCACTTGGCAGTTTCTGTGGCTGTCTCTGAACTGCAGGGTAGTAAGCCAACTCTATTCCATACATATCCTACACCCTATCCCCAGAATGAAGGTTCCATAATTCAAGCCACTTTTTTCCAAATGTGTGTGTGGCAAGCCATAATATCTCCAGGCTCTAAGCAGCCACCTCAGGGGTAAAACTCTAGGTCTAGGTTATTGGAGAAACATGCAAGTCTGGCAGTATCTGTGGAGAGAAAACAGTGTTATGATTTCAGGTCCAGTGACCCTTCTTCAGAACCAGAAGCAGCTAGTCAACTTCGTATTTATGATGATGGGGAGGTGGAGAACAAGTGAGCAGATAGGTGGAGGTGGAGCCCGCTGTGAGAAAGCGAAAAAAGGGGGTAAACAGCCAAAGGGATCATTGTCAGCAGGCCAGGGAAGAAGCAAACCTGATGAAGGGCTTTTGCCCGAAACGTCGATTTTCCTGCTCCTCGGATGCTGCCTGACCTGCTGTGCTTTTCCAGCACCACTCTGATCTAAACTCTGATTTCCAGTATCTGCAGTCCTCATTTTTGCCAAGAAACAAAGCTAGATAGGTGGTAATGGACTATAAGTAGTTGAAAATGAGTTGACTATGCTGAAAGCAACCCATTTCTTTAAAGGCTTTTGAATTCAATGTCAGGCTTAACAATTTCAGAGTATAAACACTTCCTTCCTTGTCTATTACCTACCCCCCACAACCCAGGCCTGTCATGAAATGGGTTGCTATCAGCACAAAAAGCCTATTTTCAACTTTTCATTGTCACCCATCCAGCTTTTCTTCTTCCCTGGCTTATTACAAAGGATCCCTTTGTCTGCCTACCCCATTTTTCACTCTCCATTTGGGCTCTATGTCCACCAATCCACTCACTCCTTTCCCCCCACCCACCCAATCCTCTCCACCAATGCTCCTGTTGCCCACACCACCAAAACCAACTGCCTAAATACCAGCTTTCCCTCACTACTTCCAAAGTAATGTCACAGGACTCAAAATGTTAACTCTGTTTTCTCTCCACAGATACTGCCAGACCTGCTGAGTTTCTCCAACAATTTCTGTTTTTGTTTCTTTCAACTCTCCAGCATTCCCAGCTCTTTGATTCATTTTAGTGTTGTGTTTGTAGCTGGTTTGACAGCAACATGGGTGAAGACCTCAAACCCAATGAAAGGGCGGAAAAACAGGAAAGATAACTGGGAAAGTTAGATTACTTTTAAAAAATAATTTGGTATGAGCCAAAACACAATAAACTAATGTACTTCCTATGTACAAATCTGATGAGTTGAGTTATTTCCCTGATGCCTTCCCCATATGTCTTAGAAGTGATCTTTCAATGTTAACAATTAGATTCTTCTGCACCTCATCATATTTCTAAGATCCTAGCTTATGTCCATGCCATCCCTTGCTCTCTCCAAACCTCTGAGTTCTTGCCTCTGCTCTCTCTGAGTCTCACCGATGTGGAGATCAATTTCAACATGCAAGTGTCAGAGTTAGAAATGTGTGACCTGCTTAGACTCAAACAGATCAGCTGCAAAGAGTGAATGTTGCTCATTGGACTTCTATATTTAAGACTGAGTTGTGGCACAATGATAGTGGCCCTACTTCAAACCTGGAGGATCTGGGTTCAAATCTCACTTGTTGTAGAGGTGTGTCATAACAGGTTGATGCAAAAGAAACAGAAATTTTATTGTTAATTACATACTGATTGAGTGTTTTGTTAATTTGATGGTAAGTTTATTTTCTTTTAAAGAAAGGACGAAATTCTTCCCTCCTAGGGTTTGGCCTCTGCACAGGGAAAGGGCCATTAATGGACAAGTGAAAACTGATGGTTGAACTAACATATAAAGTTCATAAATTCCCGAAAGTCTTTTTCTGCCTAATTCCAGTAAGAATATTGATTTATCACTTACTGGTAGAAAGAATTTCAAAGATTCTTGATAGAGGTTTTACCGGAGCAATGTCATCAATAAAAAACAGATCTGAGAAGGCTTAACCAAAGGCTGAATTGGGTATTTTCAGTTCACCTTTCTGAGCAAAGGTGAAGAGAGGGATTTGCAGAATGTGGAACCAAAGTTAATGGAGCCATGGTCATCAAGTAGTGAGATAAATCAAAAATTTGATGCACCAGGTGTGCAGGTTAGGTGAATTAGCCACGTGGCTCAGTGATCAGCACTGCTGCCTCACAGCACAGAACCAGTCCCAGGTTCAATTTCAGCCTTGGGCAACTGTCTGTGTGGAGTTTGCACATTGTCCCCGTATCTGCGTGGACTTCTTCTGGATGCTCCGTTTTCCCCCTACCATCCAAAGATGTGCAAGCCAGGTGAATTGGACATGCTAAATTGCCCATAGTGCTAGGTGCATTAGTCAGAGGGAAATGAGTCTGGGTGGGTTACTCTTCGGAGGGTCGGTGTGGACTTGTTGGGCTAGAGGGCCTGTTTCCACACTGTGGGGAATCTAATCTAATTTGTCCATAGTGTTCAGGGATGTATAGGTTATGTGCATTAGTCTGGGGTAAATGTAGACTAATAATGGAATGGGTCTGGGTGGGTTACTCTTCGGATGGTCGGTGTGGACTTGATGGGGCCGTAGGGCATGTTTCTACACTGTAGGGATTCTATTAAGAAGATTGAGTCAAAGAAATGGACAGGTTCTCACTGGGTGCTCAGTGTGGTGGCAATCAAGAAGGTTTCAAGGATATGGAGGGCCAGTGTTTTGAGGATTCAAGCACAACTACATGGATTTAAAATTGAAGCACTCGGGCACAACCAACTAACATAGGTCAGTGAGGAATTTATGGAGGATGGAGGTGTGAAGGTCAATCAAAGGGAATTGTGAATAGTTGAACATGGATGTGACAGATGAATAAGTGATGATTTTGATGTCTTATTGGCTAAGGAAAGGACAGAGGTGAACAATATTACAAAAAATGAAAGAATCAAAATCAATTTCAAAAATCAGGGATATAGCCTGGGACACTAGCCAGAAAGAGGGCCAGCAGCAAGGCATTGGAGTATCTGCCATAAGTCAAAGAAACTGAGGGAAGTTCTCCCAATTGTAATTGGCAGCAATTATGTCTCATTCAAGGCTGGATATAAAGACAAGCTGCCTTAGAGCAAAGGTAGTGGAAGTATTGCTCAAATGGAATTTTATCTCAAATAAATGAATTATTTTATTGAGGTAATGCATGACCTGAGCAAAAGAGCACCCCACTGGACTCCTGCCTCGAGCACCACATCCTTAACTATAGAACTCTCCCTTTGATCTACTGTTAACGCTTGAACAAGTTACATTGCAGCCATATTTTTGTGCAGGTTTCCTTTAAAGGTACAGCCTGCCTTTAGGAAGACCAGATCAGAAATTGTTGGAAACGCTCAGAAGAAGGGTCAATGGATGTTAACTCTGATTTCCCTTCACAGATGCTGTCAGACATAATGCTTTTCATGCAGTTTCTGATTTTGTTTTGATTTACTGATCCGCAGTTCTTTCAGTTTTATTTAAGAAGATCAGGTTGTCCCTACCACCAAGTCTACAAATGACATGGCCAAATGCTGCTGCATGTGGAGGCTCCAGGTTGGTTTGGAGCTACAGACACTGCGCACAAACATTGCCATCATTCGGATGGGATTTGTGTTCCAAAATTGCATGTTGCGCAACTCAATCCAAATGAGTGCAGGCTGGTTGCAAATCATGAACCCCCACACTCGTCTAAAATAGTGCTATCCAATTCCTAGAATTGATACATTGGCCCAAATTTAAGTTAGATGCATGGCCTGTTTCCTCAATATAAAAAAATGCATAATTTTAAAGGGGATCATAAATTTGATATCAAACAAATTTCTCGGAGGTATTTATTAACTCTGACAATACTTAAGAAGCAGAATTACAAGATACCCTATTCCACATCACATATTCCCAAATGTAGAAATATACACCATTAGAATTTTCTGACTTTGATAACACCACACACTTCTATTTTCATTGGGTAAAGAAAAAGCATTTGTAAACCACAATGTGCAGAAAAAAAAATCATTAGTCTTTAGGTTAAATTATGAGTAGTTTTTTGAGTGCAAAATTAATAACAAGAATTATCATTATAAAGCCTTCCTGCAGAAACATAGTCTTAAGTCCTTTTTGATGCATTACAGCATTAAAAAAGCTTATGGTAAATAATGTTTGTACAAATAGCTAATGAGATTCAGTGGCAGGTCAGTTTTAATTTTACTGGCTTTCTGATTAATTTCCAGAGGCCACGTCAGCTGTATTACATACCCATGGGAGTGCCAACTCCATAAGCTTTGGAATCTATGAGGCCTCCAATCTGTGTCAAGTTGCAGTTTCTCTGCGTGACAAACTCAATGGTCGTTGACTCCATTAGCAAGGCATAATCTGTGGTTAAGACACGCTGGATTCCTTCTTCATTATTTTTGACAAGCGCAGTCTGTTGTCTGCTACTCATGAAGGCCCACATCTTTTCGTAGGTTGATATTTTGGATTTCTGCAATGAAGCATAAGAGATGTGCATGGAGAAGAGAAGAAAGAAAAACACGGATGAATGATTTTCTGACTGGAAAATAAAACTTGCTGCAGTGGTCCTGGGAAAAGAAGGCAACAAAGGAACTGAATAAGATACCTTTCAAATTGTAAATTTAAAAAAAATGTTAGTAGCTACAGCAGCTGTTGGCTGTAAAAAAAAAGCCTAAAAGGATGGTCAGGTTAATACCAGCGCACAAACAATCACAACTTCTTCACAAAATGTTCCTTTTCTACAGCTGACAGCAGTTTTCATGGTTCACGGAACACAAATAGAAAACCAAAGGAATGGATTTCAAACCCACAAGTGGAGCTACACACTGGAAAGGAAATGGAAATTCAATGATGAGCTTGGGAAATGTTCTGTGGCAGATTCTTTCAAACTTTTCACCTCAGAGCTATACAGGAGAGTGGATTGGAGCATTGTAAACACCACATACACATGAGTGACTGCCATTTATTTTGATTTCACAGGCAGAAGTTTTTCGGATGGCAGGCTTTGCTCTTGTCCCCTGAGTGCAGCAGCTCCACAGTCACTTAATGTTCCTCCTGGAGAGGCCAGCACGGTGGTTTGAAAATGGCAGCCGTGGCAAGGACTGGAATGGGGTGGTGACAGGCAGTGCCCCCGTTCTAAATCTTGGAGTCCAGGATCAGCTAAATACAGGGGCGTCTCACAGCAGCAAGGGGAGGTTAACTCCAGGGGTGGGGGGGTGGGGTGAGGGCTCTGGCGGAGGTGCAGGCTGGTGCCTTAGTTGGGAAAGTGGGGCATGTAGGCGGGGAAGAGGGGTCAGGAGCACCTGCAAGGGGCAAAACTTGGGATCTCGTAGGGGAGGGGATGCCAGAAAGGGGGTGTTTAAGGGAGGTGCCTCTAATAGTGAAATGGCCATCCACCTGAACTGTCCTGGATAGAGTTGCAAACACCAATCCTTTGCATTGGTATCAGTCTATGTTACTGATGGGGAAAGATGCCCACATAAACTTTTCAGCTGAAGAAAGGCTCAATGATAGAAGATGTGCTTAATTAACAGTAAAGGTTTACAACATAGTAGCTAGTTACTTTACAACTAAAATACATGATTGTGTCTTTTGGGAAATCAGATTCAACCTCAGAGTTAGTCCACATGACTGCTTCTAAAGCATTCAGTAAACTCAACAAGCTAACATTGGAGGCTGTACAACACACCTTGTACCATTGGTCAGCTTGTCCCAGAGGCAGATCTTTATAACCTAATGTCTCAGAGTTTATTTTAAGGTGCCAATTAAACCTTTCATGTGCCAACTGCTTGATTCAACAAGGTCAACAGAGTAGAGGAAGCTGCAGGGCTTCATCGCTGGCCCTGAATTCTACCCTCAGTCTTCCTTCCCCATCCCACTCCCACCACCCCCCAACACCGCTCCCCACCCCGCCACCCAATTTAATATTGCACACAGGCCAGGAGTGAGCAGGAAGGCCAACTAGGGAATGTCACCTTTGCTCTGACTCACACCTTCCTGCAAAACCATCCACAGGGGATCAATAAAATTCTGCCTGATTGTTCCTATTTAAAATTTAGAAACATATAACAAAGTGAATCTTTGCATTGATTATCTTTACCTACGAAATGAAAACAGACTTCATTTAGTGTAACACATTTATTAAAATAGATTTGATGTGAAACAAAACACATCACCTAATTTTTATTTCTTTTTAATATTTTATGTAACTATTTGGTTCATTCTCATTGATTGATGATTCTAGAGCTTAAACATGCTAATTTACATCAGTTTTGAATGAAATGATGTCAGCCTTGGCTCAGTGGTAAAATCCTCATCTCAGAGCTTGAAGTCTGTAGGCTCAAAGTCCCCTCCAGACACTGGTTTCGGTCAGAATTCAGATGACACCAGACTATAATCCAACACATTTATTTGAAATTGCATGCTTTCGGAGAGTCAGCCCTTCACCTGATGAAGGGGCAATGCTATGAAAGTTGTGATTTCAAATAAACCTGTTGGATTACAGCCTGGTTCATTGGAATTCTGACCTTGTCCACCCCAGTCCAACTCTGGCACCTCCACATCATAGAGAATGGTTCACACGTTATCCAGGCAAATGCTCAAGTTCAGTACTGAAGGGACATGGTACTGTTGGAGTGCTGCCTTTTATAGATGGGATGTTAATTAAAATGGGCATGTCAGATGAAAGGGGAGGCTTCAAAGAAATGAGAGAAAATTCTCTAAACTTTCTTCCCCGCATTTATCTCCCATAACCGGGACTACCAAACCATCATCAACACTACCTCAAGTTGTATAGATAGAGTTGATGATAGTTGTCTTTTCCCTCGGATGGAGAATTTCAAGGGGGCACATTTTTAAGATGAGAGGAGAGAGGTTTAAAAAAGACACAAGGGGCAAATTCTTTACACAGAGGGTGGTTCGCTTGTGGAATGAACTTCCTGAGGAAGTGGTGGATTTGGCTACAATTACAATGTTTAAAAGACATTTGGATAGGTACATGAATAAGAAAGGTTTGGTGGAATATTGGCCAGGAGCAGGCAAGTGGGACTAGTTTAGTTTGGGATTATGTTCAGCATGGACTAGCTGGACCAAAGGCTCTATTGCCATACTGTATGACTTTATGGCTATGTCATTTATCAATGTTATTCTTTGGGATACCGTGTATGTAAATTACTGCTTATCCTTAGTTTAAAGCAGTGACCACACTTCAAGTGTACTTCATTGAATTGGAACCCCAGTGGACCATCCTGAGTTCACAAAATGCAAGAAACAGTCGCTTGATGGAAAAGAACTGGAATATTGCTAAAAAAGGAGCAATATCGTTGAAGATTTTTCTTTCCATTGCTGAGAATTAATACATAAATTCAAACACTTTCTTTTATTAATTTGAAAATAAAAGATCGCATATGTATATAGCACGCAGCATATCCCCAGGATATTGCAAAGCACTTTATTATGAATTAATTACTAACAGAATGCTGTCAGTGTTGTTACGCAGGTAATTGCTGTCTGCATATTGGTCGCCACAAAGTCCCAGATACACCAATGGGAGAAATGAACAGTTAGTCAACTTTTTCTGGTGCTGTTGATTAAAGGATAATTGTCAGATGGGTAAACCAGGAAAAATACCCAATTATTTTCAAGAATTAATGGAAAACAGTAGTTCAAGTTATATCCTCTTTGTGTCAGTAGTAATCTGGCAGAATGTTGTAGAATACACCTGAATCCAACAAAATCAATGGAAGTAAAAATCATGTCACTTTCATAATGTACAGCCAATCCATTCCTTATGATCATTAACTACACAATAAGCACAGAAATGTAAACCCAGTTGTTCCTATCCACCTAAGGTATATAAGCTTCTTATTTCTATCCTTGAAGCCAATACAAAACCATAAAGCCAGAAGACCATAAGATTTGGAGCAGAATTAGGCCAGTCGGCCCAGCAAGTCTGCTCCACCAATATTTTCTCAAACCCATTCTCTGCCTTGTCCCCATAACCCTTGTTCCCCTTATTAATCAAGAACCTATCTATCGCTGTCTGAAATACATAGAATGACTTGGCCTCCAAAGCCCTCAGTGGCAATCACAATCTGTTCTGCTGAAGATTATCAACTTGAAACGCTAACAGCATTTTTCTCTCCATAGACGCAACCAGGTAATCGCCCATTTCATACAAATTTTGGAAAAATACTGGAATGTATTATCTATATCTATAAAACCAGGAAAATAGGATTAGGATGGATGGATCTTTTGTTACCAAACATGCTTTTTTTTGGATCATAAATTATTCCGTGTTTCTCAGATTAAGTAAACTATCACTTAGATAATTATGTCCTGTATCAAAGAGAGTCAGTATAAATGTTTTTTTGTTTTTTGGATAGATCCTGTCTGACTTATTTAGTTAATGTTTTGAGGTATCTGCTATGGTTCTGAGATAACGAGACAAAAATGAAAGAACACAGAACTGGAAGCAAACTTGTGAAGTGGGTTGATAATTTATTGGAAGGTAGCAGACAGGGAGTAGAGATAAATAGAATAATCTCTGATTGATGAGATGTGACAAGTGGTGTTCTCTGGAGATTGGTACTGAAGACTGAGTTTTACGCAACATACATTTGAATGACTTTTATGAAGTTATGAAGAGCTATTTAATCAGGTTTGCAGTTGACATTAAGGTCAAGAAATGATATGCTTTTTTGTTTCTTTTTCAGAGGTAAAGTAGATTAGCCTGGAACCTATCTCCACAAGAGTTGCACACACTGCTAAGTTTGCAGGTGTCATTTTGTTGATGTCCTATGCAACTAAAACAAATATTTGGTGCTTATCTTAATGAGGATTTAAAGCCGAATTGCAGATCGATTCTGTAAACCAGTGACATTGAACACAGTTATCATTAGGTTGGCTAAGTTCAGGATAACAAAGTTTGCCTTGTATTTTACTAGTGGTCATGACAGGGATTCCTCGAGGACCTCATCAAAAAGGTAAGATTCATTTTCTTTAACCTGATTGTGGATTCAGGAGGACTTGGAACCTCAAAATCACTGTCACTCACTGCTCCCAAGCATCAACCCTTGTCCTACTGAGGGGCATAGCTGCAAGAAAATGATGTCAATTTGCCAGTGATCTGCCTGGAAACTCTTTGATTGAATATAAATGAAGGCAGAAAAGTAGTAAGGCTGACCCTCAAACCTGACCTGATCTACTGCTGGTTGATGCTACACATTATCGTTGCTATCGAAGTCAGAAAGCTATGTAGCTGGGAGGAGAAAGTGCAGTGATTGTAATGATGTCAGCCAGGTGGACCTCATAGAATATGTGCTCCCTGAGTGGAGCTGTTAATCTGGTCCTAACAGGGAGCCCTGGCTGACAGATATAAACAGGAGTGTGTTTGATCACACAGCATTGCCCTTTGATGTGAAGGGCACTGCTTGTCACTGGCCACTCGGATGTTTCCTTTCTTCCTGGTGGTGGAAACCGAATAAAGATTCGCGCACCTTGTGTCTTTCACTGTGTCTCACACCTGCACACACACAACATGGGTGCTGGCGAAAAATAAGCACTACCGCGGTAGTGTGGGGGTAAAAGAAAAATAACTAAATAAATAAACAGGAGTGTTAGAGGTTCTGTTTACTCTGAGAGCTCGTCTGAGGGAGCTGGATCAGTGTCAAAGATTCTCCACATGTAAATAAAGGGTAACTTAGTTATGGGATCCTGGCCTCTATGGAGTTATTTCAGAAATTTATAAAGGGATGCGGACTGATGACCTAAGTAGGAAAATTAGGGCAAAGTGGTATTGATCATTTGGAAGCATGAGGTCATTCACTTTGGATCAGAGAATAATAAATTAGCATATTTTCTTCTAGATGAAAGATGAGATGCGATTAGGATCAATGTGATTTAAGAGTCTGCATGCATACAGACAGTGTTTACCATCTGCACAGCATCAGCTCACCAAGGCTCCTCCGATAGCAATTTACAAATCCATGACCTTTACCACTTAACTGAATGTGAGCAGCAGCTACATTGGAGCACCACCATCAGCAAATTCACCTCCAAACCACATGCCATCCTGACCTGGAAATATATCACCATTCCTTCACCATTGCTGAATCACCAGCCTGGATTTCCCTTCTTAATGGTACTGTGGACGTACCTACAATACCCTATCCCACCCATGGAGTGCAGCAGTTCAAGGCCAAAGATCACCTCCACCTTCTTGAGGGTCACTACAAATGGATAATAAATGCTGCCCTAACCAATGAGGCATACATCTTGCGAATTAATTATAAAAATAAACTGGAATTCACTCCTCCAAAAGGATGAAGCTGCAGGGCCAAACTCCAAAAGAGGAAATAGTTTATTTTTATGACCCTTATCATATCCAATTCATAATGGTGTATTACAACTGGTTTTTTAAAAAAAATCTCTAAAGCCAGCTGAGACTATATTGCATAAATAACTGCTCCCATTGCTGACCTTCACCCTGTACAAGAAAACATGCAATATACAGAGGCAAATTGCTGACTTTACACTTGTTCAGCATCCAAATATAATGTATTAGAAATTGTGATACACTGTGCTGTTGCATATTTGTGCTTACTTTCTCGTGCTGCCTATACTGGGTACTATTCAAGGCTACTGCAGCTGTGCTCAGCTCAATAATGGAGTCTTGCACTATCCCCTCCACAGTGTGTCTCTGTCTTCTACACAGTGAATTAACTTCTTCACTGCAGTGAAATCATGGCAACAAAATAGCAGATTACATTGGAGAAATTCATGAAGATAGCATATTTTTAACACCTTGTATGTCAAAGATTAACTATTTTAATTGACGACACTTTAATCATTTGGGTTAAATTTTCTTCAGTTGGTATTCTGAAGGCAGTTTAAAAAACCTGCATTGTTCAACAATGCATTACTTTTTGAAAAATATAGCTAAGTCACTGTCTTGTCTTTGGAAAATGTCAATGTGTGCCTGTTTGGGGAAAAAAGGGTTCAGCACAAATTGCTGTACAGATCAATTTCGCAAAGAAATGAGTACATGCTCAGTGATTCTTGCAAACAAAGCACTGACTGTTCAATCTGGCTTGGGGAGATAATGCGTATGGATTCACTATAACTACTTCCAGTAGACATCAACAGAATGCTGTTACAGCAGCCAATAAACTGAAGCTCAATTAAGTACAATACCTATAAACTTTTAGAGTCAACAGGACAGAATTTTATTTAAGCCCACTTTGTGAAGTATATGCAATGGCCTAAATTGGCAGAATTTGCTTTATAATCCATATAACTTTATTTCAATGGCAGTTTTATACTGCAAGCAAACAACTTCTCCGAATTTTAAGAGTCCTTGTCAGAAAAACAAAGAAAATCATACTTGAGCAGGTGTTACGAGGATCTAAATTTATTTTTTGTTGTATAATAAACATGTCAGTCTAACAGAAGGATTCATCTTTCTCAAAGATAGTTAGTGTTGCTTTCCTTCTTGCCTTCAAATGTGATCTCAGTTGGTGTATGAGCAAGGAAGATTAGAGCTAATAACAATTCCTGTGCACTGTATTAATATAGTTATGGAAACGTGACAAACATAAAGTTTATTGCAGTTCAGGCATATGCAGCACTTATTGTATTTGGTGACAGAAGTAGAGTTTATAGCAAGTCGAACTGAAATAGATTTTATGGCAACTTATTATAAAATAGAGTTTATATCAGTTAATAATGAAGGCAAAGTTTACAGTGACTAACAACAGAAAAACATGGGATTATGGTAGTCAAGAGAAGGATTAATTTTATTACAGTCTGTAATAGAGTTAAGGTTTATCATCACCAATGTTCAGTAGTAACTGTTATAATTATCCTAAACAAATTGATGTTCAAAGCAATGTAGAAGTTGATGGTTTATATCATGTTGATAAAGATCAACAAGGTTCGTCTTCTTCACTTTATTTCCTCTGCTGAATAGGCTGACTCCTGTCAGACTACAATTCAATTCAACCTCATACTGACCATGTGTTTAAAATGCTCAATTATTCTTTTGAAAAAAAATGTATTCATAAGACATTGGCATTGCTGGCATGGTTAGTATTTATTGTCCATCTCTAATTATCCATCTTTTTGTCCTTGAAAAGGTTGTGATTATAAATGGTCTCAAAGTTTGCATTGTTGGTATCAGACCCTTATTGGTAAAGAAACGGGGCATTCAGGTTTCCATTAAGTCTAAAGTTAAAACCAAAACTGAAAATGAAATAGAAACTTCGGACTTTGGGGAAACTGAGACTGGTTGAGATTAGATAAAAAAGGTGAGATCATCGAGTGCTGCAGCTGGAAAAGGATGAGCGCAAAGCAATGACAAAGGTACAGATGAGTGATAGATGGATCACCCCCATAAGTATCTAAATCACCAATGAAAATTCACTCATGGGGTGGCCAATCAGACAAAAGTCACCCAAACCAATAGAATGGAAGAAAATGTGGAAGAGATGCTCCTCCAATCACTGGCTGGTTCTCCTCATGCATGCTTCGGGGATGGGTCTACCAACAGAAAGAGTACAGTAACAGCCTTTGGTTGGAGCCACAGTGAATGGCTTGGTAAAGAGGTGCCAGCAGTGATAGAATCACAGAGAGTAGGAAGCCAAAGGTGGAGAGCCAAGGTCCAAGAGCTAAGATCTGGGAGCAGTGGGAGGTGGAAGAGCTGTGATAGGAGGAAGGCGGGAAACACAGACAGCCTCAAGCCACCCTTGGCTTATGTGGATGAGTTTTTCTGATCAAAGAAGGATGTTTTGTCAGATTCAGAAGTTCTATCTGCTGGATCTGCAGTGAGGCCATCAGCAAGGGGAAGGTAAGGGTGTACTGTGCTGAGGGTACTGGGGAAAGAAAAGGAGAATGGGGGACCACTGTAAGGGAGATTTATTGGAAGAAGGACACTTCTAAAGAGGTTGGAGTGGAATGAAAAAGTTTGCATAAAGGTAGAGGGAGCTTGCAAAGGGGAGAGACCAGTTTAAAGCAATCAACAAAGGAATAATCAACTAACTAGGATCCAAGAGAACTTTAAATTACTGTGTAAAGATAGCATTTTTAATTTCTATTTAATTTTGATCTTGGAATAAAATGGGAAAAGGACGATTCAAACCAATGACTGAGTTGTTGCACTTTTAAAAAGAAGTTCCTGAAACACTGAGTAATATTTACACTATTGCTTTGTTCAAACATGGCTTAGAGCCAATGGTACCTTGACTGTGTGTGTAAACCAAATTTTGCCCAGAGACAGATTGCTGATTGGGTTTTCAATTAGGACTCGTTCTGAAGACCAGGAGTTATTAGCATAACAATAGCCCTCTGATTAGATCATGGACAGTTTGACAAGAGTGCATGCAAACAAGACAGAAGCAGACGATCTCCAGGCTGCAAGAAATAATATCCTTTTCTTTTTCTCTCTCTGCAGTGAAGTAACCAACAGCTGGAAGATAGCTAGCTATTCCCCCTCATCATTTATCATACACTGTTGCCTTTAACTAGAGACTGAAAGATTGGACAATTAATGTATCAATCAACCACTGTCTTCAGAGAACTAAAAGGATCTTAAAATAAGGAAATCAGAGTTCAGCAGGAACAAAAGGGATATCTCACTGAACCTGTGAACTGGTGCTCTTAAACTGTATTTCCCCAGTATTTTCCCTACACTCATCATGTCTGTGTCCGTCTGCATGTGACTGTCGGGATTAAGAAGGGATAAAGCTTAAGTTACTAGAGTTTCAAGTCCATATTTTGTATTCCTGTGGTTAAAATTGATTTATTTGTAATTAATAATCGTTTCTTAATAAGTATAGAAATCTGGCCAGTGTTTTCTGTTAACTCATGTCCATTAGACAGGCAAACTTGGGAACTTTGAATAATTAATTAATTCGTTCACTACTGTGATGACCCTATTTTTAGTGGGTCTCAAATATCAATGCACTTTCCCACATGGGCTATGACAACTTAAGGTAATGAATTCCTTGCAAGTGAATGTGGAATCCTGGTTCAAGTCTACATATGTTCAGGAGCTATTATCCTTGGGGAAAAATGTCATGGAGTCTGCTGTGGTAAACACTGTCATTGTTAAATTCCATTCTGAGTTTGAGACCCAAGATACAGTAAATAGGGTTGTAACAGAACCTGAAGCATCAAAACATTTGTGATGAAATCTAATAGCAACAGAGTGAATCATTGCACAGCTATTGTTGCCTAGGAGTTCAGTCTTTTCAACATTGGCATTGCCACCTGATGCAATGCTCAACAGGCCAGAGGAAGGCAAGGTCAAGGAACAAGATGTCAGGTATACCTTCTTCGGGAAAGGTAGGTCAGGTGAAGTAGTTGGCTTCCCCAACAGAAGCAAGCTAGTTGTCAATCTCAGAGACTCAGATTTAATGAGATAATCAATGCACCAACCAACCCCACCTTCCTGTGGACATCCACTTCAACACCCCCTTCCACTCCCCCATGACATGTACATTCTGGGCCTCCTCCAGATCCTAAACAACAACACCCGCAAACTGGAAGAGGAACATCTCATCTTCTGCCTCGGGTGCTGACAACCACACAGCCTCAACATTGAAATCACCAGATTCCAAATCTCTCTACCTAACCCCAGCCCAGATCCAACCTTCTGACTCACCTCCGCTCTCTTGACCTGACCTACCTGTCCATCTTCCTTCCTACCTATCCGCTCCATACTTCCCACCAACCTTCAACATTACCTCCTACCTTTGCCCACCTACCTTTCTTTTTTCCCTACCTCCTCCATTTATTTCCTAGCCTCCTTCCTCTTCCCCAGTCTTAAAGAAGAGTTATATCCAAAATGTTGACTCTCTTGCTCTTCAGATGCTGCCTGGCCTGCTGTGCCTTTTCCAGCATTATACTTTTATCAACTCTGACTCTCCAACATCCACAGTTTTCATTTTCTCCCAACCTCAGAGACTCTCCTTGCAGGATATATACCTCTTTGGTTCACCCTTGCCCACAACCAGAGCACTCATCACCATCTTAAAGGAAGGAGAAAGGTCGAACTACAGTAACTGTTAAGAATTTCCCTGTAATTGGCCACAGCATATGTTATCGCAGGAATTTTCCTCAGTCATATACTCCCTGAAGAACTCCTTCCAGAGATGCAAAGCAGATTCCGTCGTCTAAGGGGCACAGTTGATACGATGACCACTAGTCATAGAGTCAGAGATGTACAGCATGGAAACAGACCCTTCGGTCCAACCCATCCATGCCGACCAGATATCCCAACCCAATCTAGTCCCACCTGCCAGCACCCAGCCCATATCCTGCCAAACCCTTCCTATTCATATACCCATCCAAATGCCTCTTAAATGTTGCAATTGTACTAGCCTCCACCACATCCTCTGGCAGCTCATTCCATACACATACCACCCTCTGCATGAAAAGGTTGCCCCTTAGGTCTCTTTTATATCTTTCCCCTCTCACCCTAAACCTATTACCTCTAGTTCTGGACTCCCCGACTCCAGGGAAAAGACTTTGTATATTTATCCTATCCATGTCCCTCATAATTTTGTAAACCTCTATATGGTCACCCCTCAGCCTCCG